>NC_068981.1:3487100-3497135 GCF_001194135.2 Octopus bimaculoides | reverse complement strand
ATATACATATACACATATATATATATATATACATATATATATAATGGAGGCCTCAAAAGACGTAGAGTGGACAAACAAGAACAGACTAAGAGATTAAGTTGATTACATTGACTCCAGTGCGAAACTGGTACTTATTTAATTGACACTGAAAGGCAAAGTCAACCTCGGCAGAATTTGAACTCAGAACGTAATGGCAGACGAAATACAGCTAAGCATTTCGCCCGGTGTGCTAACGATTCTGCCATCTTGTCACCATCTGGAAATATTGAAATGATATTTACATTTGTTTTTCTGCTTTTCCTTTTTCTTTTATCATTTCTTCTCTCTGTTCATTCCAGTCACTCATTCTAGCTGTGTGTGTGTGTGTGTGTGTGTGTGTGTGTGTGTGTGTATGTGTGTGTGTTCTTGTTATGGAGAACATTTTTCTAGTTGTATCTATGTTTCATGATGTCCACTTCGACGATGAATGATATTGATGATATTGATGATGATGATGAAAAATGCTGTTCTCTCCTGTTCTATGCTGGATCTATAATATGTGTTTCCTGATTATTACCGACATCTTGAAGAGACTTGTCAGAGTACAGTAGCCATAATGAAATAGTCAGCAGCAAAGCCTATTAACTTCGCCTCAGTTCTCTGGAGCCAACATGTATTTGTGGATATAGAAAATATATTCCATACTTTCTCACTCAACCATTTTTTTTTTATTGTTTTGGTTTTCTTCTTTTTCCTTCCATTTTTTTTTGTTTCTTTTATTTATTTATTTCTTTTTCCATCTTAGATCTCTGCTATAGATTCTTTGATTGTTCCTTTTTTTATTCCCCCTCCCAACATTTTTATTCTTATTTTTGCACCAGTCTGATAATAGCCAGAGCCATTTCTGCTGGAGAGGAGAATTTCCATTTATTTCTGATACTTATAAATACACATATAGACTGACTCATTCACACACACGCATGCACACACTCACACACACACACACACACACACACACACTCTCTTTGTGACCGATCCACACAAGCGCACTGACCCATTTACACACTCTGTGACCCATTCACACGCACACACTCTGACTGACCCATTCACACATGCATCTGGGTGGACAGATGGAGTGTGTGTACAAATATTTTAACGAGATCTTGTAACCTTTTCATTTTTAGTATATCTTCAAAAAATTCCTTAAAGACAGAAAATATTTCTGCCTTTAAAATATTCTTTAGAAAAACCGAAACCCAGTTTAAATATATTGAGACAATATAATCCATGCCAGCATGGAACATAGCTGTCAAATGATGATGATGATGGTGATGATGTTGCTCTAGTTTACCTGGATATAAGGAGGCAAACTGGCAAAACCGTTAGCACACCAGGTAAAATGCTTAGCAACATTTTGTCCATTTTTACATTCTGAGTTCAAATTCCATCAATGTCAACTTTGCCTTTCTTCCTTTCAGGGTTGATAACATAAGTACCAGTTGAGCACTGGGGCTGATGTAATCAATTTAGCCCCTCCCCTCAAAATTGCTGGCCTTGTGTCAAAATTTGAAACCAGTAACTTTCCTGGATGTTTAACACTGACTTGTTTGGTTTTTTTATTGACTTACTCCTGGTGGTTTAAATGCACGAGTCTCTGATATCCAAGAGGCTAAAAAGTATGAGCAGAAGGGTACCTTGGATGTGGCCTGATCCCCTTTGAGTGTAAGAAGTTAAGGGCCAAAACATATTCCTGAAGATGGTGAGATTCTTCTCTGGAGACCTTCCGTTGTTCAGCTCTCTTGAGAGTTTCATACCACTAGCATCCAAGAACTTTTCCAGGGCATCTGTGATAGGAGAACATCATCCATGTTGCTCATGACCGATTCTCAAGTTACCGAAGAAGAATTCTTCCTGGAATGCTATAATCCATATTGTCATAAATCTGCTGAGATCTTTATTTAGACAATCATAATCCAAGGATTTGTTCACAAAAATCAACATAATCCATTAATCTCCTTGAGATAATTTGCATATTGATATATAATCCATTAAGCTGAAGAATCACAAAGAACTAATCTCTTGGAGTAATGAAAAATCAATAAAGATTTATTCAGTCTGTTGATGATTGATGATCTGTCTTTTTTTCTTTGATTCTCCAGTTAGACACCATTTCTTTGGCATCTCAAAGACATTATCATCATCATCATTTTAATACCCATTAATCCATGCTTGCATGAGTCAGACGAATTTATTGAGGCAGAATTTTCTATGACCAGATGCTCTTCCTGTTGCTGGCCTTAACCAATTTCCAAGCAAGGCCAGACAGTTTCTCCATGGCCAGACATTTTTCGCAGAATATTGGAAATCAATGAAGCTGCTTGTTATGGAATATGTTGATTACTGAGTAAATCATCCAGATGGCTTCCCATTGGATGTGGTCTAGACTGTGTGTGTAGGTGGGGTGAGTCTGTGTGTAGTAGAAGCACCAACACAGATGTAGGAACAGTATTTCATTGTGGGTCTGACATTGTGGCTATGTAGACAGTAATTCTTTAACAAACAGACCAGTTCTACCATTTGGTAAACCAGAAAAGAAGGAATGATATGTTCGTAGTTTGGGAAAGTTCTCCTTCCCTCTTCTCTCTCTTTCTCTCCCCCCCCTCTCATCATATGCCATAACTACAGATGTCTATATCAAACTCTGAAGATTCATGATTTACTTGGCAAAGATACAGAAGTAGTTTCCTGTTGCCCTTTTGACTTTATTTCCAGTTTAATCTGTTAATCTTCATCCCTCCCAAACTTACCCTCCAGGCACAACTGGAGGATTGGTTCACCTGATACAAAATCACGTCCATATTCTTTTCTACTTTAGGCACAAGGCCCAAAACTTTCGGGGAGAGGGCCAGTTGATTAGATCGACCCCAGTACGGAACTGGTACTTAATTTATCGACCCCGAAAGGATGAAAGGCAAAGTCAACCTCGGCGGAATTTGAACTCAGAACATAAAGACAGACGAAATACCACTCAGCATTTCGCCCAGCATGCTAACATTTCTGCCAGCATGCCACCTTAGAAAATCATATCCATATTTCAGTAGACCTGTGTGACAAATGTCCAAGTGCCAGCTCTCCTCCAAGTCCTGTATGTGTTAAGCCACAGGATCCAAACTGGGGCCCTTGACCGATGCTACTACTTCAGGCCAGAGAGGGTCTGAGAAAAACGGTGATTAAGGAGTTATTCCCTTCTCGTATAAAATCCTGAACTCCCATGCTGGAGCCTTGCCAGCAGGTG
The DNA here is from genome assembly GCF_001194135.2 of Octopus bimaculoides. Taxonomy (NCBI): domain Eukaryota; kingdom Metazoa; phylum Mollusca; class Cephalopoda; order Octopoda; family Octopodidae; genus Octopus; species Octopus bimaculoides. The sequence continues at coordinate 3,493,861 of NC_068981.1, read as the reverse complement.
CAGTTTTAATGAGGGGTGCCAAGGCTACTTAATTCGATAATTTTCTAGAAGAGATCTGTAGAGGCTTATCTTGACCAGATGGTTGACAGTAAATGTTAGACAAAACGTGCTGCCCTACTTGAGCCTTACACTCGATTCTTAGAAGTTTTTAGTGGGTTTTATTCAGAGCAGACCCTTAATACTTCCCCACTTGCATTTTCTGTAGACATTCACCTACAAGTGTCTGATTTGGACGTCAACTGCATTGGCCTCCCCTGTCTGGGCAGCTTGCAGTGTTCATGGCAACTTTCCCATCTCTTTTGACACTTTGGTAACCATCACAATTAACAAATTGTTCCCTTATCATCATCATCGTCATCGTCATCATCATCGTCGTCATCATCATCATCATCATCATCATCATCATCATCATCATCATCATCATCATCATTTAACATCCATTTTCCATACTGGCATAGTTTGGACAGTTTGACAAGGAGCTGGAAAGGTCAGGTGTCCTGCACTTGGTTCATTTGTCTGTTTTAGCATGGTCTCTACTGATGGATGCCCTTCCCAATGCCAACCACTTTAAAGAATGTACGGGGTACTTTTTACATGGCACCAGCACATGAGCTTTTTACATGGTTCCTGCACACAAGCTTCTTATGTGGCACCAACATGGGTGCTTTTTATGTGGTGCCAGCACAGGTGCTTTATACATGGCCCTAGCAGTGGTGCTTCATCCGTGTTGCCAGCATGATTCTCTGAACAGCCAGCATCGTTCCTGTGTCTAAATATGAAATGCTTTGAAGGACTGGCTCTCTCTCTCTCAATTAATCTAGTGTTCCAATCAATCAGCAATAGTTTGACAATCAAATAAATCCACAATTGGGAGACTTAATTTAATCTTGGCTGGTGATAATTAAGTCTTTCATTACCTTCTTTCTATCAGAAGGTTCTTTGAGCAGTAATAATCAATTAATTAAATAATAGCAAAAATACTATATATGCAAATTAGATTTAGCTATTTACTGCCACACCTCGTTTACTGGTTATAAGTAGCTATAAAGTTTTATATATATAGGTAGGAGTCATTATGAGGAACCCAACTAGGTTTAAAACCAGTCAGAAAAGGCAATCACAGCAGTTATTTGTTTACATTTGTTCAAAGTCTCTCACCATCAGCAAAAACATATTAGCTTTACCTTAACCTTTTCGATACCTTAACCCTTTCGATACCTTAACCCTTTCGATACCTTCACCATTTTGATACCAACCTGGCTAAAGCTGCCTCTGGCAAAGTCAACTTGGGTGGAATTTGAACTCAGAACGTAGCGGCAAATGAAATAGCGCTAAGCATTTTATCCAGCATGCTAACGGTTTTCCCAGCTTGTCACCTTAATAATGATAATAACAATAATAATAACAATAATCCTTTCTACTAAAGGCACAAGGTTTGAAATTTAGAGGAGGGGGAGAGTTGATTACATCAACCTCAGTACTCGACAGGTACTCTATTTTGTCAGCCCCAGAAGGATGAAAGGCAAAGTCTACCTCAGTGGAATTTGAACTCAGAACAAACGAAAAAACAAACAAAATGCTGCTAAGCATTTTGTCCAGTTGGTTAATGATGCAGCTAGCTTGCTACCATAATAATTTCAAAAATCGCTCGCACGCACACAAACACACACACACACACACACACACACACACACATACAAGTATGTGTGTGTGTATGTGTGCACCCAGCAAACTCTATCAAGTGGTTGCCGTTAGGAAGGGTATCAAGCCATGCCACAACAAACAATTGGAGTCTGGACAGCTTCCCAGCTGGGGCCAACTCCATGTCAAACCGTCCCACCCATGCCAGCATGGAAAACGGATGTTGAACATGTGTAACTGTAGAACAGTGTTTCAAGTTACATCCCCCTTTGCTTCAGGAGGTAGCATAGCCTCTTGCTAAATAGAGACCAATGAAATAAATACCAGACTGACATAAACAAAATGTTAAAAGGCAGTGCTCCAGCATGGCCAGTGACTGAAACTAGCAAAAGAATAACCGAACACCTGTTTTTATTGTTGTTGTGGTCTGTTGAAATGAAACTCAAAAGTTATTTGGATTGGTCTTGACTCAAATCGACATTTCATGTTGTGTGAAGAAATTGAGTGCAGCAGAAAAACCTCCTACATTTTGAACAGCAATTGGGTATGGCACTAACGAAGTTAGGCAGATGATAACAGCATCTTCATGGATCTGATGTTTTACTGTTTTCCCTGTTTCAGATGTCATAATGGTTCCGACTGGTGCACACTGTGCATTTGCTGTGAAAACATTTGTCAGCCTCTAAAATGTGAGAAGCTTTTTTACTGCACACTGTAGCTTAGTAAAAAACATTTTGACTGACTTTTTTTATTTAGCTTCGAACAAACCCATTTAATACTTTTCTTTTTTTCTTTTCAATGAAAGATGAAGTTTATTTCAAATATTAGTCATGCTTATTGTGTGTTGACCTATAAGCTTGCTTCCTGGTTTGGCTCTGCCATTTCAACTGGGTCAGTTTTTTTCAGCACAGCTAGATTTGATTTACATATTCATTATCTGACTAACCTTCTGTTACATTTTGCTTCATTTGTTATTTAGTTCATACAATAACAATATAATAGAGTTGAAGTTGATGAAATCCCAGGCTGCTTTCCATTAATTAATTTCATGTAAATCAAACTGTGTTGGCCAAACAGGTCTTGATATTGTTTTGAGGAGCAAAAATTGCTTTAGTTATTTAATTAAAATCAGCCTCACTATGTCAATGTTTGTATATGTAATAGCAACAACGTGTTTGTGTAAAATAGCAACTTGTGTTTGTTTCTACCAGAAAGATAGATACACACAGAAGTTGTTATCCATCCATCCGTCCGTCCATCCATCTATCCATCCATCCATCTCTATCTATCTATCTATCTCTCTACTATCTATCCATCTATCTATCTATCTATCATCATCATCATCGTTCAACATCCGTCTTCCATGCTGGCATGGGTTGGATGGTTTGACTGGGGACTGGCAAGCTAGGAAGCCTTACCAGGCTCCAGTCTGATCTGGCAATGTTTCTACAGCTGGATGTCCTTCCATAATGCCAACCACTCCAGGTGTGTAATGGGTGCTTTTTATGTGCCACCGGCATGGGAGCTGGCATCAACCACGCTCGGACAGTGCTTTTCACGTGCCGCCGGCACGGATAGCCAGTCAGGTGGCACTGGTAAAGACACGTATATGAATGGTGCTTAGTGCGTGCCACCAGCACAGGAGCCGGCCACAACTACAATTTCCATCCATCTATCTATCTATCTATCCCTCTATCTGTCTGTCTGTCCATCCCTCTGTCCATCTATCTATCTACACATTGGGCTCCTTTCAGTTTCCATCTACCAAATCCACTCACAAGGCCTTTAGCTTGCCAAAGACTCTGGTAGAAGACACTTGCCCAAGGTGTCCCACAGTGGGACTGAACCTGGAACCATGTAGTTGGGAAGTAAACTTCTTACCACACAGCCACACTTGTGCCTATATATGCGTGTGTGTGTGTGTGTGTATAAGAAACATGGAAACCTGGCAATCAGAAGGAAAAGTGAAACTGATCTTTTTCTTTAATGCTTTTTGGGGTTTTTTTTACGTTTGGGAGATTTTTTTTTATTTACATTTTCTTCTTCTTGTTTCTTTTCTTTTTTTTTAATCATTTTATCTGAAAATTCTGAACTTGTTTCCCTTTTTATCTGCAATTCCCTGCTTCAGGTCATCTTCTCGGAACAGGAGAAATGGAAATTAGTGGGTTTTTCTTTTTCTTTTACCAGACATTTCTTCCTTATTTGCTTCTTCAGCATTTCCCTCCATTTCCTCTCTCTCTCTCTCTCTCTCTCTCTTCTCCTCCTCCCACTCTCTTTAATCCTGTTTCCCCCTCTCTCTTTCTCTCCTCCTCTCTCTTTCTCTCCCTCTCTCTCTTTCTCTCCCCCTCTCTCTTCTCACTCTCTGTCTGGATGCTATTCTTTACTCTCTGTATTTTTTATTATTCTCAATCTTTATTCCTTATTCTCTAACTACAACCTGTCTCTCTCTTTTTCACCACACACACACACACACACACATACACACATTTGTTTTATGTCCATTGTTTCCAGGCTAGCATGGGTTTGATGAATACCAACTTATTATTGAAGCATTTTTTAACAGTTGGATGCTCTTCCTGTTGCTCACCCTTATCTGTTTTTTCAGTGATGGGTTTCTTATTCCACTTGCCTTCAAAAGTGTTCAACTATAGCATGATTTGTTAACAGGATTATATAAATGCGTGTGTGTGTGTGAGAGAGAGAGAGAGAGAGAGAGAGATAGAAAGAGTAGCCCAGTGGTTAAGGTGTGTGGCATCTCTCTCCAGCTGTCTGCATCCTGGATATGTTGCTGGGTTAAAAGGTGAGAGAGTTGAAAGATTGTTTATGCCTATGATTACACAGGCATTTGAAACAATGTGAAAGCAGGATACATGTTACCAATCCATATTTGTTCATGGGTAACAGCTCTCTCTCTCTATTATCATCATCATCATCATCATCATAATTTAAAATCCATTGTCCATGCTGGCATGGGTTGGACAGTTTAACGAGTTGGCAAGTCAGAGAACTGCACCAGACTCCAATTGTCTACTTAAGGCATGATTTCATCATCATGATCATCATCATTTAACGTCTGTTGTCCATGCTGGCATGGGTTGGACGGTTTGACCAGGGCTGGCCAGCTGGAAGGCTGCACCAGACTCCAGTCTGATTTGGCATGGTTTCTACGGCTGGATGCCCTTCCTAACACCAACCACTCTGAGAGGGTAATGGGTGCTTTTATGTCCCACCGGCACGGGTGCCATTTGCGTGACACCAAAATCTGCCACAACTGCGATTTTGCTCGGCTTGCTGGGGCCTCTTCTCAAGCATGGCATAATGCCAAAGGTCTCGGTCATTGCCTCCTTGAGGTCCAACACTAGAAAGGAGCTCAGCTACTTTGCCTCCTTGAGGTCCAACACTAGAAAGGAGCTCAGCTACTTTGCCATGGCTGAATGTCTTTCCAAACACCAACAACTTTACAGAGTGTACTGGGTGCTTTTTATGTGGTACAAGCATGGTGGGTACCAGCATGGGAGCGTTTTTTGTGGCACCAATGGGTGCTTTTTTACCTGGCACTTGCAATTGTTTTGGGTTACCAAATAGCCTGCAAGACGGGGACCTCTCAGCTGAGAGAGAGTGTGGGATTGAGAGAAGTGGCTGTGAGCCAAGTGAGAGGCTGGAGTATGATAGAGGGTCAGGGATGGCTGTCTGTACAGAGGGGATACTTGGCTACCCCAGTAGGACAAGGAAGTGGTGGGAGAGAGTTAGAGAGGAAGATAGACAGTCAGTGTGTATGTGTACAGATACATACATACATGCATGTGTATATATAAACGATAATGATGATGATGATGATATATGTGTGTATATATATATATATATATATATATATATATATATATATATATATATATATATATACCAATACAGACACACTAACTGTGTGTATGTTGGAAGTACAAATTACACATATCCAGTTCATCAACTTAGAAATTATTGTTTTTATTCCCGATTTTAATTAAAAGATTATTTCTTTAATGACTTATAATGAGATGTCTCTACTTTGATTGTGGATTAACTGATAATCCGCAGCTTTACTGATTGATATTAGCAAGAGATAGAAGTGCTGGTGGTGGTGGTGGTGGTAGTGGGGCAGTATCAGCATTATTAGAAGCACAGGGAATCTGTTTACTCATTGCTATGACGAAAGAGATATTACATTGAAACAAGGCTTAACACTGAGTTTAGACAGGACTTGGTGACATTTTTTAACCTGTTTCAAGGCTTCAAGTGCCATGGTTTTACATGTAACAGTTATTACCAGCATCATCATCATCATCCACTTCTCCATACTCTCATAGGTGGGGCGAAATTTGTTGAGGCAGATTTTCTACAGCCAGGTGCCTTTCCTGTCACCAACTCTCACTTTTTCCCAAGTAAGCGATGTGTCTCAGAATTGCCAGATGTGTCTCAGAAGACTGGAAACAAATGACACCATTTGCATGGCAGTGACACTTGTATCCAACTATCACATGGTATCAAGACCAAGAGACAATAACATGCATATGCACACAGACATGTGCATGTGTGCGTGCCTGCACACACACAAATTATGTGTGTGTATGTGCATGTATGTGTGTGTGTATGTGCATGTATGTGTGTGTGTATGTGCATGTATGTGTGTGTGTATGTGCATGTATGTGTGTGTGTATGTATATATGTGTGTGTGTGTATATATACCACACCATCATTGACACACCTTCACATGCACACACACACACATCAAGGTCACCAGCCCTCTTCCACACGCACATATACACGCTCTCATATACACATGCATGCGCACCTTCATTTTGGGATCACCACTACTTTATTATCTCCCCTTCTTCCTAGCTCTCCTGTGTGATGCCTCTGTCCGACATTCACCATGATAGATTGCTAGCCACTACACATTCTTTATTTTCTCTCCTTGTTTCTTTCTGTGTTCCTTTCTGTCGAAGAGCATAGGCTCGAAATGTTAAAGACTTTTTCACTTCCCAAGCAGTAAACTAATACATTTGTTTGTTGTCTACACCACCTATCTTTGTCTTTTGCTTTTTTTTTGTGAATTCTCCCTATATATATATATATATATATAT
>NC_068981.1:3481699-3486233 GCF_001194135.2 Octopus bimaculoides | reverse complement strand
ATATATATATATATATATATATATATAGGTGCAGGCATAGCTGCGTGGTAAGAAGCTTGCTTCCCAACCACATGATTCTGGGTTCAGTCCCACTGTGTGGCACCTTGGACAAGTGTCTTCTACCATAGCTTTTGGCCAACCAAAGCCTTGTGAGTGGATTTGGTAGATGGAAACTGTGTGTCTGTGTCTGTTCCCTCACCATCGCTTGACAACTGATGTTGGTGTGTTCACATCCCTGTATCTTAGCAAGTTCGGCAAGAGACCAATAGAATAAGTACTAGGCTTGTAAAGAATAAGTCCTGGGGTTGATTTGTTCGAGTAAAGATGGTGCTCCAGCATGGCCACAGTCAGATGACTGAAACCAGTAAAAGAAAGAATATATATATTCATACATACATAAATGCTGAACAATGAGAATGAGTGCTCAACACCACATTGGTGGACAAAATGTCTTTATTTGTGTATTTAGGCTACCATTGGTTTCATGTTAAGAAAAATATCTAAAAGTCTCAACAATTTTTCAAGCCAGTCACCTCGAGGAATGGTGTTTGCTTCCATTTTGAATGAAGCATATTTCATGGTGAAGGCATGTGGTTCAGTGGTTAGGGTATTTGACTCACGATTGTGAAGTCGTGAGTTCGATTCCTGGTGGCACATTGTGCTCTTGAGCAAGACACTTTATTTCCCAATGCTCCAGTCCATTTAGCTGGCAAAAATGAGTAGTACCTTTATTTCAAAGGGCCAGTCTCATTGCACTATGTCACGCTAAATCTTCCTGAGAACTATGTTGAGGGTATGCGTATCTGTGGAGCGCTCAGCCACTTATTCATTTCACAAGCACGTTAATGGGATCAACTGTAACCGACAGAATGCCAGTTACATATTTCATGCCAGCATGGAAAATGGCTATAAAATTACAATAATATACATCTAGAGAGAGATTTATTATAGCCTCTTTATTAATATTTTATTTTAAATAGATAATTTCTTATTTTCTAAGGACATAGTATACTTCCATCGCAGCTATTCCGCTTCACATTTTTAATTTCACAATAATTGTAATGCCTGATCGTAATAACCATTATTTCTAATGGAATTCAATAACTCCACTTATCTTCTTCATTCAATGTCATTTGCAACCCCATCTCACTTTTCACCTTCTATAACGCTCTTTCCTCCACCCTATCCTTTGTTATTATTTCTTCCTGTTTTGTTGTTGTTGTTGTTGACTTGGCTTCTCTTTTTCGTTTTTGTTTTGTGTTTATCTTGCAAATTTAGTATATAAAATGGATCATTAAATAGCTCTTTCACATTCTCTGATCAGACTTTATAATAGCCAATATGCATGTGTGTTTGCGCGTGTGCATGCGCACATGCACGTGGTTGCTTGTTCATTTAATGTACATTATTCTTCCATTTTTGAGTGGGTTTGGACAAGGAGTTATTTTGAGACAGGATTTTACAGCTGAATGCTCTTCCTGTCATCAACACTGCTTGGTTCCACTGGTGACAAGAGTGGCCTATCTACATTCATGCACACACACACACACACATGCGTGCTTTTACATGTAGAATACAAATGTAGAAGCATTGAGATAAATGTGAATCAATCATTTTCATAATGTATCTCAAAGCTAAAACTGCTATAAATATCAACCTGTAATGATTTTGGTTTGATCTCTTCTCAATTTCAATAACTCCACATTCTGTGTAGCCCCTGTTCCCGTAACATACTGTGGGCTACAATATTGACCTGAACAGGTCAGCTTTCAGCTTGTGATATCTCTGTTACAAGTAAACCCAGTTCATGCAACCATTCTCTCTAATGGAAGGTGGAACACAAAGAGAGAGAGAGAGAGAGAGACACACACACACACACATGTAGGTCTTTGTAAATAGTGCATTTTCTGCTAAGGTTGTCCTACAGGTGTTCAAACTGGATATCAATCACACGGTTTCCACTTGACCGTTGTATGCTGGGACCTACAAAAAGTCATGAATATGATTCCTTTTACTCTTGACCGAATTTAGAAACAAAAAAAAAACAAAAAAAAAACACAAACAAAACAAATCCCCTGTGTTTATTTTATTTATAACCTGTTCCTTCTCTGACATGTCTGATATTGTAGACATCAGAAACATCAGAGAACTGTTTCAGCCTGTTATATAACAATATAAAAGTTCATAGCTGGTTAAAGCACCGAGAATGTTATTATTTGCAGCTCTGTCTGGGATCTGGATTCCATTAACATTTATCGTCAACAGGCAGCAACTTACTAACTAACCATCCAGATAATCGGTTTTTGTTTTTCAGCTCATCAATTATTTATTATGAAGCGTTTGACTTGAAATTTCTCCATGCTAACCCCACATAAAAAAGCTTTTTGCTGACATCTTGATAAACTCTTGTGTTCCATGCCATGCTTCAAAACAATGGTTTTCTTTTCTTTCTTTTTTTTTTGTTTTGGTGTTGTAGTTGCTGTTGTTTTATATTTATCTGTTTATTCCTGTAGATTGTTAAAATAACAATAAATCTAAACTGTAGCACAAGTTTGATGATTGCTCTTAATATCAATTCCTTGTTGGTTTCGATTGTTGTTTGTAACATTCTGACAAAACCATGCTTACTAGTCATAAAAATACTTAACCACCACCACCACCACAACCACCATATTCCTCGTTATTATTCGTTAGCAATGCTTTATCATTCGGTCAATAATATCTGTTAACTCCACCTCTACCCCACCCAGTGTCTTTAATCTACCGTAATTAGGGCCAAAAAAACGGTTTCTACATCATGCCAAGCAGACATTACAGTGGACGTTGTTGTTGTTGTTGTTATTAATGTTAATAATAATAATAATTTCTATGCTAGGCACAAAGCCTTGAAAATTTTTGGGGGGAAGGGGGCTAGTTGGTTACATTGACCCCAGTGCATAACTGGTACTTATTTCATGGACCTTGAAAGGATGAAAGGCAAAGTTGTCTTTGGCGGAATTTGAGCTCAGAACGTAGCGGCAGACAAACTACCTCTAAGCATTTTGCCTGGCGTGTTAACGATTCTGCCATCTCGCCACCTTAATAATAAATGGCATAAACAAATGGCAGCAAAACCGTTCAGAATTTTATTAACACTAACATATTTTTATAATATATATATTAAATATTATACATACATATTAACACTTTGCAGTATACTTACTTATATACATACATCTATACATTGATCTAAAAGAACAGGAATACTAAAGGAAAGCCGGAATTTAAGAGAAGAGAAAGCCAAAAGGTCTCATGCTGTTCATTTAAAAATTCCTGAGTAGAACTTATAATTATTACCTCCATCTTTGAAACTATTTTGAATGGTGAATTTGTTAACTTTGGCTTGTATTAGATAAGGATAAACTATTTATTACCATTACTAAATTTTCTACAGCCATCTTCACATTCCATGACAACCATTGGGATCGATCAGGTATCGGACAAGGATTCTGGATTATTTTGACTATTTTTTTACTTAATTTTTGAGAGCGGTTGGGTTCATTTTTAGTATTCTCATTTGTGAGAGCAGTCGAGTTTATTTCACATATTCTCATTTTAAAAATCATCTCTGGCCAATCGTTGAGAGGATGTTGGTGTTGCCTTGGTGGAGGTTTGCGCTCTCTGAGTGCTATTATTATTATTATTATTATTATTATTATTATTGTTGCTGTTGTTGTTGTTAAGGTGGGGAGTTGGCAGAATCGTTAGCATGCCAGGCAAAATGCTTAGCAGCACTTCATCCGTCTTTACGTTCTGTGTTCAAATTCCACTAACGTCAACTTTGCCTTCATTCCTTTCAGAGTCAATAAAAGAATCACCAGTTGAGTTCTGGGCTTAATGTAATTGACTTACCTCCCAACCTTCAAAATTGCTGGCCTTGTGCCAAAATTTGAAACCATTATTTTTTATTAAGGTACCAAGCTGGCAGAACTGTTAACACACCATACAAAATTCCACTAGGAATTTTGTCTGCCCTTACCATTCTTAATTCAAATTCTTCGGAAGTCAACTTTGATTCTGAGAGACTATTGGCTGTCTAACATAGACCTTTGGATGGCTAAGTTAGACCAATAGATCACTGATATAGACCATAGAATCTCTAACATGGCCTACTGGGTGTGTAACATGGATGATTGGACCTTTATCATTGACAATTAGGTCTAAGACCATGACTGCTAGATCTTTAATATAGACCATTTACTCTGGCATAAGACCATTAGGTTTCTGACTTTCGATATTGAGTTCATTAGAGAACATTATTATCATAATTGTTGTCTTTGAGTTTTTGCAGAGAGTGGGGCAGGTTTTTAGTTCGTTTGACACCATTAGCAATAATGGTGCTTAGATGTCTTTTTGGGTTTCCATATTTGAATACAAGCAAGAATTATTTATTGTAGGGTAATAGGATGTGGGGAATCGGAGTGGGGGGGGGAGTAGGAAGGGTGGTATCAAAAAGACACATTGGTGAGTGAGAGGGGGTTAAACTGGTTTGTGG
>NC_068981.1:3478866-3481510 GCF_001194135.2 Octopus bimaculoides | reverse complement strand
AGGATAAGGATATTATAAGACGACAAAATGGAGAAAATTCTAGGTTCTCTTCCTTCTCTTCCTTCACCCCCTCCATTCCTTGGAAAGAATTCCCAAAAGTGTGGGTGGGATGGCGGTGGGGCAGCCATTTTCTGATCATTACTAACTCTGCCCTCTCTGCCTGTACCCCTGCCACCTCAGAAGGGGGCGGTACACACATACACACTCACACGCATACATACACAAATATGCATACACATACAACACCTACATATACATGTACACACTATCTTCTATTCTGTCTCTTTCTCTCTCTCACAACACACACACACACACTCTGCTACTCTATCTCTCTCTCCCTCACAAACACACCTACTTCCACTCTTACACAATCTCCCTTTCTACCTTCCATTCTCTCTCTCTCTCTCTCTCTTTCTGCCCCTTTTCCCCTTGACACACTCATTCCACTTCAATTTACTTATCTCCATAACAACCAAGCACTATCTCCATCTCTTCAGGCCTCACAACCATCAGAATGGTTTTCTTTATCAGCTGTAGAATTTCATTGATGAGACTTGTTTTTCTTTCAGTTTCATTACGTTGAGGTTTGACTAGGGGGATTTGTTGGTATGGCTACAGCTAGGCACAGTTGTTCTACATGTGTGTGTGTGTGTGTGTGCATGCATGCACACACACACACATTTAAGATTGTTGGTGCAGGTAAAGGAGTACAAGTGAGACAGTGTTGGTACAGGGGTACATGTGTACCAGCGTTGGTACAGCTGAACCTGTGTTAATAGAGATGACGCAGTTTTGGTACAGGTGAGGTAGTGTTGATATAGGTGAGACAGTGCTGATACAGGTGAACCTGTGTTAATAAAGATGAGACAGTGTTGGTACAAGTGAAACAGCGTTAATAGAGAGGAGGCTCTGTTGGTACAGGTGAAGCAGTGTTGGTACAGGTGAGGCATTGTTGGTACGAGTGAACCAGTATTAATAAAGATAAGGTAGTGTTGGTACAGGTGAAGCAGTATTAATAGAGATGAGGTAGTAGTGTTGGTACAGGTGAGGCAGCGTTAATGCAGGTGAGACGATGTTTGTGGTGGTATATAGACAGTGTCATTGCAGGTGAGGCTATATAAATAAAGGTGATCGGTAAAGTGTCTGTAATATTTGAGTTATTGATCATTAAAAGGCTTCCAGCTTAAAACAGAAAACATTCATTGAATATAGCAACATTTTTTAGTCACATTAGACATCACTTTGGTGTATGGAAATCTGTTGTAATCAGATTTTCTCATTATTATCATTATTATTGTTATTATTCAGAGTGACTGAGGCTTGTATTCATTTTTATCTACATTGGTATGTGTGTTGATTTTTAATTTCTTAATATTTTATATTTTCTATCGACCGATGTTATGTTGTCTATTCATTTAGAAGAATCTTTACAGAACTCCTGTTTCATTTGTGAACGTGTAATTTTCCTTCTTCTATAATAGATCATCTTTTTCTTTTACCCTTCACCTCTTTCTCCTTCTCCTACTCTCTCTCTCTTTCTCTGTCTCACTACAGCAATGCAGTAAAAATGTTTCTGCATTAACAAAAATATTTACACTCACCTCATTAGCGCAAAGTCTTTCTGTACATTTTATGTATTTATCATAGCTATATGTTCCCCTTCTTCCCTCTTCCTACTCCTCATTAACAGCCAAACATTTTCCTCAAAACCCAAGTCACTTATAACAAAAATGAAACCAAACCTATTTACCGTTCTATATTTGAGAGATGAGGAATTATGTACATTATTTACATTTGACGGATATTTGTCCTCATCTTGTTTGTTGCTAACATAATGTTTCGGCTGATATATACCCTCCAGCCTTCATCAGGTGTCTTGGGGGAAATTTTGAACCTGGGTTCTCATTCCTAAGGTATTTTTCAATGTTATTATTATTATTATTATTAGTAGTAGTAGTAGTAGTGGTAGTAGCAGCAGTAGTAGTAGTAGTAGTAGTAGTAGTAGTATTCAGGTCACTGCCTGGAATCGAACTTGGAATCTTGGGGTTAGTAGCCCGTGCTCTTAACCGCTACACCATAGGCTCGTGGGTACATTTACCACTCTACATTTGAGAGATGAGGAATTATGTACATCATTTACATTTGACAGATATTTGTCCTCATCTTGTTTGTTAACACATTTCGGCTGATATACTCTCCAGCCTTCATCAGGTGCCTTGGAGAAATTTTGAACCTGGGTTCTCATTCCTAAGGTTTTTTTTCTAATGTTATTATTATTATTATTATTCAGTAGTTTTATTTTTATAACGTGCTTTCACTTCACTACCGAGCACAGCTCTGTGTGCCTTGGGTATGTGCTGTGGTTTGCTGTGATGCTCTTATGGTTACTGTATTGAAAGTGTTTTGCGTAGGATGTGTGTAGTGCAATTTTCTGTATGTTATATATATTTGTAAGTCCTGGTGTTTTTGTTATGTATTTGTCTGAATATTTTTTTATTATACCTAAGGCACCTACTATGATAGGAATTGTTTCTGTTTTTAGATTCCACATTCGAGTTACCTCTATTTCCAGGTCTTTGTATTTTGAAAGTTTCTCCATTTCTTTTAGGGAGACGTTGTCATCTGCTGGTATTGATACATCAAT
>NC_068981.1:3477279-3478346 GCF_001194135.2 Octopus bimaculoides | reverse complement strand
GTGTTAGTTTTCCTTGCTTCTGAAGTAGGTATTTTTGCAGTCCTATGGTGGTTATTTTATAATAGTTTTCCAGCTGTATAAGACCCCTACCACCTTCTGTACCTTGTATATATAGCCTTTCTATGTCAGATTTTGGGTGATGCATCCTATATCCTGTCATTATTTTTCTTGTTTTCCTGTCTATTTTAGATAGTTCGTTTAGTGTCCAGTTAAAGATATTGTAGCTGTAACTTATAACTGGGACGACTAGAGTGTTGATACCTATTATATTGTTTTTAGCATTGAGCTCTGTTTTCAGTATTGATCTAACTCGTCTATAGTATTCTTTCTTTATTTTCTCTTTCATCTGTGTGCGTTGTATTGTATCTACTTCATTGATTCCTAAATATTTGTATGTCTGGCTTTGGTCTAATTCTCTTATTTCATTCATTTTGTCTAGTGTGATGTTGCTACTCTTAACTAGTTTTCCTCTTTTCAAGGTTGCTTTGGCACATTTTTCTAAGCCAAAACCAAACAATGTATGTTTGTGTGTGTGTGTGTGTGTGTGTATAGTTATGATAATGAAGTGAAACCAAACAGAGATATTCCAAAATCATTTAATACATATGTTTCAGGTCTGCACAACAATATAATAGCAAATGTATCCATTACGTAAACCTTCCTCAGTCAAAGCAATTCAGAATATGAAGAAATTGATCTACTGTGTACTATTTCTTAGCGTAACACAAAACATATGGCAAGACATTAGCACTTGTCCCTCTATCATACTTCAACCTCCCAATACCTGGCCAAAAGACGTGCACCCCCACCCCAGCTCATACTTCCCCACCTCTTAGTCAAGAAGACTTCTTCCTTTTTCTTGTCTTTTCCTGTCTTGCAAGTTACTTAACGACCTCATTAGTGTTGGTGGCATGAAAAAAGCACCCAGTACACTTTGTAAAGGGGTTGGCATTCGGAAAGGCATCCAGTCATAGAAACCATTGGAGTTTGAGACAGCTCTGCTGTTTTCTAAATCCTGTCAAACCAGCCAATTCATGCCAGCATGGAAAACAAACATTAAATAATAT
>NC_068981.1:3475502-3476571 GCF_001194135.2 Octopus bimaculoides | reverse complement strand
ATATATATATATATATATATATATATATATATAGTGTATGATGAATTTATGGGATGGAGTTCCATAAGTCCCATCGATTTGTTAGAAATGGAGGAAACAAGGTGTTAAAATATATAAGAAGTTTAAATTCTTGCAGACGATCGTTTCGTACAAAGATATAATGATATAAATTCATGATTGAATGAAATAGACATCATCGTACTCTTCTGTGCAGGAAGGAAAGAAACCATTATACAGGGAACTTAAAAAAAGAATAGAGCAGGAAAAGTTGGATCTAGGAGAGTCATATTGGAATCTGTGTGAGAAAATAAAATGGAGAAGATAAACATCTCTTTTTCACACGGATACCAATATGACTCTCCTAGATCCAACTTTTCCTGCTCTATTCTTTTTTTAAGTTCCTTGCATTGTGGTTTCTTTCCTTCCTGCACTGAAGAGTACGATGATATTTATTTAATTCAATCATGAATTTATATCATTATATCTTTGTACGAAACGATTGACTGCAAGAATTAAACTATACATATAAATATAATTCTAATACGGAGCAAATATTTCAGCAGAAAATATTTGCAAAGAAAATATGAGTATTAACTCCATTATTATTGAGGATAAAATCATTAAAATGATAATAACAGAATTAATAATATAGGTGATTGCAGGCCCCCCAAAAAGCTTTAAATAGCTGATGGATTAAAATTTATATTAATCAAAGGACATGCTGAGTATGTCTACTTGCTAGAAATAACAGTCAAAACTCTTATTTAAATCACAAAAAAAAAAACTACTGACAATAATTCCAGAAATTTAACAGTCTGTGAGCATACGGGACTCACGTGGACTGGTTTCTGGACTGGCATTATAGCCTCACCTTCATTCAGCACGTTTACCATGAAGAAAAAAATCCCCCAACCCGTCATGTTGAAGTCTGCACTGCAGCTGATTCGTTACGTGCCAAACCATAGCATACTCAGTGTGAAAAGATAATTCTAATATGGAGCAAATATATATATATATATATATATATATATATACTAGCTCGTGTTTTCTGTGTTGAAGTTAACCCTAC
>NC_068981.1:3474674-3475411 GCF_001194135.2 Octopus bimaculoides | reverse complement strand
TCTGACTTGGTGACCTCACTGGTGCTGGTGCCTCATAAAAAAGCACTGTGTAAAGTGGTTGGTGTCAGGAAGAGCATCCAGCTGTAGAAAGCATGCCAAAACAGACAACGGAGATTGGCAAAGTGCTCTGGCTTGTCAGTTCGTGTTGGACCATCCAACTCATGACAACATGGAAAGTGGATATTAAATGATAATGATGACGGTGATGACAACATTGTTGCTGCAAGTGTATGATCTATTACGTGGACATCAAACATTCGTTCAGGCTGGCTACCAATTAAGTTGTTTATGGGCAGTAAGCATGTGTTGAGGTTGGTTACCAAACACCTTCACCTTACAACTAATCTATGTGAGACTGTAAAGTTGATTCCTCCTCCTCCTCATAAACATTACCTTTTTTTACCATTTTGTGTGTTATAATGTATTGAGCGTAGTGTTGTATGTGTGTGTGTCTGTGTTTGTGTGTGTGTGTGTGTGTCTGTGTTTGTGTGTGCGTGCTCAAGAGAGGTAGATTTTTCCAATTCTGTCACAAAATAACCAAATATTAATTTGGGTCTATTCAAAGAATTGCATTTGAATGCATCACCTGATTGCTAATTCCATGTGAGTGTCATCCTCATCATCATTGTCATCCTCATCATTGTTGTCATCACACTCTTTATTCTTATCATTATCACTAGTATTGGTGGTGTCGTCGTCGTCATCATCATCATCATCATCATCATCATCATCATCAT
>NC_068981.1:3473747-3474574 GCF_001194135.2 Octopus bimaculoides | reverse complement strand
ACCCTTTGACAACAGTTTTTTATTAGGCAACTAGGTTGCACTGATGGTAATTATCTTGGCTGAGGTCAGCAATTAGCACACAACAATAATTCTGCATATATAATAGGGTCAACCGCTTTAAAGCATGCTCTATTTATTTCTGTAAACTATCATCACTGCAAAGACCCGTAAATTCAACAAGACTGGCATGGCTGGGTGTGATTGTAAATTCCATGAAGGACCAGAAGAATTTGCTGAACGTGATGATGTTATTCCCTCTTCTTTTAAGAGGGTTGTAATTAATTTCAAGGTATTTGGCTGCTATTTCTAGCAGATCTAAGCAAAGAATCCCTCATTAGGATTACACTCTGTTGTATTCCTAGCTACAAAAGCCTTGTCCATCTGTCACCAACCATGGGTTGAATATTAATGCTATATGGAATATAGAGTGTTATCTGTCATCATATACTGATGTATACTTTGTGCTACCCTGGTAATACCAGAAAAATATGGCATACAATAATTATAGTTTAACTTTTATTAAATTTCTTGATGCTTTTTTAAAAATGATGAAATGAATATTAATTTTCAAAAGATATATTATTCTGTCTCCTCCTCTTCCTCCTCTGTCCCTATGGTCCTTTTTCTCTCACTATGTTCCTTTACTCATTGCCAACCACTACGCCTAGTATGTGCACTCATCCTGCACCTCTTATGCTAACTGTCTCTATATTTCTCTCTTCCTCCTCTCTCCCTCTCTCTCTTCCTCCTCTCTCCCTCTCTCTCTTCCTCCTCTCTCCCTCTCTCTCTTCCTCCTCTCTCCCTCTCTCTCTTCCTCCTCTCTCCCT
>NC_068981.1:3460178-3473636 GCF_001194135.2 Octopus bimaculoides | reverse complement strand
TCCTCTCTCCCTCTCTCTCTTCCTCCTCTCTCCCTCTCTCTCTTCCTCCTCTCTCCCTCTCTCTCTTCCTCCTCTCTCCCTCTCTCTCTTCCTCCTCTCTCCCTCTCTCTCTTCCTCCTCTCTCTGTATAACGTAAATCAACCAACCAGCCAATCAATGAATCTACTCTACGTCAACTATTATTATTATTATGATTATTAATAATATGCTACTGAGGTCGGCTTTGCCTTTCATCCTTTCAGGGCTGATAACATTAGTACCAGATGAACGCTGGGATTGCTGTAATCAACTTACCCCTCCCCCCCAAAATTTCTGGCCTTGTGCCAAAATTTGAAATCATTATTATTATTATTATTATTGTTGTTGTTGTTGTTATTATTATCATTATACTATGGAGATAACATCTACTGTGTGTGATATGTCTTGTGTTATGTGAGGTATATTATGCACCATAAATTCAATGTTAAACAGAATATAGCATTGGCTGTGTGCGATACATTAAATGTTCTTTGGGATAATAAATATATCAAATCATTGAAAATGAGAGACATGTTATACAACTTTATCATCTACCATATGAACTACCACCACCACCACTACCACCATCATCTTAAGTAATGTATTCATTGAATTTAATAGAGATGCGGTTTATGCCCTGTTGTAGTTTATAAGAGCAGAGAGTGGTTTAATTACTTCAAACAGGTCAGGCAATGAAATCTTTTGATTTGTCTACTTTCTTTCACATGCCTTATGCTGTTTATATTGTCTAGACACTGTTTATGGCAGTGAAAGGTTACATGTGTGTGTGTGTGTGTGTGAGAGAGAGAGAGAGAGAGAGAGAGAGAGAGAGAAGGCACCGAGGCCTGTTATTGAAAAATCTTGTTATTTCCATTTTCAATTATGGTTTATTATAAAACGTTTTTTTTTCACATGAAGGAAGTTCACCCACATTGAGGTTAATATAAAAGGCCTTGAGACCTCATAAGCAGCAGAAACACAGCACAAACGCACAGCTTAAAACTCCTGATGAGATAAGGTCTGTGACTTCCGCTTCTACAAGTTTCACTTGATTTGCAATATTAATCACCCTTTGTGAAGACATAAACATCACATGATCCCATTTCCTATCTCCTCTAATGCTGTCTGCTTAACATATTTATCAGAAACAAACGCAGCAGCAGCAGCAGCAGTAGTACCACTTAATTATCTAACTTATCTGTCCAGCATTCATTCTCTTCTGCTCCCTCTCTCTCTCTCTCTCTCTCTCTCTCTCTCTCTCTCTCTCTCTCTCTCTCTCAACACTTCTTCTTAAACCTCTTCACCCCCCTTGCTCTTCACCCAATTATAAATTACCACAGCCACCCCTTCCTGGTTTAAGGTTGGTTGCAATTGGTATGGCTGGTGTCCAGCCCTAGCATCTGTTAGGGTAACGAATCTTGCTGATAAGACAACAGGGAGCCTGGTTCAAATGCTTGCCTCAAGGTTAACACTGCTAAAAGCAATCGTTTGGTTCAGTGCCAAAAATCTTCGAGTCAGAACTGACGGAATCTGTGTCTTTCTCTGATAATGGCTTCAAATTGTTGATTCAACAACTAAAACTAACCGAAATTGTTTAACCCTTTTGTTGCCATAATTCTGTAGAAATATAATGTCTTTGTTTCAATTAATTTTGAAAATAATGAAGAACTTAGCAAAATAATTTTGTTGTTATTAAACTATCATTTGGAACATAAATTATCACAGAATTTTGATGCAAGGTTTTAATTTGGATCACTTTAACTCTTTTATTTACATAATTCTTTTGAAATACATTGTATTTGTTTGAATTAATTTGGGGAATAATAAAGAATTTTGTACAATAACTTTGTCGTTATTAAGCTAGTGTTTAGAGTAATAAATTAACATGGAATTTTGATGAAAATATTTTAGAACACTTTAGAACAGGAAGTTTATAGATATATATATATATAGGCGCAGTTATGGCTGTGTGGTAAGAAGCTTGCTTCCTAACCACATGGTTCTGGGTTCAGTCCCACTGTGTGGCACTTTGGGCAAATGTCTTCTACTATAGCCTCAGGCCAACCAAAGCCTTGTGAGTGGATTTGGTAGATGGAAACTGAAAGAAGCCTGTCATCTGTGTGTGTGTGTTTGTCTCGCCCACCATCGCTTGACAACTGATGTTTGTGCTTACATCTCCATAACTTAGTGGCTCGGCAAAAGAGACCGATAGAATAAGTACTAGGCTTACAAAGAACAAGTCCTGCGGTCCATTTCTTTGACTAAAGGGGGTGCGCCAGCATGGCTGCAGTCAAATGACTGAAACTAGTAAAAACAAAAAGGGAAAAGAAGTCATCTTTAGTGCTACAGTTCCTTCGAGATAAAGCAATAAATTTCTTAACTATTTGTTCTACTTTGTTTTGTTTTTTTAATTGTTTATCATTTTGTTGTTAAGGTTTAATAAATCAATTTTGGCAAATTGAACACAGTTCTTTTTTTTTTTTTTTCGTTTTTTGTGATTGGAAACAAAATGGGGTTTTGACAGACCAGAGTTTTCTGTGTGTCTGTGTACAAGCATTGGTATCTTCAAGTGCAACATACTACTGACAATGATGATGATGATGGTGGTGGTGATGGCAGTGGTGGTGGTTGTGTTTGTAGTAGTTAGAGTGGTGGTGGTGGTTATGGGGATGAAGATGGTAATGATGATAGTTATGATGGCAGTGATGGTGAGGATGATGATGATGATTGTAACCTTTGTTATGAAGATGGTGGGATATCCATGTTAGTAGTAGCAGTACTACTTCTCTACGTATCTATCCTTTATTTATCCACCCTGTGCCTATCTGTTGTATATTTGAATGGTTAATAAACACAACAACCATTCCAGTATCTTTACACAATATTTCAGTGAAAGTGTTGGCAATTAGTGGTAGAACGTATTTCTAATTGATATTTCTGTCTCTCGTTCACTCATTTATATAGCAACCAGCTCCCATAAAGCACTTGTGGATTATATTTTATCATTTCCTGACTGATTTCCTGATAATTATTCCCGGTTTTCAAGTTTGTTACATAATAAAAGCAGCCATTAATCTCTATTTACAACTATGAACAGTTCGTTTCAGATTCTCACGAAACAGTTCTCTCAGCGTTGTTTCCCATTCACAATAATTTTGCTATGTTACTCGGTACAAACCAAACGCCATTTATGCAGAGCCTGAGTGAAGTAAATACTTTTTAATTATTTCATTAAAAATAATTAGATCTTGTTATGAAATAAGGTTTTGAATTTCGAGGAAGGTCGTAAAGAAATTGACTTTATTTTCATTTGTTTTCATGATGCTTGGCAACATGGAAATATTCACGGATTTAACCCTTTTGACACCAACCTACCTGAGACTGCTCCTGGTTCTCTGATAGAAACACCCTGTCATCATCATCATCATCATCGTTTAACGTCCGCTTTCCATGCTAGCATGGGTTGGACAATTTGACTGAGGACTGGTGAAACCAGAAGGCTGCACCAGGCTCCAATCTGATCTGGCAGAGTTTCTACAGCTGGATGCCCTTCCTAACGCCAACCGCTCCGAGAGTCTAGTGGGTGCTTTTATGTGCCAGCAGCATGAGGGCCAGTCACACGGTACTGGCAACGGCCACGCTCAAAACCTTCAACCAAAATTCCTTGTTAATTAATGCTCCGAACAACAGCTTAACTTTGCTAAATTACATGAAACAAATGCAGTGTGTTGCATAGAAATATGATAACAAAAGGGTTAAAGTGATTTAAATTAAAACCTTCCATCAAAACTCTGTGTTAAATTATGCTCCAAACACCATCTTAATAATGACAAAGTTACTTCCTTTCTACCTGTCTTAGAGGGTTGGGGCATTGTCCTTCCTACTCTAACCAAAACATCATCATTATTTTAACATCCATCTTTCCATGACTGCATGGGTCGCTGCTAGTAGGATGCTCTTCCTGTTACCAACTCTCGCACCTCTCCTGACAAGTTAATATTTCCCCATGGCTGGTCATGTTTTCACAGAAGACTGGAAACAAAACAACACTTCTTGTATAACAGTGATGCTCATTTACAGCTACAACATGACGTTCAGGCAAAGAAACACACATCAACAAGCTTTTTTCCAGATTCTGTTTACCAAATCTACTCACAAGGCTTTGGTTGGCCCAGGATTATATAGTAGAAGACAGTTGTCTAAGGTGCTGCACAGTGGGACTGAACCCAAGATCATATGGTTGAGAAGTAAATTTCTTAACCAACATCACTGCCCCCCCCCCCGAAAAAAAGGTTGAAGGGGGAGATAACTGAGTGGGGGATACAACATTGAACTATTTTCTCAATGGTCATCAATTCAAATGTAATGTTGTGGGCATTTTGTTGTATTTGTGGATTGAATACAGAACTTCACATTACCTGACTGGTCAGTGCTGATGGCTATAGATACCAGGTTATCTGGAAAAGCTAGCCATAGTGTTGCCTGACATTGTATCCAGGGTCATATTATTTATCTTATATCTGCTGAAGATCATAAACCCAGAAACAAATACTTTTTATTTTTGTTTTTCTTTTTTTAAAAAAAAAAGCCTAACGATGAACAAGTGAAAGAGTGTTTGAATATGGTCTATCAACTTGTTAGAAACAGCAGCCAAATTACCTTCACACCATCATCATCATCATCATTAATCTTTCGTGTCTGGTTTCCATGCAGACATGAGCTGGTTGGCTCAACAAGACCCCAAAAGGTCAGACACATGTCTTGCTCCAATGTCACTTCCATATACCTTAAAAAATAAGGGGAGGGGTTCCACAAGATACTCGGCTTGCCTTAAAATAAGGCAAGATGGTCATGGGTTGAATCCTATTGATCATAGGTTTGTTCAGATAAGGCTGACCTGGGGTTTAAACAACAACAACAGCAACAAACCTTCAGAATGCTTCTAAAACAAACTATTGTACAACAGTTTCAAATTATATTTATCTTTGTGGGGTGTATATTTCTAAATATACAAGCTTTGTATTCTGTGTGCACAGCTGTTCTGTATGCTCTGCACATTTGTTACATATGCACACACGCATATGCAATGGCCGTCTTTCACTCACAAGGCCTTGGTTGGCTGGTTGGCGCAGAGCTGTAGAATAAGTCAGACCGAACCTAAAACTAAATAGTTGGAAAGCAATATATATGTGTGTGTGCAAGGCAGCAAGCTGCCAGAAGCGTTAGGGGGCCGGGTGAAATGCTTAGCAGTATTTCGTTTGTCTTTACGTTCTGAGTTCAAATTCCACTGAGGTTGACTTTGCCTTTCATCCTTTCAGGGTCGATAAATTAAGTACCATTTGCATATTGCGGTTGATCTAATCAACTGACTGCCTCCCCAAAAATTTTGGGCCTTGTGCCTAGAGTAAAAAAGAATATATATATATATGTGTGTGTGTATATATGTGCATACATGTGTATATATATGTGTGTTTGTATGATTCGCTTCTTCCAGTTTCTGTCTGTCATATCCACTCACAAGACTGTAACTGGCATGGGGCTACAGCAGAGAAAGTTACTCAAAGTGCCACGCTCTAGGATTGAACCTGAAACTTTGTGGTTGTGAAACAAACCTCTTAACCACATGACCATTCTTAAAGTGGACCATATTTTAGAATAAACAGCTTTGTACCTTAAATGTGTATATGTATGTACAAAGACTGTGGTGTGTGTGTGTGTATGCTTGGGCACAGCTGTTCTGTACATGCATACTACACACACATACTTGCACATGCTCTCACTCACACACACACACACACACCTCTTGTGGGCAATAAAGCAATAACACACTCTACTATTCTCATGTGCTTAGCATCTTTTTCAGAATTTCAAGATAGATAGTGGGTGACGGCGGTGGGGGTCAGTGATTGATTGATGGCCTGACAAGACTGAAGACTGTTGTTTGTGATTAATGAAGTTAGTTAATCATAGGTGCTGGATAAGTGTATAATAATGGTTAATGTTGGCTCTGTCAGGCATTTCTTGAATAACAACACTTTTTTCTTACTGGATCCAGAAGCCATTATGAGAGGTGTAAAGTGTTTTGTATTCTTTGATGATAATGTTGGGAATTGGTGAAGTTCTTTAAGCTTTACTTCAAATGTATGTGTGTGTATACATATACATACATCATCATCATCATCGTTTAACATCTGCTTTCCATGCTGGCATGGGTTGGACGGTTTGACTGAGGGCTGGCATGCCAGAAGGCTGCACCAGGCTCAATCTGATCTGGCAAGGTTTCTACAGCTGGATGCCCTTCCTAACATCAACCACTCCGAGAGTGTAGTGGGTGCTTTGTATGTGCCACCGGCACAGGAGCCAGTCAGGTGGCACAGGTATTGATCACGTTCAGATAGTGCTTTTTACGTGCCACCAGCATGGGAGCCAGTCAGGGAGCACTGGCATCAACCACATTCGGATGATGCATTTTATGTGCCACCGAAACAGGAGCCAGTCAGGTGGCCCTGGCATCAGTCACGTTCAGATAGTGCTCTTTATGTGCCACCAGCATGGGAGCCAGTCAGGGAGCACTGGCATCGACCACATTCGGATGATGCATTTTATGTGCCACTGAAACAGGAGCCATTTAGGGGGCACTGGCCACAGCTACGATTTTGGTTTTACTTGACTCAAAAGGTCTTCTCAAGCATATATCACCTGATGCAACAAGGGTACTCTTAAATGTGCTGGACCTGCAACACTGGCATTGGCTATGGCTGCGATCTCACTTTAGTTGCTGGGTCTTCTCAATCACAGGATATCTCCAAAGGTCTCGGTCTCCTGTCATTGCCTCTGTGAGGCTCAACGTTTGAAGGTCATGCTTCACTACTTCATCGCATGTCTTCCTGGATTGCCTCTTCCACAGGTTCCTTCCACAGTTAGGGTGTGGCACTTCCTCACACAGCTGTCCTCATCCATACGTAACACATGACCATACCAGTGCAGTTGTCTCTTTTGCACACCACATTTGATGCTTCTTGTGTCCAACTTTTCTCTCAGGGCGCTCACACTCTATCGTGTGTGTATACATGTGGGTGTGTATGTTTATGTAAATAAATATGTATATGTACATTCACATGTGTGTGTGTGCAGAAATTAGTGTGTGTGTGTGTATATATATATATATATAATGATGATGTGTGTGTGTGTGTGTATATATATGTATATATATATATGATGATATACATACATAACAGCCATTAATCCTATTCATGCCTTGCTAGTCTTTTTGTTTTTGTTACCTTTATTGTCGACATCAATGTATATAATTGTGTGTGTAAATTTATCTATCTACCTACCCATCCATATCTATACACATACACACACACACATATATATATACATGCATACATATATAAATAGTGTTTTGTTATATAAAAAGAACATTCCGGCAGCAAGCCTGGTAGTGACATGTTCTTGGTATGATTTCACTGCGCTAACCGAAGTGTTGATCTCAGCAATATTTCAAGATATTTTGCTGATAGATACTGACAGTTGATGGTGGGGAGGGAACAAAAAGAATCTATCGACTGAAACAGGAAAATAAAAAAATCCCAAATGGTTAGGTAAATGTTAGTCTAATCTCTTTTTCTCTTAAATATTATGGCTCAGTAAGTCAAGAATATTTTCAATCGATGTGGATTATGTTGGTTTAAAATAGTTTATTATGTTCTGGTGTTTTGTGTTTTATAACATGATCAAGTTTTTGTGAGTTCTGGGTGGTATTGGAAGTTTTGAAGAAAAATATAAGGGAAAGCATATGTCTTTGTACAGTGAGGTGCATATTTAATTCTAGTACCTTCTGGTTGATTCTAAAAGGAATATGCTTATCACTGTTGTATTTTGTCTGTGGAGGATAACTTCTCTTTTCAGATGATGTGTGTTCATCACACACCCAATTCATTGATGTAAGGGGACTTTGAGACACTGTGATGTTTTGACCTGGTTTTATCTCTTCAGTTAAAGCTCCCCTGGATCAATGAATCTAGCCAAGAATGGTCGTACTTGTTTATAGAATTCAACTAAAAGTTATTTGCTGATGTCTACCAAACTAATAATCCTGTCTACTATAGGCACAAGGCATGAAATTTGGACCTGAAAAGACGAAAGGCAAAGTTGACCTCAGCAGAATTTGAACTCAGAATATAGCGGCAGACAAAATACTGCTAAGCATTTTGCCTGGCGTGCTAACGATTCTGCCAGCTCGCCACC
The DNA here is from genome assembly GCF_001194135.2 of Octopus bimaculoides. Taxonomy (NCBI): domain Eukaryota; kingdom Metazoa; phylum Mollusca; class Cephalopoda; order Octopoda; family Octopodidae; genus Octopus; species Octopus bimaculoides. The sequence continues at coordinate 3,465,365 of NC_068981.1, read as the reverse complement.
TGTCTACCGAACTAATAATAAATGGTCATGTGTACAAAGAATGGCAGAAATCAAAACAAAGATGTCCATATTCAATTTTTTATATGTTCTGGCAGATTTGAACATGTGTGTGCCAATCACTGTATTTTGTCTTCAAAGATCAATTTCTCCTTTTTACACAGTGTGTGCTCACAATGCACTCAGTTCATTGAGGCAAGGCCTCATACTCAGAATCATTTTGATTTTCTATGGTCTCTGAGTTCAAATTCTACCGAGGTCGACTTTGCCTTTCATCCTTTCGGGGTCAATAAATTAAGTACCAGTTGTGTCCTGGGGTCGATGTAATCAGTTTAACCCTATCCCCCAAATTTCAGGCCTTGTGCCTACAGTAGACAAGATTATTAGTTTAGTAGACACTAGCAAATAACTTTTAGTTAAATTCCATAAACAAGTACCACCATCCTTGGTTAGATCCATCGATCCAGGGGTAGCTGTAACTGGAACACTTGTCATAACTGACTGAGAGCCAGGCAGACATCAACAGACATCAGAAAATAATTTGCTTGCTGAATTCTATGAACATTTCTTATTTAGCTTGATTAATCTGGGAGTAGCTTTCACTGAAGAGACATAACCAGATTGAAATACTGCAGCATCTCAATGAATCGAGTGTTTTGCGGATGACATCATCTGAAAGGGGAAGCTGTTCTCTAAGGATGATTAGTACATCCGCATTCAAATCTGAAGGAATATATTCTTTTCTACTCTAGGCACAAGGCCTGAAATTTTGGGGGAGGGGGCCAGTCGATTAGATTGACCTCAGTATGCAACCGGTACTTAATTTATCAACCCCGAAAGGAAGAAAGGCAAAGTCGACCTTGTCAGAATTTGAACTCAGAACATAAAGAATCTGAGGGAATATTTTAAGAAGTCTTCTGTCGTTGTTTTGATTCTCATTGTCCTCCATGCATATGACAATAGACATTTCTTTGAAGTCTTCAATTTATATGAGGAAGGAGTAAAGTGGGTTGTAACATTAGTCAGAGGAAGAAAAGCATTGCTCACATCTGCTTCTGTAGAGCTTCTAAGACTTGTAGAGAATGAAAAGTAGAAAAAAAAAATCACATCTCTTGTTGCAAACTTACCCACCCAAACTTCTTGATGTTCTGTCTCTGTTCTCTCTTTTACTCACCCTCTTGTACCTTAAGGGTACACCCTGACATCTCGTCACCACCAACTTTGTCTTCCTTCTACCTGTTGCCACCTACTCTTATATATATTTCTTTATTGCCCACAGGGGGATAAACATAGAGGGGACAAACAAGGACAGACAACGGGATTAAGTCGATTACATTGACCCCAGTGCATAACTGGTATTTATTTAATCGACCCCGAAAGGATGAAAGGCAAAGTCGACTTGGGTGGAATTTGAACTTAGAACGTAACGGCAGACAAAATACAAGTATTTCACCTGGCATGCTAACGATTCTGCCAGCTTGCTGTCCTACTCTTATACAATGCAGGGTAGCCATGTCTCCTCTACAGTAAGACACCTGTTCCTGTCCTTCAGCGCCTGGCATAAAGACATCGTCCTCTCTATTACATCCCCACTCAGGCAAGAGTGTTTCTCTTTGTCTTCCAAGTTATATGGTAACCTCATTGCTGCTGGTGCCACACAAAAAGCACCCAGCACACTAAGTGGTTGGAATTAGGAAGGGCATCCAACCATAGAAACCATGCCAAAGCATGTTTTCCATAAGAGTAATTCAGGTGGGGAAGAAGTAATTGCAATTTCCAGTGTGGCAAAACACCAAAGAAATGTAAAAAATCACTGGTTTAACATTTCCAGTAAGCATTTTCATGTCAAAATGAAATTTTTTAAGCACACAAGCACCGAAAGACATACAAAAAAAGCCAAACAAAATGTCTTCGTGTCATGTTGATTTGCTAATGATGTCATTTTAGTAAGTGAGAAACATCTCAAACCTTCATTAATTACCTGCTTAACAAACAATTATTGGAGACTCAGCCAACCTAATTTAATCTTTTGCTACAGGACAGCCGCATTAACTCAGTTTTCAGCCTTCGTTTGGTGTTTTCTTGGACATGGTGTGTATGTGTGCATGTAACTATGTGTGTTTGTGTGAATGTATATGTATGTGTGTGTGTGTGTGTGTGTGTGTGTGTGTGTGTGTGTGTGTGTGTGTGTGTGTGTATGTATATATATATATATATATATACACACACATACACTTATACATGCAAGTATATGTGCTGCTCTAAGTACTGCTGTATTAATGCTCCTTTACAACCTCTCCTCCCCTTGCTCCTCTTGCAGTAATTTTCACTTGTTTACTCCAATGCAATGTACAGCTTGTCAGTTTAGTATATCTACCTTCTACTCTATCTTTCACTCTCACTTTAATACTATACAGGAGTGGCGGTGTAGTAAGTAGCTTGCTTACCAGCCACATGGTTCCAGGTTCAGTCCCACTGCCTGGCACTATAGCCTTGGGCTGACCAAAGCCTTGTGAGTGGATTTGGTAGACGGAAACTGAAAGAAGCCCGTCATATATATATATATATATATATAATCAATCATCGTCATTCAACGTCCGTTGGTGGTGGAGGTAGCTGAGGCAGTCAAGCATGATGGTGATAGTAAGGGATGTGAAAGACTGGTGATGGTGGTGGAGAGGAAGGCAGCAGCGAAGTCAAAGGTGTTGGTGGTGGTGGTGGTTTAAGAAGTTTGAATGGTGTGTGTATGACAGTTGCAGTGGTGATGGTCATGGTTGAAAACAACTAACCTTGTAAGGAAGTAGGCCACTTTCCTCTACTGTTTATTTCTGTTCTGTAACAGAATCATTATAGGACAAGGTTTTTGACTGAAACAATTTTCAACAAGATTTTAAGAGCTGGAACTGTCATGGCTGGAGAGCCTTTGAAATTATGTCTGCTTGATTGGTGCTGACATGGGACTAAACAACAACAACAACAGCAATATTAAAGACAACAATATTTATGCATGAAGCAGCAACTTTTATAAACAGCTTCATTTTGTTTGTTTATTTGTTTTTTTTTTTGTTTTTGTTTGTCATTTAATTCCATGAAGAATGGAAATTACAATTTATATTATTTGATCAATTTGTAATGTCTATTGAACAGAGATTATAATGAGTGTCAGAGCAAGATTATAATTAATGGCTTCGTTATTGCATCTTTCATCTATAATGAAGCTTTGCTATTCGGTTGCGAACAATTTGATTTTTTTAATGCCTGTGTTTAAGGTTTCTCTTTTTTTGTTTCCTCCTTCCTAGACACAGGGCCCGAAATTTTGGGGGAGGGGGCCAGTCAATTAGATCAATCTCAGTATACAACTGGTGCTTAATTTATTGACTCCGAAAGGATGAAAGGCAAAGTTGACCTTGCTGGAATTTGAACTCAGAACGTAAAGACAGACAAAATACTGCTAAGCATTTTGCCCGGCATGCTAACGTTTCTGCCAGCTCCCCCCACCTTCCCTATTCATCCTGTTACTCCTAAACATGGACTGAACAAAAAAAGAAAGTCTTTTCTTCTTCTTGTTTATTATTATTATTATTATTATTATCATTATCATTATTATTATTATCATTATCATTATTATCATTATCATTATTATTATTATTATTATTAAAAAACATTTGAGCGAGGTCATTGCCAGTGCCGCTGGATTGGCTCCTGTGCAGGTGGCACGTAAAAGACACCATTTGAGCATGGCTGTTGCCAGTACTGCCTGACTGGCCCTCGTGCTGGTGGCACGTAAAAGCACCCACTACACTCTCAGAGTGGTTGGCATTAAGAAGGGCATCCAGCTGTAGAAACTTTGCCAGATCAGATTGAGCCTGGTACAGCCTCTGGCTCACCAGTCCTCAGTCAAACAGTCCAACTCATGCTAGCATGGAAAGTGGACGTTAAACGACAATGATGATGATTGTTGTAAGGACACATGGCTTAGTGGTTAGTGTTGCATTTGTGATCTAGCAATCATGGTTTCAATTCCTAGACTGGGTGGTGCAATTGTGTTCTTGAGCAAAACACTTCATCTCATACTGTTCTGCAATCACTTTGATACCTGACGCATGTCACACCTGTACACCTGTTCAGGCAACATCAATTTGATGGAGAGAGAGTGAGCTAATGTACAACACATGCATTTGATCGCAATAAAAAATCCTTTGTACAGCTTGTTCTGCAAAAGCCAAACACTCATACGTCATCTTCGATGGAAGAGTCCATTATTATTATTATTATTATTATTATTATTGTAAGGTGGTGAGCTGTCATAATCGTTAGCACACTGGACAAAATGCTTAGCGGTATTCAACTGGTCTCTACATTCTAAGTTCAAATTCTGCCGAGGTCGTTTTTGCATTTCATCCTTTCGGGGTTGATGAATTAAGTACCAGTGAAATGCTGGGGTCGATGTAATCAACTAGTCCCCCTCCCCCAAATTTCAGGCCTTGTGTCTATAGTAGAAAGGATTAGGTAGACTTGTGGTAAATGGAGCGTGAAAATGAGGTAGACAGAGGAAAAGGTGGAGGGGACAGATGGAGGAGGAGATTGGAAGAGTTGGTTTGAAAAGGGCGGACACCCAAAACCAGGCGAGATGGTGAGAGGGCGCGGTTGCTATGGCATAGAAGTAGATTTGCCCTCCCCTGTTAATGGGGGCAAAACCTGGATTTAAAACACTGGAGGATGAAATAATAATAATATACCTATATATGTGTATGTGTGTATAATTTATATATATATATACACACACACACACACACAGATCGATAGCTAGAGGGATGGAGAGGTTGATAGGTGGATAGATAGCTCATTAGGTAGATAAAGGGATAGTTTACCCTACATGGAATTATGATGGAAGCTTTTTAGTTTTGGCCACTTTAACCCCCCCCCCCCCGGAGTATTTATAACAAAACGAGGGGAAGTGTCAGGTGGGTTGCTGTCAAAACAATTAAAGAATGTTTCATCCTGGTGAAATTTGCTATTTATGTGATTTTCAAACTGGTGTTAGTAATAATCTTTGGATGGGGTGGGGGAGTGAGTGGGTAGTATAGAGGTGTGTGGGGAATCAAAATGTCAAATAGTTTTGACGTTTATGACCTGAATATAAGTTGCAATAAAACTTAGCAATTCCCATTACTTTGTGTGTGTGTGTGT
>NC_068981.1:3451731-3459895 GCF_001194135.2 Octopus bimaculoides | reverse complement strand
TTTTTTTTTTTTTTTTTTTTTTGTTTCTAAGATGCAAAATAGCACGGAGAGAGAGATTGACATTTCATATTAAATTGTCTACAAATAAACAACTGCTTTATTTTGGAGATATTCGATGACCCTCAACCATGTCCTCTGTTTTCGTTATCATACTGCTGACATGAGGAACTAACCCCTTTCTTACAATATTTCTGTTAAAATATGCTGCTTTTGTTTCAATTAATTTTGAAAATTATGAAAAATTTGGTGAAATAACTAAATTATCTTTGCATCGAAGATCGGTGACTGTCGTACGCTGACGAAGGGTAAATACCCAGAAACTCGAGTCCGTGCGTATCACGTCAGATCGACAATGATGAGAAGGATGACTTCCCTTTGCAAATACTGACAGGGCACAGAAAGTGTGTCAATAGCCAGCTGGAGGAGATGTTCTCCTGGGGCTAAAAGCAACAGTAGCATTCACTCTTAGGGTTTAGCCGCATTTTTAAGTGGCAAATATAATTCACGTTGTCGTGCAGTTAGTGTTTATACCTCGTTCAGAGATTTAACATAATTAAATATATTGTTTGGAACATAATTTAAATAGGACACTAAATGAAGACCTTAAATAAGCTATATCACATTGTCTCAGTGTCCTATTTATAGGACACCGAGTATTTCAATTTCTACTTGAAGTAAAGGAGTTTTAATAATCATTTTTTTCATTTTAACCTATTTTCAATCATCTGTAAAAATTTAGAAGTAATATTCAGAAATTGAAGTACTCTGCGATTTAATGGGTTAACATAGAATTTTGATGGTCGGTTTTAATTTAGATCAGTTTCAAACTGAAAGTTTCTATCATAGAATCAAGGATAGTTTCAGGCAGGTTGCTATCGAAAAGGCTTTGTTCAGCCCAAGGTTATAGTAGAAAACACTTGCCCAAGTTGTCACACAGTGGGACTGAACCTAGAACCATGTGTTTGGAAGTAAGCTTCTTACCACACAGTCATGCCTGCACCTTAATTCACGTTTATTTAACTTCATGCCAGGAATTTACTAATTAATTCCAAGTGACATTTTGTTTTCTTTCTACCTATTTATAATTGAAGCAGTAAATTAGCATTAAATAATACAATAGGTAATTAATGGAAAGTTATAATTAATATTGTGACATTCCTTTATGGTTACTTGTAATTCTTCACTAATTACTAACTTCTATTCCGATAATTATTAAAAGGTTTCTTCTTCCAATAATAAATGCTCTGTGAATTACTATTGAGATCTTAGAGAAGATTCTGGTAACTTTTGAAGTGCTGCAGTTTGAAATGTTAGAAATTCTTAATATTTGGTATGTGTGTTATTTGGCCTGATTTCATCTAAAAATACCAGGAAAGTTCTTTAAATGCCAATTCCTGGAAGAAGGAGGAAAACCATTTAAATGTGAACAGTTTGGAATAAATTAGTTTCTTTTGAAGGAATTTTTAAGAATAATATTTGAAAGAAATATTATTTTTCTTTAACCCTTTTATTGCTATATTTCTGTTAAAATGCAGTGATTTCTGTTTCAAAGAATTTTGAAAATAAAAATTTGGTAAAATAAGTTTACCATTATTGAACTGGAGTTTACAACATAAGTTAACATGGAATTTTGATGGAAGTTTTTAATTTAGACCATTTTAGCATTTTTCTTACCACATGTCTGTTAAAATCATCATCATCATCATTTAATGTCTGGCTTCCATGCTGGCATGGGTGAGATGGTTTGACAGGAGCCAGCCAGCCATAATTAATTTTGAAAATAATCAAGAATTTAGTAAAATAACTTTGTCATTATTAAACAAATGTTTAAGGTGGTGAACTGGCAGAATTGTTATTGCACCAGAGAGAATGCTTAGTGGCATTTCTTCCAATACTTTACGTTCTGAGTTCAAATTCTCCCAGGTCAACTTTATTTTTCATTCTTTCAGGGTCGATAAATTAAATACCAGTGAAGCCCTGGGGTCGAAGTAATCAACTATTCCTCTCCTACAAGATTTCTAGTCTTGTGTAGAGAGGATTATTAAAACTAATGTTTGGAACATGAATTAACATAGGTGTAGGAGTGGCTGTGTGGTAAGAAGCTTGCTTACCAACCACATGGTTCTGGGATCAGTCCCACTGCATGGCATCTTGGGCAAGTGTCTTCTACTATAGCCTCGGGCCGACCAAAGCCTTGTGAGTGGATTTGGTAGACAGAAACTGAAAGAAGCCCGTCGTATATATATGTATGTGTGTGTGTGTGTGTATCTGTGTTTGTCCTCCCAACATCACTTGACAACCGATGCTGGTGTGTTTACGTCCCCGTAACTTAGCGGTTCAGCAAAAATAGATCGATAGAATAAGTACTAGGCTTACAAAGAATAAGTCCTGGGGTCGATTTCCTCGACTAAAGGCGGTGCTCCAGCATGGCCGCAGTCAAATGTATGAAACAAATAAAAGAAAAAAGAATAACAAGGAATTTTGATGGAAGGATTTTAATTCAGATCCGTTTAAGTCTGGCAGTTTTTATCTCCTCGAACCAGGACTGATCTCAGGTGGTTGGTATGAAAAGGGTTAATACATAAATGCCATTAAGTAATGATTGCAGGTGTAAGATTATATGAAATAATGAATAACCATATCAGTTTATCTGCTTTTTTTTCATTTTCAATAATCTGTTGACAAATGTTCTTTCTCTCTTTCTCTAGAATTGGTAAGATTTATGAATGATTTGTGGAATTGCCATAAACTTCCTTCACATATGGATTATATCTTAGCAACAAGGAGGTAAGCTGAAGTTTGTTTGTTTGTTTTTTTATTTATTTATTTTGTTGTCTTTTGTGAAGAGTAGTGCCATTGGTTAGAGATTTATAATGGACTGGTCTGCAGTTCACTGCTTTTCTGGTGGCAAGATTGACACAAGGGCATCGGAGCAACTCAGGTGGATTAATTCCTATTTTTAGTTTGAAAGGAAATGGTTTATTGGTTTCTTTTGCCAAGGTTTAATTCCTCCACCAATTTGCATCGCAGAATGGCATACATATTCATCCACACACATGTACACAGCCACCTGCACACATACACACATGTATACTCACACTCACACATGCATACACACACATAAACACATGTATGTATACACACACAGACTTTGGCATCCTTCTTAAAATAATTGACTTGCCTGAGATGTTATGGAAAAGCAAAGTCAACATTCTGAATATTTTAAAATATTTTCCTTCTCTTTAATTGAATTTTAACCCTGTTGATGATTATTGATGATACATGAAACCATTAAGATCCAAAAATTTGTTTACACACACACACACACACACACACACACACACACACACACACACACACACACACACACACACACACACACACACACACACACACACACACACACACACACACGCGCGCGCACACGCATTCCCATCCGAAATGGCAATAAGTACCAACACTTTCATGTGGCATACTCAAACAGTTTTGAAGATGAAAATAGAAATAATACATTTCTAAATCTCTCAGAGAGATTTATGCAGTAGCAGCGCAATAAAGTGATAGTATGTTGTCAACTTAATGTGACAGTCCCATAAAAGGGAAGAATGCTACTGTTATTTAGCCCTAGGAAACATGCTACTGCATAAATCTCTCTGAGAGATTTAGAAATGTATTATTTCTATTTTCAAAAATCAGTGAATGTATTTCACTTGAAATATGTTTTCAATGGCGGATAGGCATCGACAGCCAGCAAACCATTCTGCTCCGGACTGGTGATGAGCAGTGACTCTGGAACTGACCCACAAATGAAGAATGCTTCTCCACCAATATTGTGCTCTCGTTCTCACTGTTTGATATTAGTGTGTGTGTATAAATAAAAAAAAGTGTAGAACAGTGTTGTGGAGTTATGTCAAACAGCTGTTATTATGTGTGGGACAAATCCAACAATCAGCCAAACCCATTGTGAGGGTTGCCTCACCACCCGCCTTTAACAAGGTAGAGCAGGCAGGGTCCTTCTGTCTAGTGGCTATAGCAAAAGAGGTTGTGTGCTGGATGAGGATGAAAGGATTGAGGGAAAAGACCTTCCTCTTCAGTCAAACTCTTGTCATCTTTTTTAAGTTCCACTTGAACAGGAAAGTGAGTGTGGAGAGGGAAGTGCTCCCCACCCCTGTGAATTTGTGAAAAGATGGATGACTGTAACAAAAATGGTTTAGAGTGAAATGTCCTACACTTAAGTATGCATCTGTAGATTGGAGAACAGGCGAGAGGACTCATGCCTTTGGTGGTCAGGCTAATCCTGGACCTCCAGAGTTCCTTGATTGGCCCTAGCTGGAGTTTTTCCTGAATCAGGAGGCACGCATCATTCATGTTACCACATACTGTGTATACTTTTATTGTATTTCACTGTCTTTTCCATTTCTTTCTCCCTAACCTTTATGCAAAACCCCACACGAATTAGTGTCTGTCTTTGTGATGTCCCCTTCATCTGTGCCCCTGTGGCTTATAAAAGAAATTATTATAGTTATTATTGAGTGGAATGTGAGTTGTGGGATGTGTAAGAGAATAATATATGATAAATCTATTGGTGATTGCGTTTGTTGTTCTTACCTTCATCATCATCATCATCTTCAAAAGGATACATTAACACTGTTTTCAGTTGTGTTGTTATTTGGTCCCCAAGCACTTTATATACATTAAACGTGTGTTTGTCTCGGCATTTCTGATATTATGTTAGCATTCATGTATGTGTGTGTGTAAAACTGTTTATGCATATATTATCTAACAATACTTCCGTCAAGCTACAAGAATATTTTCAAAGAGAACATACCTTTTGTGATTCATCTTTGGAATGTTGTCTGCTTGAGTTTCTTTCTATGAATCCCACTAAAACCAAAATTTTCCATTTGAAAGTGTATGTGCTGCAGTTCAGTCTTCGAGCCTAGATAAACTTATCCTGTTCTTTGTCTTCTCTTTGTTACTTTATACCCATTCACACTTGTTGTTTAGCCTCAGGTTAACCTTCATCAAACAAATCTATCTATAATCAAAAGCTCTCCAGTTATGGCCATCCTGTCTTATTTTTAAGAATGGGGTTACATTATCCCTTATATCTTTTCTTGAAAGAAATATGTGATTGAGGCAGACCTGGCTGTCATTTCTGGCAAACTCACTGGTTAAAATAAAATTTCGAATCCTTTTTATGTTTTTGTATTAATAGTTTAATTATGCGTTGGCATGGGTTAGGGTTAGGGTTAGGGGCATGGCTGTGTGGTTAAGCAACTTGCTTCCTAGCCATGTGGTTTTGGTTTCAGTCCTGTTGTGTAGCACCTTGGGCAAGTATTTTCTACTATAGGGCCCTCCCTGGGCCAACCAAAGCTTTCTGAGTAGGTTTAGTAGACAGAAACTGAACTGAATGCTTGTCAAGTGTGTGGCTGTATGGTAAGAAGTTTACTTCCCAACTACATGTTTCTAGGTTCAGTCCCACTGCTTGTCACCTTGGGCAAGTGTCTTCTACGATAACTTTGGGTCAACCAAAACCTTGTGAGTGGATTTGGTTGATGGAAACTGAAAGAAGCTTCTCATTATATATATATACACACACACACATGCAGACACGTATGTGTGTCTTGTGTTTGTCCCCTATCACTGCTTGACAACTGGTATTGGTGTGTTTATATCCCAATAACTTGAGCAGTTTGCAAAAGAGACTGACTGAATAAATCTTTCATGAAAAACGTAACTGGCCAAAGGAAGTTATTACTTTGCTTGAAAACAGCAGGTGAGGGTTGGCCATAAAAAACTAATTCAGCCTCAACAAAATCTGTCTGACTCGTGCAAACATGGAAAAGTCAAACTCACAGTGTCCTGGGAGGACACACCTGATATTTCCCACCAGGTAAAGAAGTCAAAATATCAGGGCTTAGTCGATGAGACCCTTGTCAAAGGACAGCATGTGGCCCCATTCTCCTATAAAAGTTGACTGCTCCAGCTTTCCATCTAGTGAGGCATGCTGTTTCCAGCAGAAGCTAAGTAAAAGAGCAACAAGAAGAAAGCCTGAGAAATGCTTCTCCAAACCCTTTTAACTAATACTACTCCTCTCTGCCCGTATGCAGCTCATGAACTATTTTCTACTTTTAGTGCATATTTTAGTTATTGACCTCCACAAACTGAATAATTTAATCCTGAACTACAACAAGCTCTCAAGCTGCTGATAGATTTGTACTTTTGCTATCATAATCAGGTTTATTTAGCCTCCAAGCTAAATACGTAATGCTTTCATTTCTTCTCCCTTTATGGGCATTGTGTCCTGTGAATTGATTTAATTATAATCACTCTGTCTCCTCTCTCTTTCTCTCTCTCTCTCTCTGGCCTTAACTCATTTACTCATTAGCTTACGGTATCACACCTACACCTGTATGTCTGGTAGACATATCACTGATTTTTGAAGCAGCATTTGAAGACACGGCTTTGTGGTTAAGAAGTTTGTTCAGTAACCTTGTGGCATATGGTTCTGCTTTTAATTCTGCTGCATGGCACCTTGAGGAAAATTTTTCTATCATAACCTTCGTTGACTGACACCTTTTGAGCAAAATTTCTAAAACAGAAATTGTGTCTAAGGTTATAGTGTGATGTGTGTGTGTGTGTGTACAGGTGGAATTTACAAAAAAACAAAACCAAAGATGAAGACAGGTGTGTAAACAACAAATAGATGTATTAGTTTAATGCTTGGGAAGTGAGAAAGTCTTTTATGTTTCGAGCCTATGCTCTTCAGCAGAAAGGAATATATATAATATATATATATAAAATGAGAAAATAGAGAGGCAATTAATAAATTATTATTTATTAATTAAAAAAATTGACTAACATCCCTTACAGCTGTTTCAATTCCAGACCTTCAGAAAATTAATTAATAAAATCAAAAATTATTTGAAAGTCGAATCTCTTCAGAGGTAGTCTAAGATATACATAATAGGTGTTCAATTGCTGCATTCTTTTTATAGGTAACTAACCAGTACTTTTATAGGATTTTGCTATCCCTGAATGAGGTTTGAAACTTTTATTTGTGTGTATATATATATGTGTATATCATCATCATCTGAGAGTTTCATGCTTTAGTGCCAAAGCACGAAACTCTCAGACTTTGAGTCACTCTGCTAAATATTAATAAAAGTACCAAGAAAATCCTGGTACCAAACTTTGGCACTGAAAGCTACTCAAACAGCAGAACGTGGCGTCCAAACAGCAGAACAGGATGCCACTGCATAGTGCCAAAGATCCCAGCATCGCTATCAAAACACAGGGCTAGATACTGCAACAGCTTGGACTTCAAAGGCCCACAGCTCTTTAATATTCTTCCAAAATGCCTGAGGGACCTGCATGGTGTGGATGTAGGTGTCTTTAAAACAAAACTGGATCTCCTCCTGCCGAGGGTTCCAGATGAGCCAATTTCAGACAGAAAACACAGATGAGGGCAGCAGCATCAAACTCCCTCATTGACCAAATTGCCACATATCAGAGGAGGTTCCAAATAATGATGTAGCTCAGTTAACAGTGGTGCTCCAGCATGACCACAGCGTTGCAGCTGAAACATGTTAAAGATTTTATATACTCATATTTTGAATTCTATTTTTCCTGTTTGCATTAGCCTTTTGCAAGTAAGTCTACTATATATATATATATATATATACACACACACACACACATACATATACACACACACAATCAAAACAGAAGGCTGGAAAAATTTGGTGGGGCAGGGTGTTATTTATTCACCATTCCACATGTTTCATGTCTTACATGTTTATCCTTCATGTACAATATTGAATATCTTATTACAAATTCTTCAGACATGGAATCAAACAATATAAAATTTACATTTGGAACAAGTGATTATATATATATAGTTGGTTACTGATCGGGAGTTGTAGAGGTAGTTGGGAGAGAGAATCTCTGTTGATATATAATTATTCTGCAAACAACATTTCCAGAGTTTTCAACTCTAATGTGTACTTCACACAAATATACCAACTACACACAGAATTGTAATTCTGGAATAAGCACATCTGCTTCAAGGAGACACAGCTTGGATTTTAGCCCTATCCACATTTTATATCCATCCATCCATCCATCCCTCCATCCATCCATCTAATCATTTTAATTTATG
>NC_068981.1:3444231-3446731 GCF_001194135.2 Octopus bimaculoides | reverse complement strand
TTTCCAAACAGGGTAATATTTTCCATGGCCAGACGTTTGTTCTCACAGAATATTGGAAATGAATGACATTGCTTGTGTCATGGTGACACTCATTCACAACTACCACAATCTCAAGACAAGGAGACGCAAATACACACACACATGCACACACACACGCACACACACACAGTGGGTGCCTTTCAGTTATTTGTCAACCAAATTCACTTAAGACGAATCTGATTGGCCAGAAGCTATAATAGAAGATACTTTGTCATGAAACTGAACCCAGAACCATTTGGTTGGGAAGTAAACTTCTGAGCCACACAATAACACCTGCATCTATTTGGATAACACATTAGTTAAAAAATATCTCATATGTAAGGCGGTGAACTGGCAGAATCGTTAGCTCACCAGGCGAAATGCTTAGCAGTATTTTGTTTTTATGTTCTGAATTCAAATTCTGACGAGGTCAAATTTGCCTTTCATCCTTTCAGGGTCGATAAATTAAGAACCAGTTGCATACTGGGGTCAATCTAATCGACTGGCCATCTCCCCCCAAAATTTCAGGCCTTGTGCCTAGAGTAGAAAAGAATATCTTGTCATATGTTTTCATTCTTCACTACACACACATAGTAAGACATTGGAATACCCGTTCAAAGATAAGATTCTTAGTTTTCAGAATTCTAATGGAAGGAAGAAAAGAGAAAAACAGCAGAAAAGAAAGCAGCATGAACAGATCATGACAGCAACACCAACAAGAACACTAGGTAAATCAACAACATCATCATCATCATCATTTAACATCCGTTTTCCATGCTAGCAATGGGTTGGATGGTTTGACTGGGAACTGGTGAACCAGATGGCTACACCAGGCTCCAGTCTGATTGGGCAAGGTTTCTACAGCTGGATGCCCTTCCTAATGCCAACCTCTCTGAGAGTGTAGTGGGTGCTTTTTTACGTGTCACCGGCACAGGGGCCAGTCGGGCGGCACTGGCATCAACCACATTCGAATGGTGCTTTTTAAGTGCCACCAGCATGGGGAGCCAGTCAGGTGGCACTGGCAATGAATGGTGCTTATTGCATGCCATCAGCACAGTAGCCAGTCAGGTAGCAGTGGCATTGGCTACAACTACAATTTCCATTTGATTGTGATTTGATTTTGATTGACTCAATAGATCTCCCCAAGCAGCAGGAAATTCTGTGATTGCAATTCTCAACATCACAGACTCCCAAAGAATTATTTCAAAATAAATATTTCTTACCCACACATACCAAAATATAATTAGAAAACATGACTCAGAAGAAATCTATAAAATTCGTTAATACATCACTAATTAAAATTGCTTTCATGGAATTTTAAAAATGTTAAGATTATACCAAGCATGGCTGTGTGGTAGGAAGCTTGCTTCCCAATCACATGCATGGCACCTTGGGCAAGTGTCTTCTACTATAGACTCGGGCTGACCAAAGCCTTGTGAGTGGATTTGGAAGAAAGAAACTAAAAGTTTGGTAGAAAGAAATTAAAAGTTTGGTAGACAGAAACTATAAGGCGGAGAGCTGGTAGAAACTTTAGTACGCTGGGTGAAATGCTTAGCGGTATTTCGTCTGTCTTCGTGTTCTGAGTTCAAATTCCACCAAGGTTGACTTTGCCTTTCATCCTTTTGAAGTTGATAAATTAAGTACCAGTTACGCACTGGGGTCGATGTAATCAACTTAATCCCTTTCTCTGTCCTTGTTTGTCCCCTCTATGTTTAGCCCCTTGTGGACAATAAAGAAATAAGAAACTAAAAGAAGCCCATCATATATATATGTGTGTGTGTTTGCCCTCCCCCCGTCGTTTGACAACCAATGTTGGTGTGTTTACATCCATGTAACATAGCGGTTTGGCAAAAGAGACCGATAGAATAAGTACTACAGTTCTCTGTTAACAACAAACAAGACGAGGACAAATATCCGTCAAATGTAAATAATGTGGAATAAGTACTAGGCTTACAAAGAATAAGACCTGGGGTTGATTAGTTCGACTAAAGGCAGTGCTCCAGCATGGCCACAGTCAAGTGACTGAAGCAAGTAAAAGAATTGAATTTCTTGCTGCTTCTACAAAACCTGCAGATCATTTGTGTGTGTTCTGTGTCTGTGGACATTCTGTCTGTCTGTGCATATTCAGGTGGATCTAAATCACTCTCTCATCATCTCTCTGTCTCCCTCTATCTGTCATTTCTCTCTCTCTCTATTTTGCTCTCTCACCATTCCCTCTCTCTCTCTATTTTGCTCTCTCACCATTCCCTCTCTCTCTCTCCCTCCCATTTCTCTCTCTACTCTTGTTTTACTATATTCCCTCTTTTTGTATTAATTCTTACACAACCACCACCACAACCACTACTACCACCATCACCGCCACCTCTTAGGCAATAAAGAGATAAAAGGTACTTTAGTGGGGGTGCTGCCATCGCCACCTTCATGGGAAGTTAAAAAGAGGAGAAAATTATTTTCTGACCTACTTTAGTATATAACACGCACA
>NC_068981.1:3439083-3443715 GCF_001194135.2 Octopus bimaculoides | reverse complement strand
TTTATTTTCTTAGGTTTTAGTGTCTGTTTCTTGAAAATAATTGTTTATCAGTAAAACCATGTTGTTTTATATTTGGTGTAGTTTAGCTGATGACAGGTTACAAAGATAAAATAAATGTCATTTAAAATGGGAGAAACAAAACAAAAACAAAACTATTGATTCCGAGTCTGCTTTCTTTACCATTTATCAATTTGGTGGAGATTTCTGGAAGTTTCTACTGGTTTTTGTTGTTGTTTTTTTTAAGCAAAGAAATTTTTTGTAACTGTTACAATGTATTTGAATTTCCTGTAAATTGCAAAGCAAATGAAACGCATCTTTAATAGGGTCATGTCACTTGAGGTATGCTAAGAAAAGCAGCCACAGTTCTTTGAAGTCACATCCTATTTTATGAAATAATGAAGGACACGTTGGACTGCGTGTTACTTGCTATACTTAGGAAAAAGACAAGGTGGCTACTGCTGGTGTTTGAATATATTTCTGCTCAACTGGAGTTGACCGGTGGGGATTAAAAGATGGCTACTGCTGGTGTTTAAATATATTTCTAATGAAGCAGAGTTGACCTGGGGATTAAACAACAACAATGCTATCATTTCAGTTATCATCATCATCATCATCTACACTATTGTCCTTTCTTTATTATATAAGCTTGATTAAGATGGCCGACCAACAGAACTGTTTGCATGCCAGGCAAAATGCTTAGCGGCATTTCTTCTGATTTCACATTCTGAATTCAAATGCTGCCAAGGTTGACTTTACCTTTTGTCCTTTCAGGGTCAATAAAATAGGGACCAGTTGAGCACTGGAGGTCAATGTAATCAACTTGCTCTCTCTCCCGAAATTGCTGGCCTTGTGCCAAAATTTGAAATCATTATTATACAAGCGAGCTGGTCTTTTCCCTGCTAATTCTAAATCTGATTTGTCTTGCTTGTTCTTTAAGTTTAGTAGTTCTTGTGGTCCAGTGTGATATCATTGGTAAAAACCAGGTCATAAGGCCTTCTTTACTCCCTCCACTGTATTCCTCGGCTCCTGTGCTGGTGGAATGACTGGTTCCCATGCCAGTGGCACGTAAAAGGCACCATTCAAGCATGGTCGATGCCAGTGCCGCCTGACTGGTCTCTGTGCCAGTGGCACATAAAAGTACCATTCAAATGTGGTTCATGCCAGTACCGCCTGACTGGCCTTTGTGCCGGTGGCACGTAAAGAGCACTCTCTACACTCTCGGAGTTGTTGGCATTAGGAAGGGCATCCAACTGTAGAAACTTTGCCAGATCAGATTGGAGCCTAGTGCAGCATCCTGGTGTGCCAGTCCTCATGCATTCAACGCATGCCAGCATGGAAAGCAGGCGTTAAACAATGATGATGATGATGATGATGTTACCTTGTTCAGCACAAAGTCAGTTGCTAACAGGAACCAGATTTCTTTCAATTAATGTAAAATTAATGAAGAAATGCCATTATTAATTTGATATTGAGTTGTAAACTGACAGAATCATAGTATGCCAGGTTGCTTAGCATTGTCTGTCTTTACATTCCGAGTTCAAATTCTACCAAGGCCACCTTTGCCTTTCATCCTTTTGGGGTCGTTAAAATAAGTACCATTTGAGCCCTTGAGGGTTGATATAATTGATTTAATCCCACTCCCCAAATTGCTGACCTAGTGCCGAAATTTTAAAGCATTATTAGCCTGGTACTTGAAACACAAATTTTGGTGGCAGGTTTTCATTTAGGTCACTTTAAAACAGGCTGTTTTTGTAAGATAGAACCAAAAGCTGCTTCAGGCAGGTTACTATCAAAAGAGTTGATGTAGGCTTCATATTGTCAGTACCATTGTCTAAGCCTTCACTTTTCTGTGCTAGCTTGGTTCAGGCAATATTTATAGAGATAGATGCTCTTCCCGTTGCTAACACTCGCCTGTTTCCAAACTAGGTCATATTTCCCAAAGTCTTTCAAACAATAGCCAGACATGTTTTCATGAGAGAAAAAAAATAACTGTTTGCATAAACAGTGACTGAGTGGTGGTGGTGGTGGTGGTCATTGTTGTGGTTGTGAATAATTTTGTGCATTTGTGAAGCTCTCCATTGACAGGAGAATATCAAGACAGTATAAAAACATATAAACACACACACACACACACATAGACACATAACAGGTTTCTTACAGTTTCCCTCTACCAGTTTCCCTCACAAGGACACAAGGCAATGGTCAGCCTCAACCAACAGTGTCCATGCATAATTAAAACAATTTTAATCCCTTAATCATAAGAAGTAGAACAGTATCTTTGAC
Source organism: Octopus bimaculoides (assembly GCF_001194135.2). NCBI lineage: Eukaryota > Metazoa > Mollusca > Cephalopoda > Octopoda > Octopodidae > Octopus > Octopus bimaculoides. Next base: position 3,441,432 of record NC_068981.1, on the reverse strand, counting down.
TCTTTTCAGGGTCCCTGAGACAAGTGCAAGTGGTAGGACAGGTGTTAGTCCTCAGACCAGAGATAGGGTCCATGTGTTTACAACAAAGTGGGTTCACTACGGACACCTAAAGGCCAGGTGGTAGTGACAGTGTTAAACTGGTTGAGAATTAGGACTAACCCCTGTCCAGGAGTGAGAATAGCTCCTCCAGCAGGCTTCTACACAGTTTCTGATTTCCAAATTCCACTCAAAGGACTTTGGTTAACCTAAAGCTATGATGGCAGACTCTTGGCCAAAATGCCTGCAGTGGGATCAAACCAGAAACTGCAGAGTTCTGCAGCAGGAATTTTAATACCACCACCACCACCAACATCATCATCATCATCATCATGTTGATGTCATAGATTGGCAATGATGGTAAAGTGCGAGATAAAATACTTTGCAGGTACATCTGTTGATGTCAGGAGTTCAAATCCTAGCAATATTAATTTGTTGTTGTTTTTTTTTTATTTCTTTATTTCTGCAGGGTTGATAAACTAAATGGCAGAAAAGCGGTTAATCTTATATTCAGCTGTTCAGCCATATTCCTTCTTTACAATATTCTACCAATATGGGGAGGGGGGAAAAAAAAGAAAGAAAATAACAGAAAGAAAATCAATATTTGGATAGAACCATTTTTCAGAGTTAGAATGGATATAAGTTAGGACATGAAAAGTATGCTTATCAGGATCAAAGCAGATCAATAATAGCTTCTGAAAACAAAAAAAGGAAAACTAGCAAAGAGCATTTATGCCGCCTCAAAGACAAAGTCCTTGGCTTACAGCATGTAACGGCAGCACTTTATAAAATCTTGAAAGTGCTTGACATTTGAAAGAGATTAGCCATAAACTTTGTAAATATAAGAATGTTAAAGAATAGATGAAAATATATTTGAAATAACAAATTTGATTTCTGGAGATAGGCTGTCTGTTTGGTTTGATATATTAAAGATGTTTTGCTGGCTGTTTCGGTGCTTACGAAACAGAAGCGGGATTCTTTTGATATAAACAAATTAAATTTGTCTTTAACCCTTTTCTTGCCATATTTCTATTGAAATACATTACTTTTGTTTCAATTAATTCTTAAAATAATGAAGAATTTAGTGAAATAGCTTTGTCATTATTAAGCTGGCATTTGGAACCTGAAATTGTGATGGAAGGTTTTTGATGTAATTTTGAAACACAAAGTTTGTCTTGCAGAAGCAGGAGCTGTCTTGAGCAAGTTGGTATCAAAAGAGTTTAAAATGTTTATCCTTTTGATACTAATCTGCTTCAGACTGGGTCCAATAATCCAAACACCCTGTTTTAATGCGACCTATATTAAAACATTCCATCAAAATAACTTGTTTTACTAAATTCTTCATAATTTCCAAAATTAACTGATGCAAAGTCAATCCTGTCGGTGCGGGTGCCACATAGAAAAAAATTACCAGTGCTGGTGCCACATAAGAAGCACTGTTGTTGATTCCACTTAAAAAACATCAATGCTGGTGCCACATAAAAAGCACCAGTGATGGTTCCATGTAAAAAACATTAGTGCTGGTGCCATGTAAAAAGCACCCAGTAGACTCTGTAAAATGGTTGGCATTAGGAAGAGCATCCAGCCATACAAACCATGCCAAAACAAGCTATGAGGCATGGTGCGGTTCTGGGCCTTACCAGCTCCTGTCAAACTGTTCAACTCATGCCAGCATGGAAAAAAAGATGTTAAACGATGATGACGATGATGATAGTAACAAATGTGTTAAATCAGTTCTTTACTGTTTTCTGTTATATGGAACCGACTGCTCCTTCCCTCTTTCTCTACCTTACCTGACATCCAAACTTAAAGGCACCGATTAAAGATGTTTCTTGTTATTATATCTTAGTTAAGTAAGCAACGGTTTAAAATCACAAGATCAGTTTTATTTCGATGTTGTTCATGTTGATGATGACATAATTGTTGTTGCTTCTTTTATTAAACAAACCAGCCTGCAGTTATTGATAGGCTGAAGGTATCTGTTTATCCATCTGCATCAGCAGCCAGCTGTAGTTTAGAGATGATAACTAGCATTTATTTACAGCAGTTATGGAAGTGGGAGCAGTTGGGAAAAAGTTTACATGTTCTGCTAGTCCTCCTTCTGCTGGTTAATGTAACATCTTTTGCTCAGAAAATCTGCCAATTTCTGTAAGGTGCCACAGAGTCTCTAAACACTTGCATTTAAAAGAGCATTTAAAAGCTGTTTCTCCTTTTAGAATAATTTGAAGAGATTTGTTTGGAAAAGAATGTCAAATGTTTCAAAGAACTTGTTTATATTTAAAAGGTGAGTTACACCTTGTGTAGAATTTTGTG
>NC_068981.1:3434283-3439052 GCF_001194135.2 Octopus bimaculoides | reverse complement strand
GGGGTCACTGATAACAGGAAGAAAGAGGGGGAAACTATGAAAGGATGTGGTATGGATCATGTGTGAAACGTCAAACTGCAAACCCCTTTACTGGGTTTCAGTGGGTGATGTTGGGGGGTCTATAAATGTTGTTTATCATGTCTTATTGATTTGATGGTTAGGGCATTCGGCTTACGATTGCAAGGTCGTGAGTTCAATACCTGGCGGTATGTTGTGTCCTTGAGCAAGACACTTTATTTCACGTTGCTCCACTCCACTCAGCTGGTTAAAGTGAGTTGTACCTGTAATTCAAAGGGGGCCAGCCTTGTCACATTCTGTGCCATGCTGAATATATTACTGAGAATTACATTAACCTTTAGCACATTGTATTTTCTCTAGAATTGTTTCTCCTGTCACTGACCTGTTACTACAAGGGGAGAAAACTCATAGTGACATGATGCACCTACAGTTTGCTAAAGGTTAAAGGTATGCCTGTCTGTGGAGTGCTCAACCACTTGCTCGTTAATTTCATGAGCAGGCTGTTCTGTTGATTGGATCAACTGGAACACTCATTGTCATAATCAACAGAATACCAGTTATATCTGCAACAAAATTAGTTGTAGGCTATTAATGAGCTGATGTTTTTGGATTTGATTTGCAAGATCCTTTATGTGAGTTCATATGTTGAAGCATATTCTGTTGTGTCTGGAGAGGGTCATTCCGTTTTAATGCCTTATTATTTAACACACTCACTGGTAAAGTTTCCACTCACATGGAAACTTTACCGGTGAGTGTGTTAAATAATAAGGCACTAAAAGAGAATGACTCTCCCCAGACACGACAGAATAAGCTGGTGGTTGGCCTATTGATAGGTTGGAGTTCACATAAGCTGAACTCACACTCAGTGGACACAGGTGCATTTATGTCTGTCATCTACCCCTGGCCAATGACAGTACCACCAGATTGGCTGGTCGTTAGAAGCACCACTCAAGCTTGATCGTTGCCAGTGCTGCCAGATGGGCTCCCGTGACGGTGGCATGTAAAAAGCACCATTTCAGCGTGGCTGATGCCAGGACTGCCTGACTGGCCCTCGTGCTGCTGGCATGTAAAAGCACCCACTACACTCTCAGAGTGGTTGGCATTAGGAAGGGCATCCAGCTGTAGAAACTCTGCCAGCTCAGATTGGAGCCTGGTGCAGCCTTCTGGCTTGCAAGCCCTCGGTCAAACCATCCAACCCATGCCAGCAGGGAAAACGGATGTTAAACGATGATGATGATGATGATCAGTGAACTCAGCAGGTCAATAGTTGGATAGTTTTTTATTAGGTGTGGTAGTTTGCAGTGTTTTAGGAAGTTTCTCTTGTCGAATATACTGCTTATTTGGGTTATGTTTCCATAGCTTTTAACAAATAACTGTAATGGTGATAATTACCCATAAAGAACCTCAAAACAGACATAATAATAATAATAATAATAATAATAGTAGTAGTAGTAGTAGTAGTAGTAGTAGTAGTAGTAGTAGTAGTAGTAATAGTAGTAGTAGTAGTAATAGTAATAATAATAATAATAATTATAATTATAATTATAATTATTATTATTATTATTGTTTTATTAGCCACAATAAATGGATGCCCTGATGCAGTGCCAGGCAGTGGCTCTCATGGCTTCTGATCTTAACTGACTGGGAGTGTTGTCATGTACATTGTTTTGTCTTGGTATAAAAAGATGGGCTGCAGCAAATATTCTGCTCAATGCCGCAGATTTGCTTCTCAGTTGCTTGGCCATAACCAGTTGAGCATGTCCCTTGGTGCATCTCTGATCACAAGCAGAAGTAGTGGGGAAGCATCATAGCCATGTGTTGAGAGGAATTCTTTGGGGTTTGAATAATTCACCTTTGGAAACATGGGTGTTTTGTTCAACATCCTTAAACAACTCTTATTCAGGGACCATTTGAGTGAGGTGGGCTACTCAACCTGATGAAAATTCTAACCGGGTCCCACCTGCGAGGTCATGCGCTGTTTATCTTGATATGAGACCACTATGTTGCACACATATGGTTGTGATGCATGTGCCTGGTGTACCCTTATCAGATGGGTAGTCATGATGGGTATAATGGGCTTCGTATATTTCATCCCAGTGTCACTTTGATAGCACACACTGCTCTCTCACTCGCTCAATAATAATAATAATAATGATAATAATAATAATAATAATAATAATAGTAATAATAATAATAATAATAATAATAATAATGAGATTTTAGAGTTGCAGTAATAATAATCCATTCTGCTATAGGCACAAGTCTTCAAATTTTGGGAGAGGTGGGATGGGGCTGCTAGGAAATTACATCGATACCAGTAATCAGCTGGTCCTTACTTCATCAACCTCAAAAGGATGAAAGGTGAAGTTGACCTTGGTGGAATTTGAACTCAGAACATAAAGACGGGATGAAATGCTAAGCGATATTCCGTCTGGTGTGCTACCAGTTCTGCCATCTTGCCAATAATCTTTTCTACTTTAGGCACAAGGCCCGAAATTTTTGGGGGAAGGGCCAGTCGATTAGATCGACTCCAGTACGCAACTGGTACTTAATTTACCGATCCTGAAAAGAAGAAAGGCAAAGTCGACCTTGGGGCCATCTTGCCAATAATGCTACATCATAGGAGATAGCTGTGTGTGTTGGGTGACAATCCTTCTGGTCGTTGTTATTATTTGGTCCTAAGCCAATCCTGTTTGAGCAGACATGAGCTCCAAGCTTGCCATGACCTTCACATTACATTATCCTTCTCTTTTTTAAGATAGCAAGGTATGATAGAAGGGAGATTTGGCTGCTATTTCTAGCATTGGTATGCTTCCAGTTTTCTCTATTATTGTAATGTTATTCTCTGGCCAAGTCCCTCTACATCACTGCACAGTGTGATGTTGTTGTCGTTGTTGTTGTTGTAACCTTGTCTTTACCAATATATCCTGTCTCTCTAATTCTTAGAGATTTATATTATTATTCTTCAGCCAATAACTCCATTTTACGATTGTCATTTCTTTCCCTCTTCCCTCCCTCCAAGACATCTGTCTTTGTAAGTCAGCATGACACTGTGTGTGTGTATGGGGAGGGGGAGAATCTACATAAGTATATATTTATATGTGTGTGTATATATATGTATATATACACGTGTATGTATATGTAAGGTGAATGTGTATATATATTTATATTATATATGTATATATATGTGTGTGTATGTATATATGTCAATGTATGTATGTATATATATATATATATATATGCATGCATGTGTATATATATATATGTGTGTGTATGTATGTGTGTGTGCGCAGGTGTGTTTATGTCTCAATAAACCATATTTGACTTATTCATTTCCAAACATTAACCTTGCTCCATGCATAACCTGTCTTCCCCCTCCCCTCCACCTTTCACACTTCTGCCACATCCACCTGACAGCAGCAGCAGCAGCCCATTTATTTCTCTTTCTTTTCAATATTGACAAATATTTCTCTTTTTGTTGTTCTTCAAGCTGTTTGGTGTTAGGACCGTGGCTGAACAGTTAGCAAGTTTGCTTTGCAATCCACAAGAGCCTGGGTTCAATTCTACTCTGTGGCATCTCAAGCGAGTGTCTTTTACAATTGCCTTGGGTTAACCCAAGCCTTTCAACTGAAATTGGATGAATGGAAACTATGTGGAAGCCTTTTGGGTAGATTTTACCTGTAATTTAAGGATCCATCCATATCAGTCAGTTATGGAAACATGTGGCTTAGTGGTTAGGATGTAGGACTCGTGACTGTAAGATTCTGGTTTCAATTCCTAAGACAGTAAAGCATTAGCTACATGAAGACGTTCTTAGCATTTGTCTAACTTCATTGGTGCCATACCAATTGCCATGTAAAATATGGGAGGTTTTTCTGCTGCATCTTGTACTAGGGGGAAAAAAGTCCAGTTGATAAAACAACTAGAAACTCACCAATAAGTTCCACTGATACTTCAGAGCTTTATTTTGCTCTATTTTCCCATAAATGATCTCATTTTTAGTCTAATGGCAGATTGTCCGTGCTGGTTTATCGTTTTCCCCATTATCCTCTTATTTCTTCCTTTCCATGTTTTCTGCGTAGAATGCTTCTTTTTCCCATTTATTCCGAATCTACATTGCTTCATTTGTGAATCTCACCATTTTAAAGTCTTTTCAAAAACGATTCCTCACACGTCTTACTTGAATCTATTTCATTCTCAACAGCGTTTTACTGCAAGTTGGTAACATCACCACCACCACCACCATCATCATCATCATCATCATCATGGTCACTACCAGCATCAGCATCTTCACTATCATCACCATCATCATCATTGTTTTAACTTCCACTCTTCATTGCTTGGATGGGTCACACAGAATTCATTGAGGTAAATTTGTAGAAACCATGCCAAAACAGACAATTGGGGCCTGGTGCAGCTTCCTAGTTTGCCAGCTAGTTTGCCAGCTCCTGTCAAGCCATCCAACCCATGCCAGCATAGAAAACAGATGTTAATCGATGATGATGATGATGTGTGTGTGTCATCATCATCATCATCATCGTTTAACGTCCGCTTTCCATGCTAGCATGGGTTGAACGATTTGACTGAGGACTGGTGAAACTGGATGGCAACACCAGGCTCCAGTCTGATTTGGCAGAGTTTCTACAGCTGGATGCCCTTCCTAACGCCAACCACTCAGAGAGTGTAGTGGGTGCTTTTACGTGTCACCCGCACGAAAACGGCCACGCTCGAAATGGTGTCTTTTATGTGCC
>NC_068981.1:3429338-3433964 GCF_001194135.2 Octopus bimaculoides | reverse complement strand
GTGTATATATATATATATATATATATATATATATATATGTATACAATATGCTTCTTTCAGAATTTTTATCTACTTAGCTCACTCACGTGGCTTTGTGACCCAGGTGTTCATTGGAAGAAACTTATCCGAGGGGCCATCAAATGGAACTGAACCTGAGACATTGCATTACTTAACATATATTGTTTATTCCAGAGCAATCAGTTGTAAATACTAAAATATCACATTTTCATGTCTAATAAACTCCACTTAACATATTTTACTCCATATCCTCAAATGTCACTGCTGTCCTTTATCCTGTTTCTGACATATGACATATGATATACAGCTGACAATATAAAACATGAAAGAAAATATCTTTGTCACTAGACAACATTAATCTACATTGCCATAAATACTGTGTCTGGTTTTACTCCAGCTGTGTCTCTGCACATCAGCTGAATATCCACATAGGAGCTGTTTTGCCTATGGAAACCATGGCAAAACAAACAAACCATCCCAACCCATGCCAGCATAGAAAATGGACAATAAATGGTGATACCCTGTATATGATGATGATGATACTTCAGCCAACCGTTTAAATTGTTTAGTCAAAGGCTACTCATGTTGTTAGGTCTAACACATATAATGTCCTTAACCTGTTGTCTCTTTGACACCATAAAACCAATATATTTATGGCTGTCTGCTGTGTCAGGTTGGGCCTGTTTTTTTTTTTTTAAGACTGATGTACTATGATTTGGTATACGAGATGGACAATTGGCATAGTTTTTAGAGCACCTGATTGCTTTGCAGTAATTGTCCTGGCTCTCTATGTTCTGTGTTCAAATCCTGCTGAGGCAACATTGTTTTTCATCCTTTCATGGCTGATAAAGTACCAGTCATGCACTGGGAAGAGGTTTGATTCTTCCTTTCGTCTCGTGTTTCCTTTCTGTCTGTCTGACTTTCTCTCTTCTGAAAGAAATCAGCTGTGATCAGACCTGAAGCAGGATGGGTTCTCCCAAGTCTAAAAATCCTTAAGACACACTCTATGTCACAACTGTGCCCATGTGATCCCATCAAAGTGGTGAGAGCCCAAAGCTAGGCAATAATCTGGTGTTGATCCTGGTTTCTAAGAATATTTTCACCACACATGCTCTCTCTCCCCCCTCTCTCTCCTCTCTCTCTCTCTCTCTCTCTCTCCACACTCCCTCCAACTGGGGTAACCATGTATCTCCTTTACAGGAAGAAACCTGTTTCTGCCCCTCTCTCATGCTCTAACCTCTCATCACCTGACCTAAAACTACCTCCATCACTACCACCACCACCACCACCACCACCACCCTCTTAAGGGATTTTTGTCTTGCAGGTTACTTGGTGACCTTGCTGGTGCCACATAGAATCACCCAAGTCCACTCTGTGGAGTGGTTTGCATTAGAAAGGACATCCAGCCATAAGAACTATGCTAAAGCAGACAATGGAGCCTGGCGTAATCCATCCGACCCATGCCAGCATGGATGATGGCCATTAAATGATGATGATGATGATTCTGTGGTCATTTCAGTTGGATTCTCAGATTCTTTATTACAACTACATATTAACTTATTCCTTCTTGTGTTTATATGCTGGTTGCTAAGCACTGTTTGTTGCCGTGACTGTGTGTGTTTATGCATACATTTACGTATGAGTAGTTGGTTGGTGTTTGTGTGTGTGTGTGTGTGTTTATATGTATGCGTTTATATGCATGTAGTTGATGTTATGTGTGTTTATGCTCCACCCTAATACCAAAGATAGTAATGTCTTCTTTATTGGTTGAAATCCATTTTATACAGTCAGAGATTATCTTCTGTGTTATCTTGCCAATCACATGTCAAATCTCCTGTGATATTATTATTACCACAGGCTTACTGGGGGTTCCAACCATGACTATTTCATTTAAATCTATTTATTTCTTTTAAGACGGTAAGGTGTGTGCTTTGAAAGACATTTAGCTGCTATTTCTACCAGGTTAAACGACCATTATAATGCTTTCTCTATTCACTCATTCATTTTTCTTTCTTTAAATAGCTGTGGCCGAGTGGTTATGGCATTGACCTCATAATCACAAGGTTGAGGTTTCAGTTCCTGGGCCAAGCAATACATCATTGATCCTTGAGCACTTCATTTCATGTTCCTTCAGTTTACTCTGTTGAAAACGATTGCCATTCGATTTCCGGTGCAACTTTTCCCCTCCCCCTTCTAGATGTCCCAGCTTTGATGTTTCGCTGGGCTAAGGGTAGGAAGGCCAAGAACGTGTCTGTGTGTACTTGCAACCACAGAGACGCCTAAAACGAATAATAAAAATATGGGACATGCGACTGAGTCAGTTTGTTTAGGGTCTTGAATTGTAGTACAGAGCTATAAAATGTCCATACTAGCAACATGGGTAGAGCAGGCAAGCTTGTGGCATCAAGGTTTTCACTTCTCAACCACATGGATCCAGGTTCAATCCAATTGGTTCCTCTATAGCATGCATGGGCAACCTGTGACCTACAGGATGCATGCAGCCCTCAGCATGTTTATATATATATTTATGCATTTGTGTGTCTGTCCCTCACCATCATCACTTGACAACCGATGCTGGTGTGTTTACGTTCCCGTAACTTAGCAGTTCGGCAAAAGAGACTGATAGAATAAATACTAGGCTTACAAAGAGTAAGCTCTGGGGTCGATTTGCTGGACTAAAGGTGGTGCTCCAGCATGGTCACAATCAAATGACTGAAACATGTAAAAGAATAAAGAATCCCTGCTCTATAGAGCAAGCATCTTATACTATAGCTTCGGCTAAACCAGTGCCCTGTGAGTAAAACTTACTAGATGGATACTGTGCAGAAGCCCATCATATCATCGTCAGCATTTAATGTCTGTTGGACGGTTTGGCCAGGGCTGGCAAACTGGAAGGCTGCACCAGATTTCAGTCTGATTTGGCATGGTTTTCTATGGCTGGATGCCCTTCCTAATGCCAACCACTCTGAGAGTGTAATGGGTGCTTTTACATGCCACTGACACAGGTGCCATTTGTGTGACCCCAGTATCTGCCACGACTGCAATTTTGCTCAGCTTGATGGGTCTTCTTCTCAAGCACGACATAGTGCCAAAGGTCTCAGTCAAACAATTGATTGGTAATCATTTTCAACATTTTCAAACTAAAGGAATATGAAATGAAGTGCCATGCTCAAGGATCAGTGATGTATTGCCTGGTCCAGGAATTGAAACCCCAACTTTATGGTCATTAGGCCAATGTTATAACTACTAGGCTACAGCTATTTAAAGAAAGAAAAATGATTGAGGGAATGGAGGAAGCATTATAATGGTCACTCAACCTAGTAGAAATAGCAGCTAAATTTCTCCCTCTCCATATATATATATATATGTATGGAGAAAGAGTGAGAGCGAATCCTTTGTTTGCGTTTGTATTTTGAATTGTCAACTGAAGAAATTAATATTGCATTAGTTATCTTACATAACTACTTGAAATGTGCTTATTAAACACATTCAAAATATTAACTTTGGGGCTTTTGTGATTATGTGTATATATATGTATGAAATTGTGTGTGTGTTTATCAGCAAAAATTAAATGATACACGAAAAATACCTCATGGGATTTATTTATTCCACCTGAGTTACACAGACAGTCCCTTATTACTCTTGCTATCAGAAATGCAGTGAACCAGTGTGATTGGCTCACTGGAAATGTTGTAACCAGCAACACTTATTGTTTAGTACATTTGCTATATAACCAAATAAAGGTAACAAAAAATCAGAGAGAGACAAAGAGTGAGAGAGACAAAAAAGGGAAAGAGAGAGAGAGAGAGAGAGAGAGAGAGGTGTAAATAAGAAAGACGAAGAGTGACATCTGCCATTTAATGTCTAGTTTGTATAGTTAAAATAAACTTAAGATAAGCTTTATCTTTCACATAAAAGAAAACTCTTTTACAGAGTTGTTTGGTAAAACCTTGAGTGGAATATAAAATGGTTGTTGTAGCCCTGGAGATTATCTCTCAGCGTCGTTTTTTTTTTCTTTCTCTTCACTTCTTTCCACCAACTTTGTTAAAAGTAATTTCTGGCGTATGTAGAGAAACCTTAGATTTACAGCAGAATATGGAAATGAAGGCTGCACAATATTTATACCTTTGCCAAGGTCATTAAACATTAATTGGTGTAATTACAATTGCAATGAGAAGTAATGTGAAACAGACCTGTGTAGTTATTAATTAGCAGCCGCTCTTACTGCACTCATGTAACACTGCGAATTAGACGAGTAAGACCATTGGTTAAGAATTGTGGGTATATTCATAGATGAGCAGAAAACACTTGGTTTTATGTGTTCTGTTATATAACTGTAATTGATACAAGGGTTTATAGACAAACATGTAGCTTCAGGTTCAGTCCCACTGCTCAGTACCTTGGGAAAGTATCTTCTACTATAGCCCCCAGGTTGATCAATGCCTTGCAAGTGAATTTGGTAGAAGGGATCTATGTAGATAGCTCATCACATACATACATACATACATACATGCACATATATATTATGTATATAATATTATTAATCAGTTGTCTGTATGTATATATATATATATATATATATATATATATATATATATATATATATAT
>NC_068981.1:3413598-3428899 GCF_001194135.2 Octopus bimaculoides | reverse complement strand
ATATATATATATATATATATATATATATATATATAGCACTCACTATACTCTCAAAGTAGTTGGCATTAGGAAGGGCATCCAACTGTAGTAGAAATCTTGCCAAATCAGATTGAAGCCTGGTGCAGCCTCCTGGCTTACCAGTCCTCAATCAAACTGTCTAGTCCATACCAGCATAGCAAGCGGGCTTTAAATGATGATGATATATATATGTATATAGGAACACACATGCACACACACATACATATATATACATATACACACATATATTCACAATCCAATGCAAACTATCGTTCCAACAGGTATGGCGTTTGTATAAAAATAAGAACACAAAATAAATTTTAAAAGTTCACAACAGCTGTTTCAGTAGCATTTGTTTTGTTTATTGATGACTTTTCAAGAGAAAAATTCAATTTAATCAGATGAGTTTTAAGTTAAGTAGGAGAAGATTCCAAGCGATTTGCTTTGCTAGGAATCAATGTTATTGATCTGTTGCAATCAATGTAATTGATTTGTTCCTTAATAGAAAAAAAAATGCTCCTGAAACAGCTGTTGTGAGCCTTTAAAATACATTGATGATCTTATTCCATATATATATATATATGTCTTTCTCTCTCTCTCTCTGTATATATATGTATATATATATGTGTGTGTGTGTGTGTGTGTGTGTATGTAAGTGTTGAACGATGAAAATGAGTGCTCAACATGGCATTGGTGGATATAATTTCTTTATTTATGAATTAATGCTACCATTGGTTTCATGTTAAGAAAATATCCTAGTGTCTAAACAATTTTTCTAGCCAATCACATGGAGAATGGTGTTTGCCTCCATTTTGGAAAACACAGTTTGTGTTTTCCAAAATGTTCAGATACTCAGATATTTTCCTACTTTTCTTGACATGAAACCAATGGTAAACTTAATTCATATATATATATATATATATATATATATATAAACTGATCCTGTTACAGATATGACAAAAAAACAATGTAAATAATTTGAGTTCCATTACTGATGTGAACATGGTAAGGGAATGGTTGTATCCTCTCTGATTGAAGTCTAGGCAGTCATCTGATGAGAATGGTTTCATTCAAATGATGCAATGTTTTCATTAATCAATTGAAGGAGTCGTTTGAAATGGCCGTTATGAATTGACACCTGTACATCTTTGTTACCCATTTATATATATATATAAACCACTAAAGTCAGGTGGCATGAAACATGAATATATATTTATTTAACCACTTCACATGGTAAGGATGAGGGGGTGTTTAAATAAATATATTCATCTCTTATACAACCTGACTGTTTTTTGTTTATATTCTCCCTGTGAAGTAATTTCATTGATTGGATTCTCCGAAGTATACTAAAAACTATACTTTTACTACAAATGAAGTGTGTGCGTGCGCGCGTATGTATGTATGTGTGTGTGTATATGTGTGTATATATATATATATATATATGTGTGTGTGTGTATATATGTATGTGTACATTCACACACAGACTCATATATATACATGTGTGTGTGTATATTTTTGTTCTCTTATCACTTCCTGCCAGTGTTGGTTTATTTACATTCCTGTAACTTAACAGTTTAGTATTATAAGACTGATAGAATAAGTACCAGATTTAAAACTGTACTGGGGTCTATTCGATTGACTAATCCTACAAGGCAGTGCTCCATCTTGGCCACATTAATGACTGAAACAAGTAAAAGATTAAAAGAGTGAAGAGTAATTTTTAAAAATGGTTAATTATCAAAAATTGAAGATACTTCTGTAATCATCTGTGCCTTGGTAGCTGTGTGGATAAGAAGTTTGCCTCTCTACTGCATGGTCTCGAGTTCAATTTCACTGCAAAGTACTTGGGACTAATGCCTTCTTCTGTAGCTTTGGATTAACCAAAACCTCCTATGTGAAATTTTGTAGATGGAAACTATGTGGAAGCCCAGGTAAGGGATCATTCCTGTACTTGGGTGTTAGGCTTAATGTAGCCCCAGACTAGACTGGGGATCTAGTCTATATGCAAGCATAGAGACAAGATCTCTAGTCTGAAGGTAACTTCTCCCTTCCTCCCAACAATCCTGAGGACCTTCAAAAAAACAAAATTGTCTTCATGCTGCCCTTTGTCCTCTAAGTTCTGTCTGCATAATAAGATAATAATGAGAATAATAATAATAATGAGAATAATAATAATAATGATGATGATAATAATAATCCCTTCTGGTAAAGGCACAAAGCCTGAAATTTGTGGGGAGGAGACTAGTCAAATACATTGACCCCAGTGTGTAACTGGTACTTAATTTATTGACCCCGAAAGGATGAAAGGCAAAGTTGACCTATCTTTTTGTCTTGGTATAAAAGATGGACTACAGCAAATATTCTGCTCAATTCCACAGATTTGCTTGTGGGTTGTTTGACCTTGACCACTTCAGTATGTCCCTTGGTGGCTGACGATGATATGTGCATCTCTGATCAGGAGCAGAAGTAGTGGGGGAGCATCATAGCCATGTGTTGAGGGGAATTCTTTGGGGTTTGGATAATTCACCTCTGGAAACATTGGTGTTTCATTCAGCATCCTTAAACAACACTTATTCAGGGACCTTTTGAGCAGGATGGGCTACTTGACCTGAAGAAAATTCTAACTGGGTCCCACCTGCAAGGTCATGCGCTGTTTATATTGATATGAAATCACCATGTCGCGCACATATGGTTGTGATGTACCCTTATCAGACGGGTAGTCATGATGGGTATAATGGGCTTCGTATATTTTACCCCAATGTCACTTTGATGGCATGCACTGCTCTCTCACTCAATACTACTACTAATAATAATTATAATTATTATTTCTAATGTTGGTACTAGGTCAAAATTAGACCACTTTAACCTCGTACATATCAACAGACTCTGACCTCGTACTTAACTACAGATAAACAACACATACCACAGCAGATGAATTAGAATTGACATTGAGGAAGGCATAACAAAAGAAAAAATGCAACGAAGAAAATATATAAACAAACATAGATCAATGAACATAGATCAATGTAAAACATCTGCTCTAATTACGCATGAGTGAGCAACTCCACAAAAAATAAATGTTGCCAGGCCACAGAAAGAAACTACCTGAATCTCAACAAACAGGATGATCAGGTTTATTAAGTGCAATCATAACCGAAGCCTCCAAGAGATGGCAGGATTCATCCAGTCCATTGATTTGGAGGTGAGGGCCCTGTGAATATCTCAAAGGGCTACTCCCACAAAAAAATAGATAAATAAAGTGACAGCCTGTTGTGGTTTGAGAGGAAATTCCTTGGGGACCCGGAAGCTGCCGTGTTTCACTTTGTAGACTTCCTCTCTGGAGATCCTGACCATTAACACTGTAAAAATGGGATTAGTTTAATGGAATAAATTCTTTTTGTAATTTGAATGATAAACCACCACCACCTCTCAGCTTGTTGTCATAGAAACAATACTTGCAAGTTTGCTCACCTTCAATATTTACTCCTCCTTAAAGATGAATATTGATCTAAAGATGTCTGTGTGGTGGAGAAGTTTGCTGCTTCCCGACTCCATGGCTCTGAGTTCAATTCCACTGCATTGCATCATAGGCAAGTGTTTTCTACAATAGCTCTGGGCTGACCGAAACCGTGTTAGTGGATTTGGTGGATGGAAACTGAAAGAAGCCTACCATGTGCGTGTGGGGGGGGGGGAGTGTAGGGAGTGTTAGTGTGTGTTAATGCCTCTTTATCTTGACATCGAATGAGTTGTAAATGAGCATCACTGTCCTACAAGCAGTCATTCATTTTCAGTATTCTGGCCCTGGGGAATATTACCTTGCTTGGAAATGGATAAAGGTTAGTGACAGGAAAGGCGTCCAACTGTAGAAAAAATCTGTTTCAACAAACTCTGCCCAACCCATACAAGCATGGAAAGGTGGATATTAGAACAGTAGTGATGACAATGAAGAGATATCATCATGATCATGATCATTTAAGGTCCGTTTTCCATGCTGGCATGGGTTGGACGGTTTGACTGGGGACTGGCAAGCCAGGAGGCCTCACCAGGCTCCTATCTGATCTGGCAATGTTTCTAGAGCTGGATGCCCTTCCTAATGCCAACCACTCCGAGAGTGTAGTGGGTGCTTTTTACGTGCCATTTGATGAGAAGGAAGCTATCACAGTACAACAGGTATTGTAATAATTTTCAACCACAAAGGTTTGATAACAATGGTTTCAAATTTTGGCACAGGGCCAGCAAGTTCAGGGTGAGGGTAAATCATTTATATTGACCCCAGTGCATGACTGGTACTTATTTTATCGACTCCAAAAGGATAAAAGGCAAAGTCGACCTTAGTGGGATTTGAACTCAGAATGTAAAGATGGACAAAATGCCACTAAGCATTTTGCCTGGTGTGCTAACAATGCTACCAGTTCACTGCCTGACGATTTGATGATATCAATGGATTTCTGTATGTGTGGTCATTCCATTTTAACCCTTTCATTACTATATTTATTTCGAGATGCTCTGTGTTTCTTTCAATTAATTTTAAATACAACAAAGAATTTAGTAAAATAACTTCGTTAGGAACATAAATTGTGACTAAGGTTTGGTGGAAGATTTTAATTCAAAACTTATGAAAACAAGACATTTGTACTACAGAGCCAGAGCCAGTTTCAGCCGGGTTGGTAACGAAATGGTTAACTGGGAATCTTGGGCAAGTTACATCTAGAATCTGCACATTCTTCTACATTTGGGCATTTGGATTTTAGCCGAATTACTATAGCAACAACAAAGTATTTTTACTACTATTTACCGACAGCACAACTGAACAATGGTGATGGATGAAATTGGAATATTTTGTGGAAGATGGGGTGAGTAGGTGGGGCGAGAAAGGAAGTCATATTAAATAGGAAGTATAAAATGAGAAATAAAGTTTAGAAGATGAATATATCATTACTATGCATACAGACATGAATATACACACATACACACACTTGACTATAACATTATATACACTTATACATATGGTGATATTAAGTGAGCCAGAGTTGCTGCCAAGACTACCAACAGAAACCTAGCATAATGAGTGTGTGTGTGTGTTTATATATATGTATGTGTATGTTTGTAGATGCAGACATTTACATGCATACACACGCACGCATGCAATCAAATGACTAACTTACTATTAAATGTTATAAATAACTAATGGAAAATTTTAAAACAATTTGACAAACATGCCAAGTTGCATAATACTTTTGTAGAGGAAGCAATAAGATGATTGGTGAGGCTAAATTTATATTTTTTAACAAGTATCTTTGTCAGAAAATCTTTTTTAGTTTAGTCAGTCTCGCTGACCTGTGTAGCTTGAATTACAGCCCCGGCAACAAGAAGCTCAATATTTAAATATTGGAATGTTTTAAATCTTACATTTTTGTTTGTCTCTTTACGCAAATAAACAGCACTGTGTATCTATGATGTACAAACATCTTCCTCTCAGGAGGTAAATATTGATGTAAAGATGCAGGTGTGGCTGTATGGTTAAGAGGTTTGCTTCACAACCACATGGCTTTGGGTTCAATCCCAGTAAGAGGTACTTTGAGCAAGGGTCTTCTACTATAGCTCTGGGCCAACGAAAGCCTTGCGAGTGGATTTGCTAGATGGAAACTGAAAGAAGCCTATTGTGTGTGTTTCCTTGTCTTGGCATTGTGATAGCTGTAAATGAGTGTCACTGTCCTACAAGCAGTGTCGTTCCTTTCCAATATTCTGCTTGTCTCAGCATGGGGAAAATATTATCTTGCTTAGAAACAGGTGAAGATTAGCAATAGGAAGGGCAAATCCCTAAAAAAAAATCAGCCTCAACAAACTAATAAGAAAAAATACTTAACATAAAAATCATTAACAAAAATTTTTTTATTAGATTGAAAGAGCAATTTTTTTTTGTTTTGTTTGTTTTACCATCTCTCACCTTCTCTTCCATGAACCATTCTCATTTTCTTTACATCCCCTGCCACCAAACTGAGAATCCCCATTGCTCATACCTTTATCCATATTCATTATTCACTTCTATCCTCATCTCTACTGTCTGCCACTCTTCTTTCATACTCTTGCAAACCTACCTACCCCTCCAGCTATCCTCTATTCTCTGCCCTTATTCTTTGTCCTTGTTCGACCTTCTTGTATCTTAGGGTACACCCTGATATCTCATCTCCTCCATCCTTTCTCCTTTTCTTGCTGTGGTAGGACTCAAAGCTTCCTCCCTCAATAGAACCCCCTCCTCACTCTCATGGTATCTTGTCATGCAAATTACTTTGTGACCTCATGAGTGCTGATGTCACAAAAACATGCACCCAGGACATTCTGTAAAGTGGTTAGCATTAGGGCAGGCATTCTGTCAGAGAAACTTTGCCAAAACAGACACTCACTGGAGACAAACGTAATCTTCATGTTAGTCAGATCCTGTTGAAATGTCCAACCCATGCCAGCATGGAAGGCAGGCATTAAATGATGATAATGCTGATGATGATGAATCTGATAGGAAATGAGTTTTATCTAACATTTTAACAATATCATATTTCAAGATTTATTACCATATATTCCACTCCAGGGAATATTTTTCTTTCTCTCTGTAACATCCCAGCTTGCAGTTAACTGTGATGAGATCTTTCTATTAACATTCATTAATAAAGACACATGTTATTGCTGACAGCTAAATAATTTCCCCCATATATGTAATATATATCCTGCCAGAATTGTTGTTAAGCTACTCAACAGCTATTTAAATATTATTCATAAAAGAATATTAACGATAGTTTTATGAAGTTTAATTTGTGTCAGCCAATGTCAGTTTAACCTCATGTGATTTCTCTATTTATTTACTCTCTATACTTTATTTTGCAAGAGCTAACTTTGTGCCTGCTAAGTCCTATGTCCTATGAAAGAAATGAGATGTTAATACAGTCTTACACCACAACTAACAGTTTCACCTTTTATCTAGTAATTTTACCGTTTATATCTTTGCTTTAATATTTAGTTTTACAGACAAGTTTAACCCTTTAGCATTTGGATAATTCTATCAAATTGAATACTTATTAATTCCCATTGATTTGAATTAATCTTTCAGTATCTTGTAACTTCGAGATTTCTATGACATGACTGTATACATTTTGAATGACATTGCAGAGGCCAGATTTTGACATTTTGAACATGAAACAGGCAGAACATTTGAGCCAGATATGGCTAGTTTAAATACAGATCAAATGATGTAAATGAAACCTGGTGTAATCTAATCAAGGACAGTCCTACAAAATTCTTATGATATCAAACATTTGGCGATGAAGCATTTTGAAAGTTTTGGAACCAAGTTGTTATTAATCTAGACGTTAAATCTCTCTTTTTATTCTTTAATAAATTTCATAGCCTTTTTTTCCTTTAACAAACTTCATAGTTTTCATTTTTTTTTTTTTGTGTAACCTAGATCTTCGTCATTCATTACTTCACAATTGCCATTTTAAGAAATGTTGTCTTTAAACATATCTGTTGTAGCTGGGTGTAAAGTTAAGTTCCTTTATTCATTTAACCCTTTCCATTTAAACCAGCCATATCCAGTCAAAGTATTCTTCCCGTTTAATGTTCAAATTATCCATATCCAGCTTCTCACACCTACCCTACAATGAATGTCACTCTAAAAATAATCACATAATCAAAATCTCAAAATTGCAAGATAATCCATGATTAATTCAAAGTAAATAAATAAGCAATACATTTGACAGAATAATTTGAATGCTAAAGGGTTAAATCAGAAGCCAGTTAAGTGGTCAGTATTGACCCCTGGAGATCTCTGGGGCTTTCCAAGGGATCAATAAACACCTGAAATAATTCTAACATTAAGGATACTCAATTATTAACAAACTGAATCTGGAAGAGTTTTGGTAATTTAAGGTTTAAACTCTTTACAGTTCTATATTTAAGAGATCAGGAATTATATACATTATTTACATTTGACAGATATTTGTTCTCATCTTGTTTCTTGTTAACCCGTTTCGGCTGATATACCCTCCAGCCTACATCAAGTGCCTTGGGGAAATTTCGAACCTGGATTCTCATTCCTAAGGTATTTTTCGATGTTATTCAGTGACCTGAATAATAATACTAAATAATAATAATAATAATAGTAACATCAAAAAATACCTTAGGAATGAGAACCCAGGTTTGAAATTTCCCCAAGACACCTGATGAAGGCTGGAGGGTATATCAGCTGAAATGTTGTGTTAACAACAAACAAGATGAAGGCAAATATCCGTCAAATGTAAATAATGTTAAACTCTCTAATTTCCAGCCAAATATTGATGCAGTAATTAATATTCATCAAACACGTTTCACATTAAATATTACAACTGTATCAATATAATACTACTGAGTTTTTATTGTTCTTTATCAATTTTGTTATGTATTTTTATTAGAATTCTTTAAATATTTTTTATTAAAAAGTAGTAATGACATAAAACAACAAAAGAGGAAGGGCATCCAGCTGTAGAAACCTTGTCAGCTTGGATTGGTGCCTGGTGTAGCCCTCTGGTTTGCCAGTCCTCAGCCAAACCATCCAACCCATGCCAGCATGGAAAGCGGACGTTAAACGATGACAATGATGATGATGATGAGATCAAGACTTCTTTCCTTATTTCTATTTTAGAAATGTGCATAAGGGGTGGTCAATAAGTTATCAACGATTCCATGAAAGGAGTCAATGGTATGAGAAGCTTGCCAACCCCAGATTTAAAGTTAATATTTGTAGTAGCTCCCTGAACTTTCTCCAACCTGTTCTTATTCAAGTTACTGTATTTTCAGAGTAACCAACTCCCCTGTTAGTTAACAAAAGCTGTCAACCTCTTCTAGTGAATCATCCAGGCATTGAAGAGTCTGTTTCCAGTGTGTTCATTGATTTTTCATCCATTTGGGGCTTGATAAAAAAAGAAAAAAAACATTACCAATAGGTGCAGGAGTGGCTGTGTGGTAAGAAGCTTGCTTCCCAACCACATGGTTCCAGCTTCAGTCCCACTGCAGGACACCTTGGGCAAGTGTCTCCTACTATAGCCTTAGGCCATCCAAAGCTTTGTGAGTGGGTTTGGTAGATGGAAACTGAAAGAAGCCTGTCACACACACACACACACACACACACACATATATATATATATATATATATATATATATATCTGTATATGTATATGTGTGTCTTTGTGTCTGTGTTTATGTCCCCGTAACTTAGCAGTTCAGCAAAAGAGACTGATAGAATAAGTATTAGACTTACAAAGAATAAATCTGGGATCGATTTCTCTAACTAAAAGCCTTTAAGATGGTACTCCATCCAGTATGGCTGCAGTCAAATGACTGAAACAAATAAGATAATAAAAGAATATTAAAATTGAAATTTATAAGAAGTTTCTAGACAGTGTATACTTCAATAATTGCTACAGCTGTCTTTATTGGTCTGATAATTATTTCATTTGAGCACTTTCAACCTTTTTTTTCTATTCTGAATGTCACAATCAGACAGTACTAGGAATGTTATCCTAGACAAATAATGAAAAATACCTGCTGATCATATATCTTTCTCAGATATATTACCTGTTAATGAAATGTGTTTCAGCTTCATACCTGTCAATCATATATGTCTCACCTGTCTCAACTACACTACCTGTTAATTCTATGTTGCAGCCAAACTACCTGTTCATCACACCTGTCTCACCTTCATTACCTGTCCATCATGAGTCTCTGTTGCATTATTAATCCTTTTTGTTACCATATCGTCATTGAAATACACTGCCTTTGTTTCTGTTAATTTTGGAAATAATGAAGAATTTTGGAATTTTGGATGTTTGGGACATAAATCAACTTGAAGCATTAATTTCAATTTTTGACACAAAGCCAGCAAATTCAGGAGGTGGGGTAAACCGTTTATATCGATACCAGCGCATAACTGGTATTTATTTTATCAATCCGAAAAGGATGAAAGGCAAAGTTGACCTCGACAGAATTTGAACTCAGAACATAAAGATGGACAAAATACCACTAAACATTTTGCCCAGCATGCTAATGATTCTGTTTATTCACTGCCCTAAGGTTTGATAATGCTAATGGATTTATTTACAATGGACGAACAGGTGTCCTCATCTGGTTTGTTGTTATCACATTTCAGCTGATGTATTCTCCAGCCTTCATCAGGTGTTCTGGTGGAATTTCAAACCCAACCCTTTATTTGACTAATGGGGTCCTCTGTTCTCATTCCTAAGGTATTCTTCTTTTGCTGGTGTTATTTTGTTTAGCTTTGAGTCTCTACATCTACACGGGAACTTTAGATGGCTTGAAAGACGAGTTAGTCTCTGATAAAGTTTCTCTGTATGTCTCCATTGAAGTCTAGTGTCGGCTCCGTGCCAAAGTATTAATTGTATTAATGGATTTCCTTAGGGATTTCCGTATGTATGGCCATTCCATTTTTAACTGAGCAATGTGGGTAAACTACAGCTAAAATCTGAAGGGCTAACAATTTCAGAAGAGGGGGGGGGGGGTAAGTTGATTACATCAATCCCAGTGTTCAGCTGGTGTTTTGTTTTTTCATCCCTGAAAGGATGAAAGCCAGTCGACCTTGGCAGAATATAAATCAACATAAAATATTGATGGAAGGTTTTAATTTAGATAAGATTTAAAATGAGATGTTTGTTCCACGGAACAGATACGATCTCAGATTAGAATCAAAAGATCTAAAGGTGTTTGCAGCTGAAACATATCTCTCTGCTATTATCATCAAAGCGAATAACATTTAGTTTATATCATAGTCTCCTTTTTATTCTCTAAATTCTTCCGTTTCTTTCTGCCTGTTCTCCGGTTTTGCTGGCAGCCAACAATAGTTGCGTGATAACCCAGGTGTGTAGCTAATTTCTGTTTGGTTATGGAACTGACAGCGAGGTCAACCCATTGACACGTTGATGTGTGTCAAAGGTCAAAAACCAGCATTTCTTTGCTTATTAATAACACTGATTTTGTCCGACTTAAGCAGATGTTGCTGTTCAGAGGTGTATAAAATTTCAGCCCTTCACTCATCATCATCATCATCATCGTAAATAACATCATTGCCATTACTATCACAAAGAATCTCATCATCACCACCACCACAACCACCATTACATGTATCATCATCATCATCACCACCATCATAAACATCATCATCACCATTGTAAACATCATCATCACTATCATAAACATCAACAGCATCATCATCATCATTATTATTATCAACAAAAGCAAGATCATCATCACCACCATCATAAACATCATCATTACAAGTATCATCATCACCATTGTAAACATCATCATCACTATCATAAACATCAACAGCATCATCATCATCATTATTATCAACAAAAGCAACATCATCATCCTCACCAACACAAACATCATCATCATTATCAACCTCATTGTATTAGCCTCCACTTTTCCATGTTCGCATGAATTGAACAGAACTTGTTAAGACAGATTTTCTACAAGTGGATGCACTTCCTGTCACCAACCCTCAGCTGTTTTCAAATCAGGTAATTTTTCCTTTTGGCCAGACACATTTCTCATGAAATACTGGAAACAAACAACATTGATTGTATGATAGTGATATTAGTTCACTAACAACCATCACATTATGTGTCAAGACAAAGCCACACACAAGCAGATGCACTGTATAAATATGGAGGCAAAGTGGCTGAGATCCTTTTGAGTGTTTTGGCTCACGGAGGCAATGACCAAGACCTTTGGCATTATGTCATGCTTGAGAAGAAGACCCATCAAGCTGAGCAAAATCGCAGTTGTGGCAGATACTGGTGTCACACAAATTGGTACCCATACCAGTGGCATGTAAATGAACCCTGGAGTCACGCAAATGGCACCTGTACCACTTGCACGAAGAAGCAGCCATTATACTCTCAGAGTGGTTGGCATTAGGAAGAGCATCCAGCCATGGAAAACCATGCCAAATCAGACTGGAGCCTGGTGCAGACCCTCAACTTACCAGCCCTGGTCAAACCATCCAACCCATGCCAGCATGGATAACAGACTTTAAATGATGATGATGATGATGATGATGATGATGATGATGATGATGATGATGATGATATATATATATATATATATATATATATATATATATATATATGATGGGTATCTTTCAGCTTCTGCTGACCTTCATTTCCAATATTCTGTGAAAACATGTCCGACTTTGAAGAAATATTTCCTTGTTTGAAAACAGATGAGGATTGGCCACAGGAAGGGCATCCAACTGTAAAATCTATACCTGAACCAATTCTGTCTGACAGTATATATATATATATATATATATATATATATATATATATAATATCAATTAATAAACACAATATATGTTTTTATGTGTTACTATTAGTTCCATGTGATGGGAGCATGCCGGACAGCACCATCTTCAGGCACTGCCTGTATGGTGCTTTTTACATGCCACTAGCACAGGTGCCAGTTAAGTGGCACTGGCATCGGCCACGACTACGGTTTCACTAGACTCAACAGGTCTTCTCAAGCACAGTATATTATCCGACGATTGAAGGGTACTTTTAAACGGATCAGTTATGCGACACTAGTTATGATCTCACTTGGCTTGTTGGGTTTTCTCAAGCAGAGCATATCTCCAAAGGTCTCAGTCACTTGTCATTGCCTCCATGAGGCCCAACGTTCGAAGGTTGTGCTTCACCACCTCATCCCATGTCTTCCTGGGTCTACCTCTTCCACAGGTTCTCTCCACTGTCAGGGTGTAACACTTCTTATCTCACACCAAATTGAGCACTTTTTTTATTGATCTTACCATCATAAAACAGTACATTATATATATATATATATATATATATATATATATATATGAGAGAGAGAGAGAGAGAGAGAGAGAGAGAGAGAGAGAGAGAGAGAGAGCCTATTGGACGTCTACTTTTGATCTGTTGGTGAAATTTAGGGTGGTTACCACTTTGCTACTGTAGTCTTGGTACTGCAAAGAACTGATGTCAAAGACAGACCTTCAGAAATTGCCAAATGACAGTGTGCGGAGGAAGGGTCTAGATAGAGCTTTACTGTCTGGCCTATTAGGTTTACAGAAATATCAATTTTTATTTAGAAATACCACTCTTCATTTCAATCTTGGTTGTTTACTGACTTTTCGTATGACATTCACGTCAGCTGGAGAACTGGAATCTACTGCAGCACACACATGTTTGGTTTTGCCGCCTCCATGAAATAGTATCTGGTTGTGCTCATAACTGAAATCTGGCAGCAGAATTACGAAAGGGTCTCACCAATATTTCTTCTCCACACTGCAAGTATCAATGTTTTATTTAGCTTGCCTTTGTAAATTATTCTGTTGATGGTTACAGGTTTTTCACTGGGTCACTGCATGTACAGTGGTCAGAGTATCAAGGGAGTGTCTGTGTACAATATGGGTGGAACAAATATCACAATGTTTTTATTATTGTTCAGAAGCAATTGTTTATTTCCTTGACAACATTTTCATTTTTATCTGTATACATTAGCAAAAGATATAAAAAATACACACATTCATGTACGCGTGCGCACACATCATCATCATCATCATCATCATCATCATCATCATGTTTGTTTTTCATGCTAGCACACGTTGGATGGTTTAAAAGGATCGAATGACTAGTAGGACACACACGTCTTGCTCCAAGTCTCAGTTTTTGCATGGTTTCTGTGGCTGGACGTCCCTCCTAATGCCAACCACTCCAAGAGTGTAGTGGGTGCTTTTTACATGCCACCAGCACAAGTGCCATTGATGTGACACCGGCATTGGGCATGACCGTAATCTCACTTGGCTTAACAAGTCTACACAAGCACGGTACATTTGGTGATATCACTGGGAACTGCTTCTCAAGGGGAGACAATCACTTCTGGGTTTATTTTCCTTATGTTGAGAAATCATTATCAGAGAGTGAAGAGTGATCTAAAGAGGCTGGTGTTGGTGTGCATTAGAGTACAGTGAACTTGCCATGAGGACCAGAAAATCCAACATTTTTGGCAGCATCCTTCTTTAGGGAAAAGTTGAAAGGAGAGAAATTATAAGCTCAACAGAGTTGTGCAACTTGGAGCATGTACAACTCTGCTATCTCTCTTTCAATTTCTCACCTTTCAAATTTTCCCTTAGAAAGACACTGTAATCATTCTACCAATAGATATATAAACTCTCTCTCTGTCTCTCTGTCTCTCTCTCTCTCTCTCTCACACACACACATATGCTGAGCTTCGACACAGGAAACTGTGTGCCAAACCCCACTGACTGGTATTGGCTAATCATTTGCCATTGGCTATGGAACGCAACACATTTACCCATCGTGGCACTCTGTTGGTTACGACGACGAGGGTTCCAGTTGATCTGATCAATGGAACAGCCAGCTTGTGAAATTAATGCGCAAGTGGCTGAGCACTCCACAGACACGTGTACCCTTAACGTAGTTCTCAGGGAGATTCAGCATGACAAGGCCGGTCCCTTTGAAATACAGCTGAAATGCGATGAAACATTTTGTCTGGTAATGATTCTGCTAGCTTGACCGAATAATATGTTTGTGTTTATGTACAGGATGCTCCAAAACAACATCTCACATTATGTGTGTGTGTGTGCGTGTGTGTGTATCATGTGATCCAGAAGACTATTGGATGTTGTTATACATCGCTGGTCACAGGGAACCCCATTTGCAGTTGAGTGGACTGGAACAATGTGAAATGAAGGGTTTTGCTCAAGAACACAATGCACCGCTTGGCATGGGAATCAAACTCACAATCTAACGATCATGAGTGCAACACCCTTAACCACTAGGCCATGTGCCTTCAGCATGTCTGTGTGTGTGCGTATGTATGTGCATGTATATGTACGTATGCATGTGTATATGTGTATATATATCATATATATATGTGTGTGAAGGTGCATGGCTTAGTGGTTAGGGTGTTGCACTCGTGATTGTGAGATCGTGGGTTCGATTCCCAGACTGGGCATTGCATTGTATTCTTGAGCAAAGCACTTCATTTCATGTTGCTCTACGATCATTTCTTCATGTGACATGTGGCATCCATTGCACTTCTACAGGCAATGTTGATTTGATGGAGGGAGTGAGCTCATGTCTTCACAAACATTTGATCATTATAAACAAATCATCTGTGTGGTTGTTTGGTAAGAAATTGTCGAACCCTCATACGTCATCTAACGACGGGAGAGTCCATCATCATCATATATATA
>NC_068981.1:3410948-3412491 GCF_001194135.2 Octopus bimaculoides | reverse complement strand
TCTGGTGTTGAGTACATTACTTCTTTCTCTATTTTTCTTTTCTTCTTTGGTTTCTTCGATGCAGCACCAACAAATGTCAGTGGGCGAATGACCATCCTGCCAAATTGTCCTTTGTGGGTTGGGGGAAGTGAAAATACTGTCTGCCATCATAATCATAGCTATCATCACCATCAGTGTTATTACCATCATCATCATTTTAATGTCTCTATTTTTCCATGCTTTCATGTTTATTGAGGCAGATTTTGTATGGCCAAATGTCCTTCCTGTCACCAAACTTCACCTGTTTCCAAATAAGATAATATTTTTCTCCATGGCCAGACATGTTTCCATGGAAGATTGGAAATGAAGGATACCACTTGCATGATGGTGATACTCATTTACATCCATCATGTGAGATGAACACAGAGGTACACAAACACACACACAAAAATATACACTCATACATACATATATATATACACAACGCATCATCATCGTTTAACATCTGTTTTCCATGCTGGCATGTGTTGGACGGTTTGACTGGGAACTAGCAAGCCAAGAGGCCACACCAGGCTCCAATCTGATCTGGCAATGTTTTTACAGCTGGATGCCCTTCCTAACGCCTACCACTCTGAAAGTGTAGTGGGTGCTTTTTACGTGCCACTGGCACGGGAGCCAGTCGTCTGCGGGGTGGGGGTCTGACATTGACCACATTCATATGGTGCTTTTTACGTGTCACTGGCACGGGGAGCCAGTCAGGCAGCATTGGCAATGACCCACGCATGAATGGTACTTATTGCATGCCACCAGCATGGGAGCCAGTCAGGCAGCACTGAGAACGGCCACAATTACAATTTTCATTTGATTTTATATACAATGGGCTTACACGTACATATATACATATACAATGGGCTTCTTTCAGTTTCTATGTACCAAATCCATTCACAAGGCTTTGATTGGTCTGGAGTTTTAGTAGAAGACACTTAGCCATTGTAACTCACAGGGGGATTGAACTCAAAACCACATGGTTGGGAAGCAAGCTTTTCAATGACACAGCCATACTTACTGTCACGAGCTGGCAAAATTGTTAACACATCAGGCAAAATGCTCAGCGGTATTTCGTCTGTTGCTCCGCTCTGAGTTCAAATTTCACCGAGTTCAACTTTGTTTTTCATCCTTTCAAGGTCAATAAATTAAGTACCAGTCAAGTCCTGGGGTCGATGTGATCGATTGTTCCCCCCCCCCACAAAAATCCAGGCCTTGTGCCTATAGCAGAAAGTATTAAGAGCAACATCACCATCATCAACATTACTATCATCTCAACAAGATTGCCATCATCATCATCATCATCATCACCAACATCACAATTTCAGTATCACCATTACCATTGCCCTCATCACCATCATCCCCCAACAACATTCCCATCATCATCACCACCAACATCATCATCCCCCAACAACATTCCCATCATCATCATCCCCCAACAACATTCCCATCATCATCACCACCAACATCATCATCCCCCAACAACATTCCCATCATCATCACCACCAACATCATCATT
>NC_068981.1:3405314-3410921 GCF_001194135.2 Octopus bimaculoides | reverse complement strand
CCATCATCCCCCAACAACATTCCCATCATCATCACCACCAACATCATCATCCCCCAACAACATTCCCATCATCATCACCACCAACATCATCATTGCCATCAGCAGCAGCCGCAGTAGAGACAGAATTTACCTTGTAACCTAATATTTATTGATTTTTCTCTACGGCCGATAGTGAAAAGATCAATCAATGCAGTTGTAATTGTGTCAGTTTGGTTTGAATACATTATGTGGAATGAATCCTTGTGTGAGAGAGAGAGAGGGATTGACCAATGTGGAGGAGAGGAAAGATCCAGAGATATCGAGCCAGAAGGTGAGTGGGTGGAGGAGACATCAGCAGCAGCAGCAGCTGACCATTTGCTTGGCTTTTTGTCTTGAACACACACACACACGCACATAAATGAGGATATGTATGGGTGTGTTTGTATATAGGTGTGCATATATGAACGTATGCATGTGTGTGTGTGTGTGTGTGTGTGTTTTTATTATTTCCCAAGCACATCGTTCTTGATTCAATCCCACTGCATGGCAAGTGCCTTCTACTATATAGCCTTGGATCAGTCAAAGCCTTGAGAGTGGATTTGGTAAGGGAAACTGAGAGAAGCTCATTGTGTGTGTGTGTGTGTGTAAAGTCATAAAAGTGTCAGAGAGAGAATTATAGTGAAGCTAAACTGAGTGAGACTTAATTGAGAAAGGTTACGGGTTTGGATGAGTGCCAGGGTGTAGAACCACCAATGCAATCTTCTTAGTGAAGCAACTGCAAGAGAAGAAGTTCTTAACCAATCCCAAACCATTGCACCTGGAGGTTTAGAGGAGTCTTGAAACAGAGAAACATGGTCTAGAATCAAGATGCTTAACCTTTTTGTTACCATATTTCTGTTGAAATATATGTCTTTGTTTCAATTAAGTTTGAAGTTCTTGAAGAATTTAGTAAAATTATTTTGTCGTTATGAAAGTGGTGTTTGGAACATTAATTAACATTTAATTTTGATGGAAGGTTTTTAATTTAGATCAGTTATTCTCAGCTGGGGTTCATATGGTCCTTGCAGGGTCCATGTAAGATTTTGTTTTTAAAATTCATGTGCAATAAATTGGTTGTACTTCTGCAAGACACAAAATATTTTGACAACCATTTTCTACAATTCTTAATTTTATTCAATTATAAGAACATGAAAAGATTTTTCTAAACACTGAATGGTTAAGAGGGTGCAGTAGAGCAAAATAAGAACCAAAAAGGGTCCACTGGTAAAAAATGGTTGAAAACCACCAATTTAGATCAATATGAAATATAAATTACAGAGATGTACTTGCATAGCAAGTGACTTGATCTGAGATCATGGGCTCAAATAAAAACAACTGCAGCATGGAAGATGTTTGTAAGTCATTTAAGAACACACAAAAAAACTGTTAGTTTCACTTCAACATTTAACCCTTTCGCTACTGTATTTATTTTGAGATGCTCTGTGTTTCTTTCAATTACTTTAAATACAACAAAGAATTTTGTAAGATAACTTAGCTATCATTCAGCTAGTGTTAGGAACATAAATTGTGATTAAGGTTTGGTGGAAGATTTTAATTCAAAACTTATGCAAACAAGGCATTTGTACTACAGAGCCAGGGGTGGTTTCAGCCGGGTTGGTAACGAAAGGGTTAAACTTAATCTGTGTCAAAATATTTTCATCGCTTTGAAACCACGAACTGTTCACTGACAAAACTTCCAAGTTTTGTCAGCGAACAGTTTGTGGTTTCAAAGCCATGAAAATATTTTGACACAGATTAAGTTTAAATGTTGAAGTGAAACTAACGGCTTTTTTGTGTGTTCTTAAATGGCTTACAAACATCTTCCACACTGAAATTAAATATAAAATTTATATTATAGGTCCAGGGCCATTCCAGGCATGTTGGTATGAAAAGAGATGTGACTTTAAGCTAAGAGGAAAGACTTAGCAGTAAAAATAATAGAATAGAATTACTATTATCTTGGAAGTAGCCATGGTCAGTATGCAGAAGCAGAACAGGTAGGCACTGTATATTGCATAGCAATACAAACATTGTGTATACAAAGTGTGCAGTGAGATTTTGGCAGGCTAACGGGAGAAAGATGTTTTTCATACGTAGCAGATACACAGGAGTTGTTTGCAGTGTGAGTTAGCCAAAAAATGAAGCCTTTTGACTGCTCAGATAGAATTAGCTGATAGTTTCTGTTACCAAGGTGATCTAATAACACAATTATCAGTAGTGGAGGTGAGTGCATTGAAAGCATAGTAGCCAAATTAAGAACAGACGAAAAAAGTTCTAGGAGTTTTATTACCTTAGTTGGCAAAGAGAGTGAAAGGCCAGTTGTGTGATGTTTGCTTACGAAATACATTATTATATGGTATGTAATGGAAAGATTTGCCAAGGTTGTTCAGAAGGAAAATGCCTGGATGTGTTGGCATACATGAGCCATGGCTCACAAAGGAAATGACTGGCAGGGGCATGTGGTTATAAAAGAAACCAGATGTTGTGTTCAAGATTAAAGACTGCAGTTGATGCATAGAGTCTGCACTTGTAGAAATATGTGATACATACAGTCGAGTGAAGAAATATCAAACAATCCAAATGTAATAAAAAGCTTGTGGAAGAAGAAGAAACATGAGCAAAATTATGTACAGATGTGTGTCTGTGTATGCTTCCTTGTCTTGTCATCATGTGATAGTTGTAAATGAGTGTCACTGTCATACAAGCAGTGTCATTCCTTTCCAATATTCTACAAAAACATGTCTGCCTATATGGAAATATTACCTTGCTTGGAAACAATTGAAGGTTGGTGACAAGAAGGGCATCCAGCCAAAGAAAATCTACCTCACTGAATTCCATCCAATCCATGGAAAAGAGGACATTAAAATGAAAATAAAAGATGGTGAGCCATCAGAATCATAAGCAAGCCAGGAAAAGTGCTTAGTGTCCATCTGTCTTTACATTCTGAGTTCAAATTCTGCCAAGGTCAACCTTGCTTTTCACCTTTTTGGAGTTGATAAAATAAGTACCAGCTAAGCATAGGGGTTGATGTAATTGACTTGCCCCCAACTTCTGATGCTGGCCTTGTGCCAAAATTAGAAACCAATAGGAAATCTTCTGTATTTTAAGTTATGTTCAGTCTCCACCACTTTCATCAGGAAAGGCTGTGTGGTAAGTAGCTTGCTTCCCAACCACATGGTTCTGGGTTCAGTCTCATTCTGTGGTACCTTGGGCAAGTGTCTTCTATTATAGCCTCGGGCCGACCAAAGCCTTTGTCAGTGGATTTGGTTGACAGAAACTGAAAGAATCCCGTCATATAAACATATATGTATGTATGTTTGTGTGTCTGTGTTTGTCCCCCACGATTGCTTGACAACCAATGGTGGTGTGCTTACGTCCCCGTAACTTAGCAGTTTGGCAAAAGAAACCAATAGAATAAGTACTAGGCTTACAAAGAATAAGTCCTGGGGTTGATTTGTTCGACCAAAAGGTGGTGTTCCAGCATGGCCGCAGTCAAATGACTGAAACAAATAAAAGAATAAAAGGTTAGAAGATGGCAGAACGATGCAGCAAAAAGATGTTAGGCTCCAAGGAGTGTTCTTGCGGCTTTTTCCATTCGTACTTTGATAGAATATGGATAACGTTGTTGTTGTTGTTGTTGTATTTATTTATTTTGAAGGTGTCAAGGAACATGTGGAAAAGTTATTTTAGACAACAGTACAAACCTCAAGCCCCAAAAGCATTAGCTTTCTTTTTGATTGTTTTTTCCATAGTAAAAATCACTGTCAAGAGGTTGTAAGTAGTCTCTGTGAGGCGGCTGGGGGTGGGGACGGGGCTGGGACTGCAACTGTTTTCTCTTATCAGTAGATAGCGGTGATGGTGGTGAAGGTGGTGGGAGTTGTTTGTTTTCGCTTCTTTTTTTTTCTTCTTTTGTTTTTTTCTGCTGTTAAAATGTTTTAATCTTTTAATCTTTTAATCAAGCAGGATTAATCCCTCCCACATCAGTGTTTCGGAATTAATGTTAGATATTATTATATACACACATACGCGCACACACACACACACACACACACAGTGCCAGATATCTACAACATAGAATCACACACACACACGTAATGCATATATATATATATATATATGTATATTCTTTTTATTCTTTTACCTGTTTCAGTCATTTGACTGCGGCTATGCTGGAGCACCGCTTTTAGTTGAACAAATCAGCCCCAGGACTCATTCTTTGTAAGCCTAGTACTTATTCTATCTGTCTCTCTTGCTGAACCGCTAAGTTACGAGGATGTAAACACACTAGCATTGGTTGTCAAGCGATAGTGGAGAGACAAATATAGATACACAAACATATATACACACACATATATATATATATATACAACGGGCTTCTTTCAGTTTCGGTCTACCAAATCCACTCACAAGACTTTGGTTGGCCTGAGGCTATAGTAGAAGACACTTGCCCAAGGTGCCATGCAGTGGGACTGAACCCAGAACTATATGGTTGGTAAGCAAGCTACTTATCACACAACCACTCCTGCACCTATATATATATATCATCATCATCATCATCATCGTTTAACGTCCGCTTTAATTCAGATTTCAAATTCCAAATTCCGAATTCACTTGCCTCAACAGGTCTTCGCAAGCAGGGTTTTTAGTGTCCAATGAAGTAAAGATACGAATTAGTGAGCTGGCTACACTTCTGGCAGAGGTCACAGGTTATGCTCTCACTTGCCTTGCCGGATCTTCTCACGTACTGCATATTTCCAAAGGTCCCGGTCACTGGTCATTGCCTTGGTGAGGCCTAAAGTTCAAAGGTCGTGCTTCACCACCTCATCCCAGGTCTTCCTGGGTCTTATATATATATGTATATATATATATATATATATATATATATATATGGGTTTGTTTCAGTTTCCGTTTATCAAATCCACTCACAAGGCTTTGGTTGCCCTTAGGCTATAGCAGAAGACACTTGCCCAAGGTGCCACGCACTGGGACTGAACTCAGAACCATGTGGTTGGGAAGCAAGCTTCTTACTACACATCCACGATGCAATGTGCTTCTTTCAGTTTCTATCTACCAAATCTACTCACAAGGCTTTGTTCATCCCAAGAATACAGATGCTCACTCAAGGTTCTATGCAGTGGAACAGAACCCAAAACCGTGTGGTTTAAATGTTTGACTTTATTAATGTTTTGTCAAGAAAGACCCAACAGTCACAGAGTATAGCAAATACACTAGAAGTTCAAACTTCAAAACCATGGCAACAACAGGAAGCATATCAGAATAAATAGATGCCTATCTACTACTAATCATAACTGATCATAACTGAAGTCCTAGCAGGTTCCACGACCCAGCTACAGCAAGCCAACACATTCTAAAGCATTGTCGTTTCAGAGACTTCACACAACTTATCCTAATATATCATGGTTTATAAACAATACAAATGATCCAGGGAAGATTCAGTAGAATTGCAAGTGAAACGCTTTCCCATCATAAACAAACACAGCAATGCATTCACACCTCATTATGCAAATAACAATAACAATTCTCTAGACATCACTTTCTGCTCCATACATCATGCTACAACAACAACAT
>NC_068981.1:3401580-3405304 GCF_001194135.2 Octopus bimaculoides | reverse complement strand
CAACCAACTCTATTCTGACTACCTCATCAGAATACACTTGCACATCAATAAACAAAATCACTTCTTTACAAAGCTCAAAAATTCCAGGTGGAACTATTTCTGTCAAGAAACAAGATTAGTTTAGAGAATTGCACATTATCACAATCATCGACATAGACTCTGCAATGTGCAGAGTGTACTTTCAATGAAATAATTATAATATAATGATAAACCCATGTAAAAGTCATATCCCACAAGGTTACATAAAATAATGCAAGTCTAATTACACAACTGCAATAAGCAATCTGATAAAAACTGAGGTTAATCTGAAAAGCACACATTACACATGAAACAAACACACACACACACATGCACACATGAAGCACTACACATGTGTGTATATATATATATATATATATATATACACATACACGCACATATACTTGCGCACACATGAAGCACCACACACGTATATATATGTATATATATATATATATATATATATACACATACACACATACATACTAGCGCGCACACACACTTACACACACACACACACACACTTGCACACACACACACTTGCATGTACACACACACACACATACACACCACATGCAATAGAAACAAAATTCAACAACAAAGCAAGAAAATAGTAAAGAGAATGGATGGTAGAAAATGAGAAAACTGGCAAATATTAGTATGCAATATAAACAAGAAAACAAAGTAATTAACAGTAACAACAGTAACAACAACAACAACAGCATACCACCCAGCATCCCACCCACACTTCACAACAGCAGGCAGACTTCTTTATCAAATACCTTTTTTAAAAAAATCAGACATCAAAACTCTATACACAAAGAAGACAGAAAGAAAATCACAAAGTAGGCACAGTTCACCTTGTCCTAGACTTTGACCTTGACTCCTCTCTTTAGGCAGATTCCAAGCAAAAAAAAGTACATAAAAGAAACAAAGAAAAAGCTATTAAAAAAAGTTGAATGTAAAATAACAAAATCTTAAGTCTTAGTCTGACAAAAATCTCATCCTCATCATTTAGCATCCACTTTTCTATGCTTGCATGGGTCAGATGGAATTTGTTGAGGCAGAGTTTCTACAACTGGATGCTCTTCCTATCACCAACCTTCTCCTGTTTCCAAATTAGGTAATATTTCCTCTTGGTCAGACATGTTTTTCATGGAAGATTACATACATCGCTTGTTTAACGATGATATACGTTTACAATCATTACGTGATATCATGACAAACATACATACACATAGATACAAAGATACAATGGGCTTCTTTCAGTTTCTCTCTAGCAAATTTACTCACAAAGTTTTGGTTGCCTCAGGGCTATAGTGGAGTATACTCGCCCAAGGTGCCACACAGCAGGACTGTACTTTAAACTGCATGGTTAGGAAGAAAGCTTCTCAGCTGCACAGCCATACCTGTGCCAATACATATGTCTAAAATTTCATACTCCTTCGTTATGATATTTCTGTTGAAATTCCCCACCATGTTTCAGTTAATTTTTAAAATTATGAAGAATTTAGTAAAATATCGATGTTATTTAGCTGGTTTTCAGAACACAGATGAGGTGGTGAAGTATGATCTTCAAACATTGGGCCTCACAAAGGCAATGACTAGTGATTCCGACCGTTGGCGATATGCCATGCTTGAGAAGACCTGTCATGCCAAGTGAAATCTGTTGTGGCCAATGCTGGCATCATGTCACTGGAACCCATGCTGGTGGCATGTAAAAAGCACCAATTGGGTGTTGGGCCTCACAAAGGCAATGTGGCTGATGTTGGTGTCATGTAACTGTCATTCGTGACACTGACTTTTTGAAGACGTGATTTTGTGGCATGTAAAAGCACCCATTACACTCAAGGAGTGGTTGTCATTTGGAAGGACATCCAGCTGTAGAAACCTTGCCAAATCAGACTGAATTCTGGTGCAGCCTCTCAGCTTACCAGCTCTGGTCAAACCTTCCAACCCATGCCAGTATGGAAAACAGATGTTAAATGATGATGATGATGATGATGATGATGATGATGATGATGATGATGATGAAATGACCCCAGGAATTGTTTTCTTAAGCCAAGTACTTACTCTATCAGTCTCTTTTGCCAAATAATTAAGTTACAGGGATGCACAGACACATACACAGTTGGCTAAGAATCCATCAATCAGAAAAAATATGCATTTGTATGAATTTTCTTCCATAACATCCAACTCTGAAGAGTGCAAGGTTACAGAATTAGGCTGTATCTAACATCCTGTTGAATCCATAGTGCAAAACCAATTGGTAAGACCAGCTTTAATGGATAGATAATACTACACACTTCGATTAATATATTAATATATTTTTAGGTTAGTTGAAATGTTTGTCACATATTTCAAGTGCTGAAGGCAAATACACTGCAGTTACCATGGAGAAAAACTGCAGTGTATTTACCTTAAGCAGTTGAAATATGTGACAAACATATTTCAACTAACCTAAATTGTGCCAATGCTTCATTAGTGTGTGTGTGTGTGTGTGTATGTATGTATGTATGTATCCTTCTCCTCATCATCATCATTGAACATTCGTTGTCCATGCTGGCATGGGTTGGATAATTTGACCAGGACTGGTGAGCTGAGGGGCTGCACCAGACTCCAATCTGATTTAGCATAGTTTCTACAGCTGGATGCCCTTCCTATCACCATATATATATATATATATATACACACACACATACATACATACATATATATATATATATATATCTTTGGAAATGTGCTGTGCGTGAGAAGACCCGGCAAGCCAAGTAAGATCGTTGCCAGTGCCCCTGGACTGGCTCTTGTGCGGGTGGCACATAAGATGCACTATTTTGAGCGTGGCCGTTGCCAGTACCGCCTGACTGGCTCCCGTAGGATTTTCGAGTGAGATCGTTGCCAGTGCCCCTGGACTGGCGTGTGCGGGTGGCACATAAAAGACACCATTTCGAGCGTGGCCATTTTCGTGCGGGTGACACGTAAAAGCACCCACTACACTCTCTGAGTGGTTGGCGTTAGGAAGGGCATCCAGCTGTAGAAACTCTGCCAAATTAGATTGGAGCCTGGTGTTGCCATCCGGTTTCACCAGTCCTCAGTCAAATCGTCCAACCCATGCTAGCATGGAAAGCGGACGTTAAACGATGATGATGATGATAATGATGATATATATGTGTGTGTGTGTGTATAGATATAGAGAGATAGATAGATAGACAGACAGGCGGACAAATAGACAGATACACACACACAAACAAACAAGCTTCTTTCAGTTTTCTGGCCCAGGGCTATAGTGGAAGACACCTGCCCAAGGTGCCATGCAGTGGGACTGAACCCGGGGACCATGTGGTTGGGAAGTGAGCTTCTTACCACACAGCCACACTTGTGCCTATACACACACACACACACACACACACACACACACACAGAGCAGGCTTCTTTCAGTTTCCATCCACCAAATCCTCTCACAAGGGTTTTAGTTGACCTGGAGCTATAGTAAGAAACTCTCATCCAAAGCACCACACAGTGGGACAGACTGAACCTGGTACCATGTGGTTGGGAAGTGAGCTTCTTACCCCACAGCCATGCCTGTGCCTATAGTTGCAAAAAAGGTTAAACATCTCTGGAGACAGATTTTCTTCTTCTTTTCCTTTTTTTTTTTCTGCTGACTGCACAAATAATCTCAGTTAAAGTTTTTGTTTTCGTTTAACAC
>NC_068981.1:3397665-3401387 GCF_001194135.2 Octopus bimaculoides | reverse complement strand
TTACTGAGACTAAATAGAGTTGAATTACTTGGATCTTCTCTTTGTTTTAGGTACAGGCATGGCTGTGAGGTTAAGAAATTCACTTCACAACAAAGTGGTTTCAAGTTCAGTCCCCTCCACTGTACCTTGGGCATGTGTCTTTTTACCCAGTCTTGGGCTGATCAGAACCTTGTGATTGGGTCTGGTAGGCAGTAGACAAACATTAAATAGGAACCTATAGTGTGTGTGGGGGGGGGGTCTTCACTGTCATCAGTTTTCCAGGCTGGCATGGGTTGGACTGTTTGACTGGATCTGGTAAGGCCAGGAGGTGCATATGGTTCCATAGTCTGTTTTGGTATGATTTCTATAGTTGGACGCCCTTCCTGATGCCAACCACTTTACAGAGTATATTGGGTGCCTTTTATGTAACACCCGTACCAGTACTTTTTACATGGCACCACTATCTCCTGTAGTCTTTATGTGGCACCAGCACCAGTGCTTTTTATGTGATACCGGCACCAGTGCTTATTGCGTGGAACCAGCACCAGTTCTTTTTACATGGAATTAGCATCAATGCTTTTTACGTGGCACCAGCACCAACAGGGTCACCAAGTACCTTGCATGACAAAAACCCCTTGACTTAGTAGTATTGAAGGTGTGTGGCTTTGTGCCAGTTTGAGATATCATCATCATCATCATCATTTAATATCCCTTTTCCATGCTGGCATGGGTTGAATAGTTTGACAGGAGCTGGCCAGTTGGGGAGCTGCATAGGTGCCATTTCTCTGTTTTGGCACTGTTTCTATGGCTGGATAGTGGCTGGCATCTTCCTAATGCCAACCATTTTACAGAGTGTGCTGGGTGATTTTCACGTGGCACTGGCACAGGAGCTTTTATATGGCACCAGTATGGGTGCCTTTATGTGGCACCGGCATAGGTGCTTTAACGTGGTACTGGGACAAGCACTTTTTACATAGCACCAGCTCCCACAAGCCTGCAATAGAAGGACTTCTCAGCTGAGAGAGGGATTGGGGGCATGGTCATAAGGGACATGCCTGTATGTATGGATGGCCACGTTGTTACTTAGTTTGGCGTATCTTCTGGAGCACAGCAAACCACCAAGTCCTGGTCCCTTGTCGTCTCCTCTGTGAGGCCCAACATCTGAAGACCCTTTACACACACACACAATCTATTCACCCCTACCTTTTATGCACTTCACTCACCCCTCAGCCATGTCTAATCTCTACAGTTATCACCTACACTTCCTCATCTTCCCCACTCATCAGCCACTCAACACTTGTTCTTCATTTATTATATTCACCCCCTCACCCATTCCCCATGTCTCACTCCCCTACACACTCATGTAACCTCCCAGTTCTGCCCCAATTCAATTCTACTCACCTCATACCTTGAGGTCCACACAGACACCTCATCAACACAATTTGTATCTCTTCCAAGCTCCACCCCCAATTCCACTCCACCTTCTCTTCTAAAATGTAAGGAACCATGTGGTTCCTCTACTGCAAGAAACCTGTTCTCTTCTGGCCATTTTCTCTCATACATTAACTTGACTTCTTCCATTAAGCCAACTCTTCCCCTTGTGATTCATAGTCTTGTAAGCAGCGTGGTGACCTCACTGGTGCTGGTGGCATAAAAAAAGAAAAGGCACCCAGTACACTCTGTAAAGTGGTTGGTGTTAGGAAGGACATCCAGCCATAGAAACCATGCAAAATAGACAATGGAGCATGATGCAGTTCTTGGATGCATCGGAGCTTGTTGGGCATTAAATGACGATGATGATGATGTATGTGTGTGTCTATGAACTGAACAGGATTGCAGGAGTGCAAAGAAAATGTGAATTATGCAAGCCCAAAGCCAATTCTTTGCTTTCCGTCCCTATAGATACCAGTGCCCAACCTGTGGCAGAGCCCTGGCCACAGTTGAAAACATTTTGCCCCATCTTCTTCCCCCATGTGATATCTTTGATCAGCATCAACAACAACAAACAAACTAATAATAATAACAACAATAATAATAATCCTTTCTACTGATTCACAAGGCCTGAAATTTGGGGGGAGAGGACTAGTCGATTACATTGACCCCCAGTGTTTCACTGGTACTTAATTTATCAATCCCAAAAGGATGACAGGCAAAGCCAACCTCAGCAGAATTTGAACTCAGAATGTAAGGACAGATAAAATACTGCTAAGCATTTTGCCAAACATGTTAACAATTCTGCCAGTTCGCCACCTTAATAATAATAATAATAATGATGATGATGATGATGATGGTGATGGTGGTAGTGGTGATGATGATGATGATGATGATGATGAAACTACTGAACAATAATAATAATAATAATAATAATGTGTATGTCCTTTGTGTGTGTGTGTGTATTTATATTTGCACTTTACAATAAAATTACACTGCTGTACAAGCAATGGTGTTATTGTCATTTTCCTTGTCAACAAATCATCTTGCCGGCTTTGCAACTTCAGAGATATGTGTACAGTAGGAGATCCTTTACTTGAAAAGCAGGTACGGGTCGGTGACAGGAAGAGCATCTGGTTGTTGCCAAAATCTGTCAATAATATATCCATGCAGCCTATGCAAACATGCAGAAACAGATGCAAAAAGAAGAAAAGAAAAACAAAAATTGAAAACAACCCTGAATTTTGCGTTTGTGACATCCTTTACATGTTTGGTGTTCTAAGTTTACCAAATGAAACCTGATCCCTAGCATCCCATCTCTTGGCAGATTATACAAGATATACTTCAGTACTAAGTTAGTAAATGTTACTACTTCTAGGTTTACCAGTGTTAAGCAGAGATTACTTTGATCTTCTTTTATTCTGGTGAAGCATGAAACAAGAATTTAAATGAAGAGAAAAATAATAATAGAATCGACAGAGAGATGTAACAGAAAACACAATCTCAAACATTAAAACAAAATTGCTTAATTTTTTTAAACTTATTTTTAAAAAAATTAAATATATTTATTTTATAAAATTTATTTGTTTGTTGGATATTTTATGCTGAGAACAGTGCAACCAAACCAGTCGAGTACTGGGTTGGATTTTTATTGACTTGCCCTTCCCCTCAAAATTGTTGGCCCATGCTAAAATTTGAAATCATCATCATCATCATTATTATTATTATTATTATTATTATTATTATTATTATTAAGGGTGGTGAGCTTGCAGTATTGTTAGCATGCTGGATGAAATACTTAACAGTATTTCACCTGTTGGCACAAGTTCAAATTCCGCTGAGGTTGACTTTACTTTTCATCCTTTTGGGGTTGATAAAAGTACCAGTTAAACACTGGGGGTCAATGTAATTGACTCATACCCTCCCCATAAAAACTGTTGCCATTGTGGAAAAATTTGAAACCATTATTATTATTATTATTATTCAGTAGTTTTATTTTTATAACGTATTTTCACTTCACTACCGAGCGCAGCTCTGTGCGCCTTGGGTATGTGCTCTGGTTTGCTGTGGTGCTCTTATGTTTACTGTATTGAAAGTGTTTTGCGTAGAATGTGTGCAGTACCCAGTAGTGCAATTTTCTGTATGTTATATATATTTGTA
This sequence comes from Octopus bimaculoides, assembly GCF_001194135.2. Classification (NCBI taxonomy): domain Eukaryota; kingdom Metazoa; phylum Mollusca; class Cephalopoda; order Octopoda; family Octopodidae; genus Octopus; species Octopus bimaculoides. The sequence goes on along the minus strand of NC_068981.1, from coordinate 3,397,817 downwards.
AGTCCTGGTGTTTTTGTTATGTATTTGTCTGAATATTTTTTTATTATACCTAAGGCACCTACTATGATAGGAATTGTTTCTGTTTTTAGATTCCACATTCGAGTTATCTCTATTTCCAGGTCTTTGTATTTTGAAAGTTTTTCCATTTCTTT
>NC_068981.1:3396559-3397407 GCF_001194135.2 Octopus bimaculoides | reverse complement strand
TGTGCCAAAAACTGGAAATCATCATTATTATAAAAGCAGCGAACTGGCAAAATCATTAACACATCAGGCAAAATTCTTAACAGCATCTTATCTGCCTTGACATTCTGATTTCAAATTCCACCAAGGTTGGATTCGTCTTTCATCTTTTCAGGGTCGATAAAATAAGTACCAGTCAACTTTCCCCTCCCTTCAAAAATTGCTAGCCTTGTGCCAAAATTAGAAAGAGTTTTTCTTCTTCAATTCTTCTTCTTCTTTCTTCTTCTTCTTCTTCTTCTTCTTCTTCTTCTCATTCTTCTTCTTCTTCTTCTTCTTCTCATTCTTCTTCTTCTTCTTCTTATTATTATTATTATTATCATCATCATTATCATTATTATTATCATCATCATCATCATCATCATCATTATTATTATTATTAATAATCTGTGTTGTTTTGTAATCTTTTAGCTAAACATATTTATTGTTCTGTTGTACAGATGGTTCTGACATGAACACTTACGATAATTCATGATATCTTTAATGTAAAACACAGGATTATAATAATAATAATAATAATTGCTGTTGCTGTCAGAGTAGCATGGCTCCTCAAACTGTTGCAAGTGCTGCTGCTGCTGCTGTTGGTGCTGTTTTAATGCAACAAACAGTAATGTGTTTATTAATGCACTTGTTGTTCTCTCTAATTAGGCGACTTTATACTAACGAAGACAGCAACTACTACCAGACACCCTGGGGTTTCGGTGGTTATTATTGAGAACTGTTACCATGTTGGAGGCGGGGGAGAGGGGGGAGTTTTGTCATTGTTTTGGTTGAGTAATTAATGCTTGACATATTAGCTCTAGTTCTCTTCTCTC
>NC_068981.1:3393203-3396549 GCF_001194135.2 Octopus bimaculoides | reverse complement strand
TTGTGTGCACACACACAGACACGCATCCTGTTTCTCCACACTCTTTTCGTTTCTTTGTGAGTATTTATAAGACTGTGTGGTTGTGTGCACATATATATGTCTATGTAGTTGCGTGCATATATCTGTGTGCGTGTAGTTGTGTGCACATATTTGTGTGTATTTGTGGTTGTGTGCACGTGTGTGTGTAGTTGTGTACATATACCTGTGTGTGTGTGGTTATGTACACGTGTGTGTAGTTGTGCATATATCTGTGTGTGTGGTTGTATGCACGTGTGTGTGTAGCTGTGTGCATATATCTGTGTGTATGTGTGGTTCTGTGCACGTGTGTGTAGTTGTGTGCACATGTGTGTATGTGTAGTTGTGTACATATATCTGTGTGTGTGTTTATGTTGAGAGCTTGATGTGTTCAGTATAGAAAACCCGTAGTGGTGCTGAAATGAATTTGAACTTCAACTCTGAATTCTTCATCCAAGACTGGGTCCACAGTGTCAAGAATGGCGACAAGAGCTGATATGGACGTAGGGATGTGGACGAGTGCTCCACAGTCGGTATGCTGCAGCACACTGGTGTGCCACAAGACAAGGCTAGGTGTGCCACAGTGTAACCTGAATATAATTTTTTCCCCTATACTTTTAGTTATGTTTTTAGTTCATGTGTGCCACTGAATTCTGAAAAGAGCACAGGTGCACCGCAAGAGAAAAAAGGTTGTGGAGCACTGATGTAGATAAACACAACTAGGCTTCACACATACACACACAGATTCAGAAAGATACCTGTGTGTATATATACATGCGTGGTGTGTGTGTGTAATTATATTTTTAATTACATATACAGGGTGTTCAAAAAGTCTCTCCACAGTGAATTTCTTTTCATCCTGTGCATGTGCAACTTGGCTATCACTGCATGGGCGCCCAGGTGTCAGCCATTGTCCCTCAGTCATTGTGTACCCTTCAGCATGTTGATATACTAACCATCGAAGAACATACGTTTTTAGTTGAATGGGTGTTTCGAGCTGGAAACAAATACACAGATACTGTGAAACAGAAGTTCAGTGAAACCTTTCCAAATATTGTTGTTCCACATTGTGACACTGTGCGAGATTTGATAAGAAAATTTAGAAACACAGGCTCAGTGGAAGATGCAGCAAGAAGCGGTAGGCCTACTGTTCTTTCATACGAAATACTCTCCACATCAAAGTCCTTATGCAAATTGTCACAGGAAATGTGTGTAGAAGAGTCAACTTTTGTATTGAAATTGAAGGATAACACTTTCAACACCTCTTATAAAGTTTTTTAAAGCCTTGTAAAGTCTAATATATTCTTTTGTAGTCTTTATACCGTCTTATAAATATTTATTTTGCAATGAAATACTTATTGCGGAGAGACTTTTTGAACAGCCTGTATATGCTGAGTTATACTAGCATATACTTGTGTTTATGCTATAATAGTTTTCTATTGTGTAGCTAGACATAGAGGCCAACATTTGTGTATGTTAGAGAAGAGGTGGGGGTGAAAGAAGAGAAATAAATGAGGGTGGGAGACAGAGAGAGAAAGAGGTAATTAAGAGAAATGGAAATGAATGGTGTTTTCTGTATATATTGAAAACATGTATTATATCAGGTTGAATAGAAAGTAAGTAACGTTTTGAACCATGAAGAATTTGTACTGGATTTTGGCAGTGTTGAATTGTTTTAGAACATTATTTTGAAATTGTCTGATAATACAGACATAGACTTACCCAAATGCATCAATAAATTAACATTGATATTTTCTTCACCGTTGTTACAATAATCTGAAATGTGTGATATTTGAGCAATGTTGCTATTCAATTTCAAAAAAGGACATAAAGCAGCTGAAACTGCTCGTGGTATCAACAAAATGTTTGATGAGGAAATGACCAGTGAGTGGTCAGCTCCGAAATGGTTTAAATAATTTCACAGTGGAGACCAGGGCCTTGAAGATCCTGAGCACAGTGGACACCCATCGATGACGGTCAATTAAAGACCATCATTGAGAAACCTCCACTCGAGAACTGGCAAAAGAACTGTAAGTTAGCCAGAAAACTGCTTGCAACCATTTGCATGCAATTGGAAAATAAAAAAAGCTCGACAAATGGGTACCACACAATTTGAATGAAAATCAGACAATGCGCAGATATGAAGTTTGCTTGTTGCTTCTTCTCCGTAACCAGCCCGATCCATTTCTCGACCGTATTGTAACTTGTGATGAAAAGTGGATTCTCTACAATAATAATAAAATGTTCTTTGCGGTGGTTGGACCAAAATGAAGTACCTAATGCCAAGCTCTTCAAAAAGAAGGTTCTAGTGACTGTTTGGTGGTGTAATGCAGGTCCCATCCACTATAACTTCTTAAAACATGGAAAAAACCATTACTGCAGAAACATATTGCTATGAAATTTGCCAAAATGAACGAAAAACTGCTTCTCCTCCATCCCAGACTGCTCAACAGACGCACACACACACACACAGAGTGGGTTTCCATACAGTTTTCATCTACCAGATTCACTCTCAAGGCACTGCTCAGCCCAGGGCTATAGTAGAAGACACTTGCCCCAAAGTGCTGTGCAGTGGAACTGAATCCAAAGCCATGAGGTTGCAAAGTGAGCTTCTCAACCACACAGCCTTGATTCAAAGAAATTTTTATCATCATTTTATGGCCACTTTTCCATACTGATGTGGGTTAAATAAGACTTTTGAGGATATTATCCTATGACCAGACGCCTTTCCTGTTTCCAACCTTTACTTGGTTTTTGAATGAATTTTATTCCACTAGTCTTCACACATCAAACTACACACACACACATTGAATAGCTCCAAGGAAGCTTTAGGATGTTGCACAAGCTCTCTGCACTGAGTGAACTGCTTGTTGTAGCTGAAACAGTTGTAAGCTAATGAATGTGATTATATAATTCCTGTTCACTTGTCATTTATTAATTAATGTCTGTGTAAGGTGGGCCTTCTTCCTTACAGTTTTTGTGTACAAATTTCACCCACAAGGCATTGGTTAGTCCAAGGCCAAAGTAGTCCAAGGTGTTATACAGTGGGACCAACCTTAAACCAAGTAGTTACAAAATGAATTCTCATACATCACAGCCATTCCTGCACCTCATTTTAGCACTTGAAAATATTTTCATAATATTTAAATGAATAATTCAAGTGCTGCCCCAGCATGGCCACAGTCCAGTGGTTAAAACCAATAAAACACAGGTTCATTAATTGCTTCATATACACAAAAATTTCTTCTATCAAGTTCCATGTTTAGTCTAACCAACCATTTTATTACTCTCTCTCCCTCTCTCTCTCTCTCTCTCTCACTCTCTCTCTCTC
>NC_068981.1:3386487-3393188 GCF_001194135.2 Octopus bimaculoides | reverse complement strand
GTCTAACCAACCATTTTATTACTCTCTCTCCCTCTCTCTCTCTCTCTCTCTCTCTCTCTCTGACATTTCTGTGGAATGGTGTTTATCTGTTCTATCAACTCCAGAAACTCTAATCCAAAAACTGTAGATAAAAACCATGTCTTAATATTCTGAAATTTATCTTAATCTGTTAGCTTCTGCTGGTATGTGTGCACATGTATATGTTAGTGTTTGTATATGTATGTATGTATGTATGTATCAGTATGGGCGTGTATGTGTATGAATCTGTTTATGTGTATTTATATATACATACTTATATGTGTGTGTGTGTATTTGTGTATTTACTTAGCCATATATTTAGTACTTTTTTTTAAATTTTATCTTTTCTTCCTCAACTCATTCTTTTAGTCTGGTATTTAATCCTTTCACATTCAAGTTATTCTGGCAAATTTATTGCTTATTTATTCACATTGTTTTGAATTAATCCTGCTTTAATCTCGTAGCTTCAAAATTTCGATGATGAGATTGTATACTTTTAGAATAGCATTCTAGGGTAGGTGAAAGAGGCAAGATCTAGACAGTTTGAACATAAAGCGGGTAGAATCTTTGGGCCGGGTGTGGCCAGTTTAAATGCTAAAGGGTTAAACTCATAACAATATTCTGATTAAACCAGCATTCCTGATGCTTTGGATTTTAAAATTTAACTGAATTTAAATTACCTGTCACAATTATGTAATACATTTGATATCATTTATCTTAATGGAACAGCTGTTGAACACCATTAAAGTATGAACTGTATGTGAAATTTATGCTTTTATGCTAAATATTTTGCATTTTGATTAATTTACCTTAATTTTACCCTAGTTTCTGCACGTTGCTTTAGTCTTCTCTTTATCTTTATATCTTTGCTGAATTTGTAAACAAGTCTGTCGCTTGAAAACAATGTTTAGGTTATGTATACTTTTTCAAAATGTGATTTATAGATTTTTAGTTTACAGATATGGCTGTAGAGTTAATAAGTTTGCTTTCAACGACATGGTTTCAGATTCAGCTCATTGCATGCATCTTCTACAATGGCTCTGGGCTGATCGAAGCCTTGTGAATGAATTTGTAGATGATAATTAAAAGAAGCTCATTTGTATGACTCTGTGTGTGTGTGTGTGTGTGTGTGTGTGTGTGTGTATACTATAAAATTAACAGAATGAGTTAAAAACCCAAGGCTGTAAAAGATTTCAGAACATTTATAAAGAGAACGTCTTACAGTTGTGTCTGGGATATTTTATATATCCCTTCATCGGAGATGGTGCGAGAAAATGGTTAAGCAACAGTTATTCTAGATAAGATATGAAATAGAGAGTGAAGTGTATATATGTGTGTGTGTTTTTGAATAGCCTTATCTTCAGATTCGAGGATAGTTGTAAATGAGTGCCATCATACAAACTGCATAGTCCAGTGGTTCCCAACCCCTTTTATTTAAATGAGTTTTCCCACAAACCCCTTTTAATATACTTACCCTTATGTATGCTGATATATATATATATATATAATAAATAAATAGTTACCAGGGTAGCAATTCATTTATCGCACTACATCTCTCCACTCTTAGTTTTCTGATATTTCCTTTCTTTCTCCTTCTCTTTCTCCTTCTCTTTCTCTGAATTGCATTTGACATTAAATCTATTAACAGTATTTTAAAAAAATAACTTGCCAGCATTCCCTTCATCATATATGCAGTCATCACATTCAGTTAAAATATCTTATTGATGTGTTTTGTTTTTCTTTTTTTTTTCCCTGATAAGAAGATTGCATTGTTTTACATCATTTTATTCCTTCTGGAATAATACCAGTGTTTTCTTCGATACACATGTCGGAAGTATAGAGATTTGAATAACACCTGTGTTTAACTCTATTTCATTATTTATCTGTTATATATATATATATATATATATATATATATATACATGTATATGTATGTATATATATGAAATTTTGAATTTAGTTCGCAGACCCCCAATGCTACCTTTGTGGACCACCAGGGGTCTGCGGAATCCAGGTTGGGAACCACTGGTATAGTAAGACAACGGGGTAACACTGTTGGTAGGAGAGGTTAGCAAGGTAAAGGACCAAGGTGGGCACCGTTAATTGCAAAGTTAACTTTGTCAACTGTTAATCCATTAGCCAAAAAGTTAACTTCGATAACTGTTAATCAGTTGATTCTTTAAGAATGTAACAGAAGTCTACTGACCAAACAAGTAAAAGACCTCTTTAAACAGACAGGCAGCTATTTAACAGGCAAATAGCTATATCTCATAGAAGAAGAACAAGAAGAAGAAAAAAGGAGGAGGAGGAGGAGGAAGAAGAAAAAAAGAATTCTTGAACAACCATTAGTTAAGAGGGGATAAAATAGTCATAAGAAATAAACAAACAAAATATAATAAAACCTGGTGTGGTGGATGTTACAAGAAAGGCTTTGATATTTTATTACAGTCGAAGATATTTGAGACACAAACTTATACACAATGACAATTAGAAAAAGAAGAAAACTAGGGAGAGAGAAAAACAAACAAACAAAAAAACCCTTCATAATCTTGTGTTGTGTGTATTAAAGATATAAAGGCCAGGGGAAAGCCTGGTCACTAAATGAGTTTGAAACTTCCAAGGAGACTATTTCTATTACTTAGCAATGTAATATTAATATTTGTTGGTTGTGTGGTAAGAAGCTTGCTTGCCAGCCACGGGCTTCCAGGTTCCATCCCGTAGTGTGGCCCTTTAGGCAAGTGTCTTCTACTACAGTGCTCCAGCATGGCCACTGCCTCGAAGGGTTTTGTTGAACAAATTTATTCCAGGTTTTTTTTTCTTTTTTAATATATATAAGCCCAGAACTTACTCAATTGGTCTCTTTTTCCCAAACCATTATGTTACAGGGACGTAAACAAACCAACAAACCAACACTGATTATCAAGCAGTGGTGCAGACAAAGACATGCACACACACGATGGGCTTCTTTCAATTTTCATTTGCTAAATCCACTCACAATGCTTTGATTAGTCCACTGGAAGACACTTGCCTAAAGTGCCACACTACGGGATGGAACCTGGAAGCCCGTGGCTGGCAAGCAAGCTTCTTACCACACAACCAACAAATATTAATATTACATTGCTAAGTAATAGAAATAGTCTCCTTGGAAGTTTCAAACTCATTTAGGGACCAGGCTTTCCCCTGGCCTTTATATCTTTAAGACACACAACACAAGATTATGAAGGGTTTTTTTGTTTGTTTGTTTTTCTCTCTCCCTAGTTTTCTTCTTTTTTCTAATTGTCATTGTGTATAAGTTTGTGTCTCAAATATCTTCGACTGTAATAAAATATCAAAGCCTTTCTTGTAACATCCACCACACCAGGTTTTATTATATTTTGTTTGTTTATTTCTTATGACTATTTTATCCCCTCTTAACTAATGGTTGTTCAAGAATTCTTTTTTTCCTCCTCCTCCTCCTTTTTTCTTCTTCTTGTTTTTCCCCTTTTTCATTCTCTTTCCCCTTCTTCTTGTTCTTCTTCTATGAGATATAGCTATTTGCCTGTTAAATAGCTGCCTATCTGTTTAAAGAGAGAGAGAGAGAGAGAATAGGGGAAAGAAAGAGAGAGAGAATCGGTGGGGTGGGAGAGATTTATGATTGCTGTATCTGTTATTGGTTATAAACATGTATTTTATGAGATACGGTTGTATTTGGAGGCTGTGTGTGTGTGTGGGGGGGGGGGATCTTGAAGTGAGTGGTTAACTTTTATACTATTTTTATTTCAGGCAATAAATATTGGCTTCTAACTCAAGACACATTATAGGCAGAAGTATGGCTGAAGGTTAAGAAGCTGGCTTTGCAACCTTATCATTTCTAGTTTAGTCCCACTGCTCCACACCTTAGGCAAGTGCCTTTTACTGTAGCCAAAGACCAACCGATGCCTTGTGAGTGGAGTTGATAGTTGGCAGAAGTCTGCAAGTGTTGGGCTTCACGGAGGCAATTGACCAAGGCCTTTAGTATTATGTTGAGCTTGAGAAGATCCATCAAGCCAAGCAAAATCACAGTTGTGACAGATTTTGGTGTCACGCAAATGGCACCCATGCCGGTGGCACATAAAAGCACCCATTACAATCTTGGAGTGGTTGGCGTTAGGAAGGGTATCCAGCTGTAGAAACTCTGCCAAATCTGACTAGAGCCTGGTGCAGCCTTTCAGCGTGCCAACCCATGCCAGCATGGACAACTGACTTTAAAATGATGATGATAAATAAATAAATGAATAAATATATAAAAGACTTCCTTTATTACAATAAATGGATAGCTGTGGAAAGGACATTGCACGAAAAATTTTGGGGGTGAAAAATGGCAGCATTAAGATGGATTTACATTGAATTGTGGAAAAATAGACATACAGCAAACACATACAGACACACAAATCATTCAGTGAAATGGTTATATTTTGGAGGATGGGGCACTTAGGGGGAAAGGGTTAGTCAATTAAACGAACCCAATACTTTGCTGGTTTTTAATTTTATCCATGCTTGAAGGATGAAAGATAAAGTTGATCTCTGTGGGATTTGAACTCGAATTGTAAAGTCATCATTATCATTTAATGTCTGTTGTTCATGCTGGTATCGGTTGGACGGTTTGACTGGGGTGGCACGCTTGAAGGCTGCAACAGACTCCAGTCTGATTCGGCATGGTTTTCTATGGCTGGGTGCCCTTCCTAATGCCAACCATTCTGAGAGTGTAGTGGGTGCTTTTACGTGCAATCAGCACGGGTGCCATTTGCATGACACCAGTATCTGCCATGACTGCGATTTTGATTGGCTTGATGGGTCTTCTTCTCAAGCACAATATAATGCCAAAAGTTTTGATTATTGTCTTTGTGAGGCCCAACACTCGAAAGGAACTCAGCCACTTTGCCTATGTGAGGCCCAACACTCGAAAGTATCAGAAGAAATACTGCATGGGCATTTTTCTGAAACTCTAACAATTCTGTCAAACCACTCCCATCTTCTTAACCCTTTAGCATTTAAACTGGCCATATCTGGCCCAAATATTCTACTTGTTTTGTGTTCAATCTGGCTAGATCTAGCCTTTCACACTTACCTTACAATGTCATTCTAAAGATAAACAATTACATCATCAAAATCTCAAGGCTACAAAATGATCTATGAGCATGTAAAAAGCATCATCCAAATGTGGTCAATGCCAGTCCCCCCCCCCCCACCTGCCCCGACTAGCTCCTGTACTTGTGGCACATAAAAAGCATCATCTGAACATGGCCGATGCCAGTGGCATGTAAAAAGCACCCACTACACTCACGGAGTGGTTGGCGTTTGGAAGGGCACCCAGCTGTAGAAACCTTGCCAGATCATATTGGATGTTGGTGCAGCTTCCTGGCTTGCCAGTCCCCAGTCAAACCGTCCAACCCATGCCAGCATGGAAAACGGATATTAAACAATGATGATGATGATGAAATAAGCATTACAGTTTACAGAGTAATCTGAATGCTAAAGGGTTAAATAATTTTCTTACATAGGCATACGACCATGAAAACTTCCTGGTTTTTAGCTGTATTTTCAGTGTAACTTCAGTGTGATTTGAACTCTGTTCATTTTGAACAAAGCTCATATCTTTCAAGCATTTTTATCCACCATACAGTTACTAGAGTTTCCTGTTTCAATTTTTATTTTTATTTTCAGGCTACATATCTGTAATATCTTTCTAAAAATTAAGTAAATATTCTCTCGACTTGTTCCTTTCAGTGGAGATTTTTATTTTCCTTTTCACATTGACTTTTGTAATATTTTGATGATAATAATAATAATAATAATTCTACATATTTCATATTACCATATCACAGTTGTCTAAAATATGGGAGTTTTCTTTATATCTTCTGTGTGTGTGCGTGTGTGTGTGTGTGTTCATCTTCCTTTTGTTTTCACATTGTTTGCATGCAGCATGAAATCAAAGACAATCTATGTGAAAGTGTCAATGCTTACAACTTCCTGAAAAAGAAAGAAAACTTGTCTTAGCTATTGAGCTATTGTCTTAGCTATGTGTTTGAAAGACAAAATAAAATTTCATCTTTATTTGGAAACAAATGAGGATGAGTGACGAGAAGAGTATCTGGTCATAAAAAGATTACCTCCACAAGTTTTGTCTGACCCATGCCAGCATGGAAAAGTCGTAAAACAACAGAGATGACTATTATGATGAAATATATATATGTATGTATATAGATGCAGGCGTGGCTGTGTGGTAAGAAGCTTGCTTCCCAACCACATGGTTTTAGGTTCAATCCCACTGTGGCACCTTGGCGGAGGCAGCGGTTGATGTTGTTTAATTGAATTTGAATTCAATATGAATTGAACTTAAATTTCTTTTTTTATGTATTACAACAACCTAAGATAATATGAAATGGAGAACTTTTTTTTTTTCTTTTTAAGCTGTCTCCTCTACTTTATCTTTGTTACATCCTTGCAGACACTAAGCTTCACAGTATATAGATTTAAGTTTTATTATTATTATTATTATTATTATTATTATTATTGAGTGAGAGAGCAGTACATGCTATCAAAGTGACACTGGGTAAAATATACAAAGCCCAATATACCCATCATGACTACCCGTCTGATAAGGGTACACCAAGCACATGCATCACAACCATATGTGCGCGACATGGTGATCTCATAAGATAAAC
>NC_068981.1:3384646-3386477 GCF_001194135.2 Octopus bimaculoides | reverse complement strand
AAGCACATGCATCACAACCATATGTGCGCGACATGGTGATCTCATAAGATAAACAGTGCATGACCTTGCAGGTGGGGCCCAGTTAGAATTTTCTTCAGGACGAGTAACCCATCCCGCTCAGTCAGTCCCTGAATAAGGGTTGTTTAAGGATGTTGAGCAAAACACCCATGTTTCCAAAGGTGAATTATCCAAACCCCAAAGAATTCCTCTCAACACATGGCTATGATGCTCATCCACTACTTCTGCTCATGATCAGAGATGCACATCTCGTCAGCCACCAAGGGACATGCTCAACTGGTTAAGGCCGAACAACTGCAAATCTGTGGTATTGAGCAGAATATTTGCTGTAGCCTATCTTTTATACCAAGACAAAACATGTACATGATGACACTTCCAATCAGTTAAGATCAGAAGCCATGAGAGCCACTGCCTGGTACTGCATCCGGGCATTTATTCTTATTATTATTATTATTATTATTATTATTATTATTATTATTATCCTCCTTTTATCTTCTCCCTGTCTGAACTGAAACTCATAAACTTCTTGACCTAAATAATGAACTTATTTCACAACTACCAACTTCATCACTCAGGAATCCTGGCCACTGCTGATGTAAACCCCCACTACACACACACACACACACACACACCTCCACTGCTGCTGAATATTTGAACATTACTGGAATGGAATCCAGGGTTCATCTACCGAGAACAACATCCCTCTTCTTGTCTGAAATCATGGCAGTAACAATGACTTCTAATAACGAAGGTGATATTGGGATAAAAGTTTGATTTAGATAACATCCACCCTGTTCATCCACCCTGTTCATCCACCCTGTTTCTTGGGGAACGAATAGAGGTAAAGCACGTCGTCCATGACCTTCATGCTTATAGGGATATGTAGGGTTCCCTTATCAAATGGGATCTTTCCTTTATTTATGAGGTGCAGGTGTGGTTGTGTGGTTTAAAAGTTTGCTTCCCGACCACATGGTTCTCGGTTCAGTCCTTCTGCATGTCGCCTTGGGGAAAGTGACTTCTACTACAGCCCTGGGCCAACTGAAACAATCAAAGCATTGTGAGTAGATTTGGTGGACGGAAACTGAAAGAAGCCCATTGTTTCTGTGTGTGAGTGTGTGTCCGTCCTTGCTTTGACATCTTGTAATAATTGTAAACAAGCTTCATTGTTATACAAGTGGTGTCTTTCATTTTTGAAACTCCATGAAACACATGTCTAACCACGCGGAACAATTACTTTTCTTGAAAACAGGTGAGGGTTAGTGACAGGAAGGACATCCAGCCATAGAAATACTGCCTCTACAGATTCTGTCTGACACATGCAAGCAGGGAAAAGTGGACATTAAAATAATGAGGATACATTTTGAGGGAACTTTAACTGCTATTTCTGGTAGTTTGAATGGCGACATTCAGACACCATGGTTGAAGTCTTATTATGGATAATAGTGAGGACTTATTTATTTGTGTGGTATTTTAAATGTTTAATGAGTACAGCAATGAATTCCGGGTAGAGGTAGGGGTCCACCAAGGTTCCGTCCTCAGCCCCCTATTATTTACCATAGTCCTCCAGGCAATCACAGAGGAGTTCAAGACAGGTTGCCCCTGGGAGCTCCTCTATGCTGATGACCTTGCCCTAATTGCGGAGTCACTATCAGAACTAGAGGAGAAGTTTCAGGTGTGGAAGCAAGGTCTAGAATTGAAGGGCCTTAGAGTCAACCTAGCTAAAACCAAAATCCTAATAAGTAGGAAGGTAGATAAAACACAAACCCCTTCAGGTAGATGGCCCTGCTCAGTATGTAGAAAAGGAGTAGGTAGT
>NC_068981.1:3382089-3383632 GCF_001194135.2 Octopus bimaculoides | reverse complement strand
ATAAAAGACACCATTTCGAGCGTGGCCGTTTTCGTGCGGGTGACACGTAAAAGCACCCACTACACTCTCTGAGTGGTTGGCGTTAGGAAGGGCATCCAGCTGTAGAAACTCTGCCAAATCAGACTGGAGCCTGGTGTTGCCATCCGGTTTCACCAGTCCTCAGTCAAATCGTCCAACCCATGCTAGCATGGAAAGCGGACGTTAAACGATGATGATGATGATGATGATGATAAACATTGAGATCAAGTCTCAGGTCAATTTATATCTTGATCAGCCAAATAGTAAACTTGCCACTGGATGTATTGTATCTATTTGTCTTCTTTCACAATGTGTGTAGTTCCAAATGAGGTCAAATGAGGAGATGTAGTATTTGTAAATGTCTTGGGCTCTCAGCCCCTCTTTATGGGGTCAATAGGTGTAGTGTCATAAGGCAGCAAGCTGGCAGAAACATTAGCACGCCAGGTGAAATGTTTAGCGGTATTTTGTCTGCCGCTACATTCTGAGTTCAAATTCCGCCAAGGTCAACTTTGCCTTTCATCCTTTCGGGGTCGATTAAATAAGTACCAGTTACACATTGGGGTCGATATAATCGACTTAATCCGTTTGTATGTCCTTGTTTGTCCCCTCTGTGTGTAGCCCCTTGTGGACAGTAAAGAAATATGAAATGTTAGCTCGCCGGGTGAAATGCTTAGTGATGTTTTGTCTGTCTTCATGTTCTAAGTTCAAATTCTGCCGAGGTCCACTTTGCCTTTCATCCTTTTGGGGTCGATTAAATAAGTACCAGTTACACACTGGAGTTGATGTAATCAACTCAATCCCTTAGTCTGTCCTTGTTTGTCCCCACTTTGTTTAGCCCCCTGTAGGCAATAAAAAAAAATCAGAAAATAGGTAATACAGTTCTATATTTCAGAGATGAGGAATTATGTACATTATTTATATTTCACGGATATTTGTCCTCATCTTGTTGTTAACAACAAACAAAATGAGGACAAATATCTGTCAAATGTAAATAATGAAAAAAATAGGTGTAGTGTCTTGTGCACAGTTGGTTCTTCTAAATGAGAGAAGGTTAGATAGACACAAAGAAAGGGTGAGGGGAAAGAAGAATTGCCCCCTCCTCCCCAGTACTATACTGGTACTTTATTTGTTGAGCCCTGAATTAATGAAAGGTAAAGTTAACCTCAGCAGGATTTCAACTCAGGGCATAGAAAGCTGGAATGATTGCCACAAAACAATCTATCTCATAATCTAAAGACTGCCAGTCACCTACCTGTGTGTGTGTGTGTGTGTGTGTATGTATGTATGGATGTATATATGTATGTATGTGATCGCGTGTGTATCGTTGGCGATTTTCTTTCTCCGTCTTCCCTTCTTGGAACTTTTTCTATATTTCTGATGAAGAGCTCCACTCGAAACGTGAAATTCTCTTTTCTTTTCTTTCCTTTTCTGAGCATCCAATAACACAGTACTTGTTCCATGTCCTCATGTTGTTGTTTTTTCTTGCTTGGTCTTGTATGGATTGACTATATATATATATATATAT
>NC_068981.1:3379884-3382032 GCF_001194135.2 Octopus bimaculoides | reverse complement strand
ATATGTATATATCAACTATGCGTGCATGCACAAATATGTTTCAAGCATTATAGAAGTTAACTGTCTGACTTACAGAACATACAGGTGTGGATGTGTAGTAAGAAGCTTGCTCCCCAACCACATGGTTCCAGGTTCAGCTCCACTGCATGGCACCTTGGTCAGGTGTCTTTTACAATAGGCTCTGGTTGACCAAAGCCTTGTGAGTGGATTTGTTAGAGGGAAACTTAAAGAAACCTGTCATGTATGTGTTTGTGTTGTGTTTGTCCCCACCACCATTTCACAACCAGTGTTGGTGTATTTACGTCACTGTAACTTAGCAGTTTGGCAAAAGAGACCAATAAAATAGGGACCAGCCATAAGAAAAAAAAAATACTGAGGTTGATTCATCATCATCATCATCGTTTAATGATGAGGAATCAACCCCAGTATTTATTTATTTATTTTTTTATGACTGGTACCTATTCTGTTGTTCCCTTTTGCTAAACTGCTAAGTTACAGGGATGTAAATACAGACTGAAAGTTCTTCAAAGCTATGCTCCAGCTTGGCCACAGTCAGATGGCTGTAAAAGATAAAAGATATACACAAATTTAAACATGAAACAATCCAAAACATTTCATTCTACCTTTCATGGTATTTGAAATCACTGACTGTGATTTTTAAGTGACAAAATTTGTGGCTCGTAAAAGCACTCATTACACTCTGTAAAGTGGTTGGTGTTAGGAAGGGCATCCATCTGTAGAAAACCATGCCAAATCAGACTGGAGTCTAGTGCAGCCTTTCAGCTTGCCAGCCCTGGTCAAACCGTCCAACCCATACCAGCATGGACAACAGACATTAAATAATGATGATGATGATGATGATGATGAAATTTTAATAACTATAGTGTTCCAGTATATATTTCCCAATTTGCATAAAAGAGATAAATGAGAATGTGTATGTGTGTGTATATAAGAGAGAGAGAGAGAGAGAGAGAGAGAGAGAGAGAGAGAGAGAGAGTGCTTCCCACTCCATTACAACTCTTTCACCATCTCTTTCTTGAATCTTCCCTGTTTTGCCTCAAGTTGGCCTCAGGCCCTGGATTCTTTCCATCATTCATTATTCTGGGATGATTTTTGGAAAACATTCATTTAGAAATGCTGATATTGTTTCATGACAGACAAACAAATATCCTTGCTAAATAGCCATGTTGTTTCCTACAGCGGCAATCAATGAACAGGGAAGGGTTTCTCCCCCCACCACACATACACACACTTCACCAGTCTTGGAAATACTACAAAGGTCATGGACACTGACCTTTTCTCCTTTCAAAAATCCCATTAAAAACGTTATTGTCAGTGGTTTGTTATTGATATCCATTAACACACACTTTATGTACCTATTTATTGAGTCTGGTTTTGTGCTGGAAAATATATCAATGTGTTTATACATCCAGAAAGGATTATTGTTGATAATCTAACGTATAAGAATTTTGATTTATCCATATTGATTTTGTTATTGAAATACTTTATTGACAAATGTTTTCTGCATTTTTCTCTCTCTGTAGAATTGGTAATATTTACCTATGACTTGTGGATTTACTGTAATCTTTCTTCACGCATGGATTATTGTCTTCGAAACTAGGAGGTAAGTTTTGTTTCAGCTTGGCCTTAATTCTCACATACTAGACAATATCAGTATCACATAAAATCAATCAATATCACATTTATAACATCACGGCATCAACATCATCATCATAATCATTGTCAATTCCAGGAGTGACTGTGTGGTAAGTAGCTCGATTACCAACCACATGGTTCTGGGTTCAGTCCCACTGCGTGGCAACTAGGACAAACGTTTTCTACTATAGCCTCGGGCCACCTTATGAGTGGATTTGGTAGATGCAAACTAAAAGAAGCCCGTCGTATATGTATATATGTATATATATATATATATATATATATATATATGTGTGTGTGTCTGTTTGCCCCCCAACATCGCTTGACAACCGATGCTGGTGTCTTTACATCCCAAACTTAGCGGTTCGGCAAAAGAGACCGATAGAATAAGTACTAAGCTTACAAAGAATAAGTCCTGGGGTTGATTTGCTCAACTAAAGGCAGTGCTCCAGAAAGAAGCTCATTGTGTATATATATATATATATATATATA
>NC_068981.1:3377804-3379193 GCF_001194135.2 Octopus bimaculoides | reverse complement strand
AACCAGTGGATAGATTCCACTGAAATTAGATAAATAACCTTCGAACAGATAGTCAGCAGCGCCGCCTGGCTGGGGCTTGGCTGCTCTGCATTGACAAGGGGCAACACCCTGAAACTAGTCTGCAGATGCCAAACCAGCAGGGGGACACTGCTGACCTCCCCTGTTCGAAGGTTATAAAGGACACAGGTTTCGTGTGTCACATAGCTAGCTAGAGGCGATGGCTTCTTGGAGCTAATTCACGGCAGCTTTCGTCCTAATTTTGGGACTGCCATGTTGGCTTGGCGATAACTATTAATTTCCAGTACCGCTGCCATAGTCTCCTTTAGAGAGACTTAGAAATATTAATAACTAATATATATATATATATATATATAATGTGTGTGTGTGTATTTATGTATGAGTTTGTCTGCCACCACGACGTGACAACTGATGTTGGTGTGTTTACTTCTTTGTGACTTGGTTCAACAAAAAGGAACCAGAATAGAACAGGTACCAGACTTCAAAAAAAGTGTTCTGGGGTAGATTCATTCGATTAAAAATTCTTCAAGGTGGTGACCCAGCATGGCTGCAGTTTAATGACAAACAAGTAAAAGATAAAAGACACATACACACACGCACGCAACAGGCTTCTTTCAGTTTCCAGTTTCCATCTTACCAAATCCATTCACAAGGCTTCGGTCAGCCAGGGGCTATAGTAGGAGACATTTTCCTAAAGTGCCATGCAATGGGACTGAACCCAAGACCACGTGGCTAGGAAGCAAACTTCTTAACCACGCAGTCATGCCTGTGCTTATGTCCACATCTGCATCTTTTAAACATACAAAATATTTACATCATTACAAAACTACACTGAACAGAAAAAGAAAAACAAAACCAAGATTTTCTTCTCTTAGTCATTTCACCAGGATCCAAACAAGAGATGTTTCACTGTGGTTTTGTTTTGACTAAAAAAAAAAGGTAGGGGGGAGTGGGGTGGGGGTATTACTAGTCATTTACTTCGTTCCTGCTCTTTTTTAAAAGCATGAATGAACAAAATATTGGCTCATTTATCCCAATTATTCCTCACTAATGCCAAGAAAGAAGAGAAAGAAAATATTTTAAAGAGATATCAAAATTGAGACTGAAGGGTGTTTTTCTTTTTTATTTTTGTGTTGGGGGGTGTAGTTTTGTAGGCTTCTTTTTGTTAACTTTTATTTCGTTTTTTCCTTTTTTTTATTTCTCCTGTGATTTTCAAAATGGCCACTGCTGTAAATAGAAGCAGAATTGTGGACTGTTTTTTAACTTCCTCCTAAACAGCGAGCCAGGTCAAGGCCAAACAACCATATGTGCATGTATTTAAAGAGGTGTGTATATGTGTGCACATGTGTATGTACATGCATATATATATAT
>NC_068981.1:3375880-3377794 GCF_001194135.2 Octopus bimaculoides | reverse complement strand
TAGCAATCAGATTGAAAAGGTAATCATTTTTATGAGCTGTGGGGGAAATAAATGGAAAATATAATAGTCATCATAATAATAATAATAATAATAATAAGGTAACAGAAATACAATTAAGCTAAAAGTGCAGTGGAGGGTGAATATGAGAGTTGAATGATGGAATTTCAATATTATATATTCTAATGATTTTGAAATTGGATCTCTCTCTCTCTCTCTCTCTCTCTCTCTCTCTCTCTCTCTCTCTTTCTCTCTTTCTCTCTCTCTCTCTCTCTTAGGAAGATGAAAGCTGAGGGCTTGCAAAACACTTCACTTAACCATTCTATAATTTGTTGTTTTGTTTTATTTTAATGACTCAAAAAACATCAGTTATTTTCTGAAATAGATAGTGCCATTGAAAATACAGAGAGAAAGGTTATCAACTGTTTTATTTTCTTTGTTTTGCCATAATAATGCAGTTTTCCTTGATAGTAATTTGACAGCAACTTAACTTAAAGGTCTGTGAAAAATAATGTCAAAACTGCTTTCAGAACAGTGCAGATGGGTTTTTACTATTACAAGCACTTTGGGGAAGGAATGGTGAAGGGTGAGGAGGCATGGCATCAGGTCATCTAGATCCACTGGTTTCAATACAACATAATGCTATGTAATTGCTTTGAATTTATTAAAAATGTATGTGTTTACATTGTGTGTGTGTGTGTACACACCCACTGCTGTCATTCAATACACAAGCTCACATGCTGTTCTAGCTGAAATAAGAATTGTCCATTGTCCGGATATTTGGCTTAAGAGAAAGACACAGAATAATCTTGTGGCTTAGTGGCTTTTTGATTGGTTACTTAGTTACAGTAGTATGTGTGTGTGTGTGTGTGTGTGTGTGTGTGTGTGTGTGTGTGTGTGTCTGTGCACTCGCCCACTCATTCTGTGTGGGTGTGCATACATGTCATTTAGTGTCCATTTTCCATGCTAACATGGGTTCTGTGTACGTGTGTGTGTATGTCTATATATGTGTGTATATATATGTCTATATATATATATATATAAAGAGAGAGAGAGAGAGAGAGACATATATATGTCTGTATGTATATATATATATATATCATCATCATCATCATCGTTTAACGTCTGCTTTCCATTCTAGCATGGGTTGGACAGTTTGACTGGGGACTAGCGAACCAGATGGCTACACGAGGCTCCAATCTGATCTGGCAGAGTTTCTACAGCTGGATGCCCTTCCTAACGCCAACCACTCCGAGAGTGTAGTGGGTGCTTTTACGTGCAACCGGCATGAGGGCCAGTCAGGCGGTACTGGCAACGACCACACTCAAATGGTGTTTTTACGTGTCACTTGCACAGGAGCCAATCCAGCGGCACTAGCAATGCCCTTGCTCGAATGTTGTTTTCCATGTACCACCAGCACAAGTGCCAGTAAGGTGACGCTGGTAACGATCACAGATCGATTCTAATTATTAGAAATTGTTAATTTCAATTTGAGACTTCACAAGTCTAATTTATTACAGTAAGTGTAAAATTATTAATTACATTCAGAAAGCGATATTTTTCTCTCTTCCTTCTGCTTCCAAATTATTTCCTCCTTCTTGTTCTGAGGGTTGACAAAATAAGAACCACTTCAATTACTGGGTTTAGCAAGTTAGTTTTTGTTTGTGGCAGATGTTCAGGTGCAATAAAGACTGCAAACAAACAGGAAACAACTTCTATCTCATTCCAGGGTGAAAAACTAGAGGTAGTCGATAGCTTCCGCTATCTGGGCGACCAAGTTAGTAGTGGGGGTGGGTGCGCTGAAAGTGTAGCTGCTAGAATAAGAATAGCCTGGGCAAAGTTTAGAGAGCTCTTACCCCTGCTGGCGACAAAGGGACTCTCACTCAGAGTAAAAGGCAGACTGTATGACGCATGCGT
>NC_068981.1:3350570-3375108 GCF_001194135.2 Octopus bimaculoides | reverse complement strand
AAAAGCACCCACTACACTCTCTGAGTGGTTGGCGTTAGGAAGGGCATCCAGCTGTAGAAACTCTGCCAAATCAGACTGGAGCCTGGTGTTGCCATCCGGTTTCACCAGTCCTCAGTCAAATCGTCCAACCCATGCTAGCATGGAAAGCGGACGTTAAATGATGATGATGATGATGATGAAAGCTGTGATTAAGAAGACCTAGCAAGTAAAGTGAGATCATAGCCATAGCCTACACCAGTGTCGCATAACCAGCCCATTTAAAAAGTACCTTTGGACTGTCGGGCAAAACGTTGTGCTTGAGGAGACCTATTCAGTCATGTAAAATCAAAATCATAAATCAAATCACAATCAAATGGAAATTGTAGATGTGGTTGATGCCAGTGCTGCCTGACTGGCTCCTCATGCCAGTAGCACGTAAAAAGCACCATCCGAATGTGGCCGATGCCAGTGCTGCCTGGCTGGTTCCCGTGCCAGTGACACGTAAAAAGCATCTACTACATTCTTGGAGTGGTTGGCATTATGGAAGGACATCCAACTGTAGAAACATTGCCAGATCAGACTGGAGCCTGGTACGGCTTCCTGGCTTGCCAGTCCCCAGTCAAACCATCCAACCCATGCCAGCATGGAAGACGGACGTTAAATGATGATGATATTATTTATTATTATTATTATTGTTATTAAGGCAGCAAGCTGGCAGAATCATTAGGATGCTGGACAAAATGCTTTGCAGCATTTCGCCTATCTTTACTTCTGAGTTCAAATCTCGCTGAGGTTGACTTTGTCTTTCATCCTCCCTGGATCAATAAAGTAAGCACCAGCTGTGCACGGGGAGGTGGGGGAGTTCCACTGTAACTGACTGAACCCTCCTCCCTCAGAATTTCAATTTCATGTTTTGTGCCTTTAGTAGAAAGAATTTGTGTTTTGTCTTTTTTTTTCATGTCAGAGTAAATGCTATCGGATAGGAGAGAGACATAAATTAATTAACATTTCCAAACAATCCGATGCTTTATTTCATTTTTTACCATTGGTTACAATAGTGATACTAAACCTCTAAATGGTTTACAATAAAGTTCGAGATCTAAAATATATTTTATTTTATACAATTAATGCAGTTTATATGTTGGTAAAAAACTAAGGATTAGATCTTATCTCTTGCTTCTAACCTTCACCTATAACCTTCATGGATTTGTGAAAGAGAGCAACAGAAGAAAAGAAAGATAGAGGGAGAGGGATAAAGACAGAGAGAGATAGAGATTAAAGAGAGATGGACAAACGGACAGAAATAAACGTTTAAGTAATACATGCTTATAAAAGTGAATGAGTAAGTGAATGGAAAATGGAGAGAAAAGAACTGTCCAAAATCGAAATAAAGCAATGAATTATCATCAGCATCATTATCATCATCATCATCAGCATCATTATCATCATCATCATCATCATCATTTAACATCTGTCTTCCATGCTGGCATGGGTTGGATGGTTTGATAGGATCCAGTGAGCCAGAAGACTGCATCAAGTTCCAATATCTGGTTTGGCATGGTTTCTATGGCTGGGTTCCCTTCCCAATACCAGTCTTTAGCACTCAGTATACAGTGGGTGCTCTTTACATGGCACTGGGACTGGTGAGGTCACCAGGTAATTCACAAGACAAAGAAAAAAACACCTGACGACCGAATGGGGTTGCTGTAGAGAGGGAGGTGGCTTTATAGCAAGTGTTGAGATGCTAAGGTATGATAGAGGTGCAGACCCGGGTGGCTTGATATAGAGAAAATACATGGCTACCCCTTTTATAGATCTAAAGGAAGAGCCAGAGAATGAACTTGTACCGAACTTGTCATTGAAGACAATTCTTTAGAATAAGTCTTTGATCTAGAAAGCATATTCTGTTAGTGAAAACGAAATGGAAGAATTTATTACTATAATTCTGAATATGGATTTGGTTGGCAAACAAATGAATAAAGTTCTATAAGTCACATCAATCAATATCATAGGAAATATTCTGAGCTGATTGATTGATTGATTGATTGATTTAGATTTGTAGTTTCTTCTTAAATCCATTTGTATGTTAAGATTAGCTTTGCTGCAGAATGCAATTTGTGTGTCAGTGTTTGCTACGATTATGGACTACTTACATACTTATAACCTGTAGAACGCCTACACAGACAAGTCAACAGAAGGAGCTTCTATAGGGTCATTTGACCTGTTAGAAATAGCAACTAAACCTCCCTCACATCACACCTTAGCAGACAGATTAGATAATGTGGTAATGGGTTCCCTGCTCATAGGAAAATAACAAGACAGTCATGGATGGAAGGTCGGAGTGTCTTTGATCATAAGTCTGCTCACCTAGGACTGACCTTGGGTTAAACAACAATAGCTATTTCGTGACAGTGTAATACTGAAAGAGAAAGTGTTTAAATGTACAAGAAACAGTTTGTTGCTGCAAAACACACACATAATGTGTGTGTGTGTGTGTACACTCATTGCCTGCAACTACTTGCGTGATAACACCTACCAACATTCAAACATCTTACAGCACTACTGCAACACATACACACACACACACACACACTCATTGCCTGCAACTCTATGCAC
Organism: Octopus bimaculoides; assembly: GCF_001194135.2. Classification (NCBI taxonomy): domain Eukaryota; kingdom Metazoa; phylum Mollusca; class Cephalopoda; order Octopoda; family Octopodidae; genus Octopus; species Octopus bimaculoides. Next base: position 3,372,513 of record NC_068981.1, on the reverse strand, counting down.
AATCACGCCTTGTAGACATATCTACAACACACCAAAACACTACTACTACAAAACACACACACACACACACACACACTTGCACATACATATACATGCAATCACACACACATTGTCTGCAATAACCTATGCAATCACACTGCACTGCCACCACTGCAACACAGACTGCTTTAATTGTCTGTAACAAATCTTTTTAGTTGCCTGACTAATACAGGAGTCTTACCATGACCAACCACCCTGGCCTATTTCTACGATATTTATCATTATCAGTCCTTAGTCATCCAATATATTCAACTATTTTAAGGCGGGAAGCTGGCAGAAATGTTAGCACGCTTTGTGGTATTTCATCTGTTTTTACATTCTGAGTTCAAATTCCACCTAGGTCGACTTTGCCTTTCATCCTTTCAGGGTCGATAAATTAAGTACCAATTGCGTCCTGGCCTGATCTAATCGACTGGCCCCCTCCCCCAAAATTTCGGGCCTTGTGCCTAGAGTAGAAAAGAATATATTCAACCATTTTTTAAAGACCCCTGTTGCCAATACTGCCAAATACTCGGAATTTAGAAACTGGCTGGAATCAGGGCAGTTTTGATGCCAACCTGCCTCAGACTGACACTGGTTCTGTGATACACTCTTTTGGTTTTAACCCATTCATGCCGATCGTCTGTTTAAACTGACAGTTTATGAGGGTATAAAACAAATATTTGATACAAATTGTGACTTGTGTATGATCTGTATCAAAGAATGAAATATGTTCTTAACGAGTATGCAGTTTGTATCAAATGGATTTCAATGAAATTTTTTTCAGTTGTTATTTAGGTCAAAATAATAGTATCTGTGAATTTTCAGGCAATTTCATTCACCAGAAAAATTTCAGCACAATTGGGTTAAAGTGATCTAAATTAAAATTTTCCATCAAAATTTCATATTCATTATGTTCCAGTTTGATCACTAACCTTTTTTGTTACCATTCAAGCGTTGGGCCTCATGGAGGCAGTGACAGGTGACCAAGACTTTTGGTGATACACCATGCTCGTGAGACCGTAGTCATGGTCGATGCTGGTGTCAGGTCAATGGCACGTAAAAAATACCCACTATACTCTCGGAGTGGTTGGCATTAGAAAGGGTATCTAGCTGTAGAAACCTTGCCAAATCAGATTGGAATCTGGTGCAGCCCCCTGGCTTACCAGTTTTCAGTCAAACTATCCAACCCATGGAAAGCAGGCATTAAATGATGATGATGATGACGGTGATGGCAGTGATGCTTTCTGTTGAAATATCCTGACTTTGTTTCAATTCATTTTTTAAAGAATTTAATAAAATACCTTTGTCATCATTAAGCTAGTGTTTGGAAAATAAATTGACATGAAATTTGGAAGGATAATTTTAATATAAATCACTTTAACTCTTTTGTTACCTTATTTCTCTTGAAATACTCTACCTTCATTTCAGAAAACAATGAAGAAATTAGTAAAATAACTGTCATTATTAAACGAGTGTTTGGAATCATCATCATCATCATCGTCGTCGTCGTCGTTTAATGTCCACTTTCCATGCTGGCATGGGTTGATATATCATCATCATCATCGTTTAACATCCGCTTTCCATGCTAGCATGGGTTGGACGATTTGACTGAGGACTGGTGAAACCAGATGGCTACACCAGGCTCCACTCTGATTTGGCAGAGTTTCTACAGCTGGATGCCCTTCCTAACGCCAACCACTCCAAGAGTGTAGTAGGTGCTTTTATATGCCACCGGCACGAAGGCCAGTAAGGCAGTACTGGCAACGACCACACTCAAAATGGTGTATTTTATGTGCCACCTGCACAGGAGCCAGTTCGGCGGCACTGGCAACGATCTCGCTCGAATGTCTTTACACATGCCATCTGGCACAAGTGCCAGGAAGGCGATGCTGGGCACAGGTGCCATTGACGGTTAAATTGATATGAAATTTTGATGAAAGATTTTAATTTAGGTCATTTAAAATGAAGGAGTTTGTATCCTAGAACCAATGAGTAGTTTCAGGTGGATTGGTATTAAAAGGGTTAATTTATTCTTCATTCATTTAGAAGGACATTCAGCCATAGAAATTATGCCAAAGCTGACATTAGCTTGCCAGATCCTGTGAAACTGCCCAACCCATGCCAGCATGGAAAATGGGTATAAAATGATGATGGTGGTTAACATATTTGGTGCCACATGAAATGCACCCATGCTGGTGCCACATAAAAGCTTCTGTGCTGGTGCCCCACAGAAAGCACCCTGTGCTGACATCACATAAAAAGCTCCTGTGCTATTGCCACATAACCCCACCCCACCCCACACCCCACTACACTCTGTAAAGTGGTTGGCGTTAGGAAAGGCATCCAGCCATAGAAACCATTCCAGAACAGACAAATGGAGCCCGGTGCAGCTCTCTGGCCAGCCATCCAACCCATGCCAGCATGGAAAACAGACGTTAAATGATGATGATGATGATGATCTACACATTTGCAGTACTTCTGCACCCAATGTAACTTATATTGTAAACATTTGATTTGCTTTTTCTTTTTTATTTGTAATTAGTTCACAAAGACTAAAAATAAGCCAAAAAAAATCAAGCTGAATTAACAGTTACACACACACACACACAAACACACACATTCTCTCTCTCTCTTTCTCTCTTTTATTTCAATATGTCAGACAATCAAAGGGATAATATTCTTAGATCCAGTTAGCTTCCAGAACATTTCTGTACAAATATAAAATAATGATAAATGAAAAAAAGAAAACCAGGAAAAGAAATGTAACAAAGATATTGATCTTTGAAAGGAAGACAACAATTTGATGAGAAAGAATGATAATACATTGATAAATATAAGTAGGTTAATAGTTCCACTTACTCTGTTACCATGTTACCTAGTTCTACAGATGCAGATATGACTCCAGATTTCCAGGAATTATCAAGAGTTATAGCTTTTTCTAGTTGTTTCTAATTTAGAACCAGCAATTTTGAGGGGAGGGTGATCAATCGGTCACATAGCATTCAGTACTTGACTGGTATTTTATTTTAGGCACCAACATGGCTACGTGGTTAGGAAGTTTGCTTCCCAACACATGGTTTTTCAGTTCAGTCCCATTGCATGGCATCTTGGGCAAGTGTCTTCTAATATAGCTCCAGACTGACCAAAGTCTTACAAGTAGATTTGGTAGATGAAAACTGAAAGAAGCCTGTTGTGTATGTGTGTGTACTTTTCTTAACATTGTATGTTAGTTGTAAATGAGTGTCACTCATATAAGCAGTGTCATTCATTTCCAACAATCTGCTAAAGCAGCTCTTCTTAAACTAAGGGTCATGACCCCATTTGGGGTCACAAAAATTAAATTCAGACACTTGAATTTCAGTCTGTATGTTGTTTCACAAACGCATATTTAATATCTGGGGTCGCGAAAAATCCTGTGATGAAAAATGGGGTTGTGAATGAAAAAAAGTCCAAGAAGCGCTGTGCTAAAGCATGTTTAGCTACATGAAAATATTACGTTGTTTGGAAAGAGGAAGGGCACCCCAGTGTAGAAATATGCCTCACTGAATTCCATTGAACCCATGCGAAACATGGAAAAGTGGATGTTGAAACAATGATGAAGATACATGAGTGGCATTCCTGCAGTTTCTGTCAGTTGAATTAGAACTCATGACCACATGGTTACAGACCAAACTCTGGGTTCACACAGCTACACCTGCACCTGTTTTAATGTTCTTAAAACATCAAACATTATGAGATTGGGGTGTGGAACTCCTGAGATGGGAGAGTTTTGTTTCAAAGAATCAAAATTCCATTGAGAAGTTGTTGTTTCCTCTTCCACAGAATTTCTTATATTCTTCATGATCCTGTTGAAGAAACACCAAAGATAAAAAATATCTCCTGGACCTATTTTTCTTTATTTTGGTTACAATCTCTTTAATCCTTTAGCATCCAACCCAAATACTCTGCTTGTTTTATGTCCAAACTGATCAGATCTGGCCTCTCACACACACCCTATAATGCCATTCTGAAAAAAAAAGCTACAGACTAATGCATGATTAATTCAAATATGAATAAATATTGGTTTCACTTTTTAGCACAAGGCCAGTAATTTTTGGGGAAGGGGGCTTGTCAGTTACATTGGCCCCTAGCGCTCAACTGGTACTTATTATCCAAAAGGATGAGAGGCAAAGTTAACCTCAGCGGAATTTGAACTCAGAATGTAAAGATGGATGAAATGCTTCTAAGCATTTTGTCCTGCATGCTAACAATTCTGCCAGCTTGCTGCCCTAAATATGAATAAATTTTTACATTTAACAGGGGGTTACCCCTTTTGATAACAACCCACCTTAGACTGCTCCTGGTTCTACAACAGAACCATTTTATAGTGATCTCAATTAAAACCTTCCACCAAAATTTTGTGTCAGCTTCTGTTCCAACCACGAGCTTCATACTGGCAAAAATTAATTTACTTCCAAATTCTTCATTATTTCCAAAATGAATTGAAACACAGGTAGTGTATTTCATCAGATATTTACTCAGAAAAAGGGTTAACAAAGGAGTTTGATCTCTTGTAAGCATTGTTCACTTCAATCAAAATTCATGTTTTTGTGTAGAAATCTCTAAAAACAGTTCAATTATGCTGACTTGTCTGCCTAATTTTTGCTTGTTTTGGTTTTATACATACACACACACACACACACACACACACACACACACACACACACACACACACACACACACACACACACACATGTGTATGTGTTGGTTTAGAAAATGGCTGACATGTTTGTTTGTCAGTATGGTATGGTATGCTGCTAGTAGGAATTAATGGATGAAGTCGGTTCCCTAATTGACTTTGACAGTTGGTTAGTTTCTAGTCCACACCATTCCATCTTTTCCTCATAGTCTTCACATTGCTAAGAGGAATTACTAACAACACAGATATATTTATATATCATTATCAAGCACCACAAGCCCCCCCCCTTCACCTCTCCCCCCCCTCTCTCTCTTAGTTTTTTATCTTTAATTTTGCTATTTGTTGTTGTTTTTTTTTCGATGTGGGGAGGGGTCTTCTTTCATTTTTCTGTTTTGAACCATTTCACCTAATTCTTCAAGTTATGTTACTTTTACTTAGAGTTTGCTATTTTTAATTTGTTCTTCTGTACACAACCATTTACACACACACACGTATGTGCACACACGCATACATGTTTGCATGCAACATATTTACACACATACAAACATACTTGCACACACACACACACACACATGCATATTTGTGTACACCATTAATATACACATGAAAAAAAAAACTGGCATTCCATTGGTTATGACGACAACAGTTCTTGTTGATCCAATCAACAGAACAACAGTCTACTAGTGAAATTAACATGCATGTGGCTGAGCACTCCACAGACACATGTATCCTTAATGTAATTCTTAGGGAGACTCAGCATGACACAGAATGTGACAAGGTTGGCCCTTTGAAATACAGGTACAACTCATTTTTGCCAGGTGATTGGACTGGAACGACATGAAATAAAGTGTCTTGCTCAAGGACACAATGCACGATTGGGAATTGAACTTACAACTGTGAGCTGTATATCCTAACCACTAAGCCATGCACCTTCACACACATACATTTGCATGCAACATTAGTATACTCTGGTCCCATGCCAGTGGCACATTAAAAGCATCATTTGAGCATGGTTGTTGCCAGTGCCACCTGATTGGCTCCTGTGCTGGTGGCACATAAAAAGCACCATTCAAGTGTGATCAATGCCAGTACTGCCTGACTGGCCCTCATGCTGGTGGCACATAAAAAGCACCCACTACACTCTCGGAGTGGTTGGCGTTAGGAAGGGCATCCAGCTGTAGAAACCCTGCCAGATTGGATTGGAGCCTGGTGCAGCCTTTTGGCGTGCCAGCCCTCACTCAAACCGTCCAACCCAATGCCAGCATGAAAAGTGGACGTTAAATGACAATGATGTACGCAGATAGATGCAAGCACACACACTTGTGCAGATACACACCTATACACATATATACATGCTATCCAATAATTTGTGTGTTCATACATAGGCATATATGTGGAGGTGCATGGCTTAGTGGTTAGTGTGTTGGACTTGTGATCGTAAGATTGTGGTTTCAGTTCCTGGACCAGACAATGCATTTCACTTCACATTCTTCCAGTTCACTCAGCTGACAAAAATGTGTAATCCTGCGAGGGACCAGCATTCTATCCAGTGGAAGAAAACATGCACACCATGAAAACTAGTAGCTTAATGATTCAGCCAAAGGGACCAACAGAATGAATAAACACCAGGTTTTACACACTTACTTGGGGCACAAGAAATGTGAGATCACAGGCTGGCTGAGAGAGGAGGAGGAGGAGGACTTTATACACAGTAAATGTAGGTGGTCTGGAGTAGAAGAACTTTCTCAGAAAGATCCATAGAATCAGCTGATAACTTAGCCTTCACCTTGATGAGCTGTGAGGTTTAGTGCTTGTTGCAAAACATAGGAGCCCGAATAAGTAAAGGGGATAGGGAAACTCCAGGGAGTAAGTGCCTTTTGCTTGCAGCAAACGGGTGCTTCTCTCTGTCTCTCATTATCATCATCTTCACCATCATTTAATGTCTATCTTCCATGTTGACATGGGTTGGCTGGTTCAACAGGATCTGACAAATGAGAGGATTGTGTTGAGCTCTAAGTGTCCAATTTGGCATGGCTTCTATATTTGGATGCCCTTCCTAATGCCAATCACTTTACAGAGTGGACTGGGTGCATTTTTCCATGGCACTTGCACTAGTGAGGTCACCAACTAACTCACAAGACAAGACTAAACCCCTTTGTTGAATGGGGGTGCAGTATTGAAGCAAGTGGCTTAGTACCAGATGTTGAAAGATTAAAAGTGTGATAGAGGGACAGGAACATGGGTCATGTTGTAGAGTGGATTCATGGCTATTTCAGCTGAAAAGGGAGAAGGGATAAAGGTAATGAAGTGTCAGCAGCTATCTACCTAATCTAATTATCTCTCTATTTATCTGTTTGTCTACCTGACTGCTTATTTAGCTATCTGTCTATCTCAGAGTAAAGAGCTGATTTTAATTTGCTTGTGTATAAAATGCTATTTTTCTTGGTTGCCAAGCTTGGGCGTATTCTAAGGCATCTAATCAGTGTTTCATACCTCTGCCTTTCAGAATTCCATTTACTTCGTCTGAAAGGAACTTCTTCTAAAAGTCTTTCATTAATTAGTTTTTTTCATCTTTGCTATAACTAATGGTTTCATGAGCAAATGATAATGGTTTTGTGTTGCAATAACACAGTTTGATATTTCCTTTGAGAAGAATGTTAGCCTTAAAACTCCTTAATCTTCCAAATTGTCCTGCAACTTCAATCTCCAGAGTTAACATTGAACTGTCAGTCTTCATCAGCATCACCATTCCATTTCCAATCAAGCCATTCTTTATTCCACATTCGCCAAACACTGACTGGCATGGCTCAATATTCCTCCAATCAATTTCCATTAAGGTGACAAATTTTATCAAATTTTAAATGAGTGATCCATGTGCATTCTTCTTTTCTTTCTTTCTCTCTCTCTTTCTCTCTCACACACACACACACACACTCACTGAGCCTAGCTTTTCAAACACAAAAACATGCATGAGCATTAACATTTTCATACACACAAACACACCTAAATTTTCATACACACACATACACATCTACATTTTCATGCACACACACATTTTCATATACTCACATCTACATTTCACACACACACACACACACACACATCTATATTTTCATTCACACACACACACATTTTCATATACTCACATCTACATTTTCACACACCCACACACACACACACTTATATTTTCATTCACACACGCATTTTCATATACTCACATCTACATTTTCACACACACACACACACACCTATATTTTCATTCACACACACATTTTCATTCACATTTGCATCTACATTCTAGCTATGATCATCCCATCCTTTTGTACATTGCATATCTAGGATTACACTTTGCAATGTGTGCCTCCTTTAACCTTTTAGCACTTAAACCAGCCACATTCGGTCAAAATATTCCACCTTGTTTTGTGTTCAAATTGGCCATGTCCAACTTCTTACACATACCCTGCAATGTCATTCTGAAAATAAAACAATCACATGGAAGTCTTAAAGCTTCAAGATAATGCATGATTAATTCAAAACAATGTGAATAAATAAGCATTACATTTGACAGAGTAATTTCATTGCTAGAAGGTTTAAAGTATTGCTGTTTTCATCATTTAACATCCAATGTCCATTTTCCCATGCTTCCATGCTTGCGTGAATCGGCTGAGGTTAATTGAGACAGAGTTTCTACAACTCAAAGAAGAAATGGATATCGTTTTTGAAGAACCTCTCTCTTTTCTCTTCTCGTCACCAACCACAAGACAGGTCTGTTACCTTCAAATCCTTAGAATTGGTTTCAATTTCCAGATTGCAAGAACGTGAATATTTAAATCTGTCGAGTCCTGTCAATGAAGTTGCTATCCTTTAGATGACATTTCATCAGTGTAGGCATGGCTGTGTGGTTAAGAAGTTTCCTTCCCAACCACATGGTTCTGGGTTCAGTCCCACTGCATGGGATTTTGGGTAAGTGTATTCTACTATAGCCTCGGGCTAAAGTATTGTGAGTGGATTTGGTAGGCAGAAACTGAAAGAAGCCCTTCATATATAAGAGTGAGTGTCTTTGTCTGCCCTCCCATCACCACTTGACACTGGGTGCTGATGTGTTTACATCCCTGTAACTTAGCAGTTTGACAAAAGAAACTGATAGAATAAATATTAGGTTTTACAAAAACAAAATTACTGAGATTGATTCATTTGATTTAGGTTCTTCAATGCCAGTGCCCCAGCATGGCCATGGTGCAAATAAAGATAAGAGCATGATGGCTGCCCAACAAGCATCATTCATTTCTAATCTTCCAGGAAAAACCTGTCCAATCAAAGGAACAATTACTAAGCTTGGAAACAGGTGAAGTTTTTATTGAAGTAAATTCAAAAACAAGCAACAGGTTGTTATCAAAATGGTTAAAGGGAAAAAAACATTGTGAGGCCCTGAAGGAATGAAAAGTTTGTTGGTTGTAGTGAGATTTGAAACCAGAGAACCATAGTCCTGGGCTCTTGTTATTTGACAAATAGCAATTCCAATGCATTAATTCTGCAATTAACTTGACAATTAATGACAAAAATAAACAGTCAATAAAAACAAGCATCAAATGAAATCATTACCCAATTTTAAAATCACTTAAAACTAAATTAGTTTCTGGACTTGGTTGGTGTGTGTGTGTGTGTATTTTTATGTGGCTGTGTGTATGTATTTATGCATTTTCCTGTGTTTGTATATATAGCTTTGTGTGTCTGTGTGTATGCATGTTCCTGTATTTGTATATGCATCCTTATGCGCTAGGTAACGTGTGTCTATCTCTGTGTACATGTTTGTGTGCGTGTGTGTAGCCTATGTCTATCCCTGTATACGTGTGAAAGCTGGCATGTGTGTGTGAATGTATGTATGTCTCTCACTCTCTCTCTTTGTGAGTGTATGTGTTAGCATATGTCTGTAAGTGAGTGTGCTACATATGATTGTCAAACTTAACTGCCCTGTCGTTTCCACTGGCCAAAGGCTAGTTATCAACCAGTAATTAGTTAGCAACACCATCACCACCACCACTGACGACAACCAGATTGAGTGACCACTGTACCTGATTACCCTAACGCTATGTGGCTGAAGCCATGTAAGGTCAGTGGTGTAGCAAGGATGAAGTAACGCTGGTCATTTATTGGCAAATTTCCTGGCAACAAGATGAAGGAAATGTTCTGGTTCTTGGCAAACTGCCCTTTGGTCAAATGTCCTCACTTCTAGCTTTTCTCTTTGTAGCATTGTTTCACTCACCCCCTCACTCCCTTTCCCCCTCTCTCTATGTGTGTGTGTGTGTGAGTGTGTATATATAAATATATATATTTTTATATATATAATTGTAACATTGTTTCGGTTCCAAATCACTTTGAGTGGTCTTCTGACTTGCCACTTCCTGTCAAACCCTCCAACCCATGCCAGCATGGAAAGAGAACAATAAATGATGATGATGATGTGTGCTTGAGTGTACTTTCTTCCCTCATATATATATATATATATATATATATATATGTAAGCCTGGCTGTGTGGTTAAGAGGCTTGCTTCCCAACCATGTGCTTTCAGGTTCAACCCCTCTAAACGGCACCTTGGACAAGTGTCTTCTGCTATAGCCCAGGGCTGACCAATGTCTTGCCAGTGAACCTGACAGATCAAAACTGTGGAAGCCTCTTATTCTGTTCTATTCTTTCATTTGTTTCAGTCATTTGACTGCGGCCATGCTGGAGCACCATCTTTTTAGTCAAACACAACCCCAGGACATATTCTTTGTAAGCCTAGTACTTATTTTATCGATCGTTTTTACTGAACTGCTAAGTTGTGGGGACATAAACACACCAACATCAGCTGTCAAGCGATGGTGGGGGAGGGGACAAACACACACACATATATATATATATATATATATATATATATATATATATATATATGACGGGCTTCTTTCAGTTTCCATCTATCAAATCCACTCACAAGGCTTTGGTCGGCCTGAGACTATAATAGAAGACACTTGCCCAAGGAGCCATGCAGTGGGACTGAACCCGGAACGATGTGATTGAGAAGCAAGCTTCTTACCCCACAGCCACTCCTGCGCCTATATATATGCCAGCATGGAAAAGAGACATTAGATGGTGATGCTGATGATAATATATACCTCTGTATGTGTTTGCATGTGTCCCCCACCATCACCACCGTTATCACTTGACAATTGCTGCTTGTTTGTTTACATCCCCCATTTACAAAAGGGGACTGAGAGAGTAAGTGCCAAACTTAGAAAATAAGTACTGGGGTCAATTTAATTGACTAAATTCTTCAAGGTGGTACCCCAGCATGGGCACTGTCCAACGACTGAAACACAAAGCTAGTAAAAGAAAAGACAAATGTATATATAGTATGTTTGTATGTATCGTCCAACCCATGCTAGCATGGAAAGCGGACGTTAAACGATGATGATGATGATGTATGTACGTTGATTCATCTGTGTTTGTTCAGGCATGGCTGTGAGGTTAAAATGTTTGCTTCCCAACCATGTGGTTTTGAGTTCAGTCCCACTACATAGTACCTTGGACAAATGCTTTTTACAACCTTTAGACTGAAAGAAGCTTGTTGTGTGTACGTGCACGTTTGTCTCCTTGTCTTGACACTGTATGATGGCTATAAACGTGCATCAACATCACAAAAGCCATGTTTCCAATTTTCTATGAAAAAACATGTCCAGTCATGGAGCAGTATCACCTAGGTGCTGGTTAGCAACAGGAAAGGCATCCAGCTGTAGAATATCTGCCCTAATGAATTCTCTCTGACCCAGTCATTCTCAACCACTTTTTTTATATACGGATTGGCTCCCGTGCCGTTGACACATAAAAAGCACCATTCAAGCATGGTCGATGCCAGTACCACCTGACTGGCCCTCGTACCAGTGGTACGTAAAAAGCACCCACTACACTCTCGGAGTGGTTGGCATTAGGAAGGGCATCCAGCTGTAGAAATTTACCAACTCAGATTGGAGCCTGGTGCAGCCTTCTGGTTTGCCAGCCCTCAGTCAAACCGTCCAACCCATGCCAGCATGGAAAACGGACATTAAACAATGAACGATGACAGACTCTATTGATTACTATTTTAATCTGGTGGACCCCCTTAACCATTCCATGTTTAAAAACCAGTTTTATAAACACTTTTTTCAAAATTCCTATTTCGTTTGTCACACTCATTGACTTGTGTAGGTTTGCCATAGGACTCTCTGAGAGAACATGTTTCAATGGCTGGAAGCATATTAAACTTAGTAAAACATCAGAGAAAGAAACCTAGCTGTTTCTTGCAATAAAATATACCAAAAGTAAACTGCTTTTGTGGACCCTAAACCCTTTAGCATTCAGATTATTCTGTCAGATGTAGTGCTTATTTTTGCATTCACTTTGCTTTGAATTAACCATGCATTATTCCTCAGCTTTAGGATTTCAATGGTGAGATTGTTTATTTTTAGAATGACATTGTATGGTAGGTATGAGAGGCCAGATATGGTCACTTTGAACATAAAGCAGGGAAAACATTTGGACCCCAAATGTGGCCAGTTTAAATGCTAAAGGGTTAAAATACTACCGTGGATACCCAATTTACTACTTGCATGTGCTCCCATAAATCTTTTGTGGACCCCCCCTCACTCCAGATTGAAAACCACTGGATGGTGGTGGCTTTGGTGGTGGTCTATCTCTGCCTGTAGCATTGTTTTAAATTACTCCTCCCACTTCCTATCTATCTCTGTGTCTAAAGGGCTTGCTTTTCTCTCCCTCTCTCTCTTCCTATCTCTTGTTCCACTGTAAAACCACTTCACTCCCCTTCCCTCGTAATCTCACCTACTGGCTCCCCCACCTCCTCCGATACCCCCCCCCCGGCGCGTTCTCTAAGCACCCCTCCCATCTCTATACACCTATCCCCCCTATCTCCATCTCTCCAGAATCTTTATTTTCCTTCCACAACCTGAAGACTAACAGATTACCATCAGCTTCTCTCCCAGAGGACTAATTGACTGTTTCAACAACAACTCATCTCTTGGAATCACCAATATTTCAAGATGTCGGGTCTTCTTCGCCCTATGGAACAAAACAAAAAAAAAAATCAATGATTTCTTTTGTTTTCTTTCTTTCTTTCTTTCAAGCCATTCCTCCACACTTCCATCCTTTATAAGTTCCATAACAATTAGATTAAAATTAGTGTTTGTTCTGGTGGATTTCAGCTAAATATTCATTTGGAAGGTCAGGAAATTGTAGCTGTTGGCATTTTTACAACTTGGGTGTAGTTGAGGGAAGAGTGAATGGAGAACTTCTATAGCAACTGGTCACAGATTAGCTTTCTGGCTTTCTTTCTGTCTACCTATCTTTCTGCCTGTCTTTCTATCTGTCTATCTATCTTTCTTTCTTTCTGCCTGTCTATCTATCTATCTATCCATCTTTTTTTCTTACTGCCTATCTTTCTTTCTGCCCATCTATCTATCTATCTATCGATCGATCTGTCTTTCTGTCTATCTATCTATCTATCTATCTATCTATCTATCTGTCAGTCTTTCTTTCTTTGTATCTATCTATCTATCTGTCTATCTATCTATCTATCTAGCTAGCTATCTATCTGTCTATCTATCTATCTATCTAGCTAGCTATCGATCTGTCTTTCTGTCTATCGATCTATCTATCTATCCATTTATCTGTCTTTCTGCCTACCTTTCCATTTGTCCATCTGTCAATCCAGCTAGCTAGCTGTCTCTATCAATCTATTCTAGCTTTCTGTCTATTTATGTGTCTTTCTGTCTAGATATCTAGCTCTCTCTATATCTCTATCTATCTATTTATCTAAATGTGTGTGAGTGTATCATAGAAGGGGAGTAATAGAGAAAGCTATGTAGCAATGACCTAAAGGTTACAGAAGTCCCAAAGGTCACCATAAACATTGGTAACACAAACTGGCAACTCTTGTTTGACCTTCCTCAAAACTTTCCGGATTCTTGCTGTTGTCTTGTTTAACCTGTAGTTAAACTAACCAATGATCAAAGGCGTTCCAATCATGACCACCCCCTTGTTTATTCATACAATATATTTTGCTCGGATTGCATTATCAAATGTGCCCTTCCTTTTATAATTCTTTCTGCTATAGGCAGGGGGTCTAATCAATTACATCGACCCCAGTGCTCAACCGGTACTTATTTTATCAACCCTGAAAGGATGAAAGGCAAAGTTGACCTCAGCAGCATTTGAACTCACAATGTAAACGTCATCATCATCATTTAGCATCCGTTGTCCATGCTGGCATGGATTGAATGGTAAGCTGAGGAGCTGCACCAGACTCCAGTCTGATTTGGCATGGTTTCTGTGGCTAGATGCCCTTCCTAATGGCAACCACTCCAAGAGTGTAATGGGTGCTTTTATGTGTCACTGGCACAAGTGCCAGTTGCGTGACACCAGTATCTGGCTGGTTTGAATATAAAACAAGATAGAATATTTACACTGGATATGACTGGTTTAAATACTAAAGGGTTAAAAGATATTTGGCTGCTATATCTAGCATGTTCTGCAACCATGTAGAAGCATTGTAACAAGTCTGTGGCATTACATACATGTATGTACTACGTTATGTCACTGTATTATAACATTACGTGCCTCTAACACGAATAGAAGAGTTTCCTGTAACACTTTCGGATAGATTTCATTTGAAAAGCTTTCATGGAACTGTAGAGAATTTGTTAAGAGAATAAACTACTTACAAGGACATGGCTGTTTATTTAATTCTTTTATAAGCCTAGTATTTACTTTAAACTTTACACTTAATTTTATATGTAATTATTTACATAGCAGCACACAATAAATAATGTGGCCCGTGTTTATTCTTGTTGTTGACAAAATGACATCTTCAAGTATGAGGCAGCGATCTGGCAGAACCGTAAGCACGTCAAGCTAAATTCTTAGCATTTCGTCTGCCTTTATGTTCTGAGTTCAAATTTTGCCAAGATTCACTTTGCCTGTCATCTTTTCAAGGTAGATAAAGTAAAAACCAGTCAAACACTGCGGGTTGGTGTAATCAACTTATCACCTCCCCCGAAATTGCTGGCCTTGCACCAAAATTATTATTACATTATTTACATTTGACAGATATTTGTCCTCATCTTGTTTGTTGTTAACACATTTCGGCTGATATACCCTCCAGCCTTCATCAAGTGTCTTGGGGAAATTTCGAACCTGGGTTCTCATTCCTAAGGTATTTTTTCAATGTTATTATCATTATTATCATTATTATTCAGGTCACTGCCTGGAATCGAACTTGGAATCTTGGGGTTAGTAGCCCATGCTCTTAACCACTACGCCATATACCCATGGGCATATAACAATGTAAATAATTCCTCATCTCTTAAATATAGAACTGTATTATTATTATTATTATTATCATTATCATTATTATTATTATTATTAAGGCGGTGAACTGGCAGAATTGTTAGCACGCCGGGCAAAATGCTTAGCAGTGTTTCACCTGTCTTTATGTTCTGAGTTCAAATACTGCTGAGGTCAACTTTGCCTTTCATCCTTTTGGGGTCGATAAATTCAGTACCAGTTGAAGACTGAAGTCTACGTAGTCCCCCAAAATTGCTGCCCTTGTGGCAAAATTTGAAACCATGATTATTATTATTATTGTTGTTGAGTGACACTGGGGTAAAATATACGAAGTCCAGTATACCCGTCATGACTACCCATCTGATAGGGGTACACCAGGCACATGCATCACCACCATATGAAAAAGGAGCACATGACCTCGAAGGTGGAGCCCAGTTAGAATTTTCTTCAGGTCAAGTAGCCCATCCCACTCAAAAGGTCCCTGAATAAGGTTTCCAAAGGTGAATTATGCAAACCCCAAAGAATTCCTCTCAACACATGGCTATGATGCTCCCCCACTAATCCTGCCTGTATAGCCAGCTGGAAACGATGTCTCCTGAGGCTAAATTACGGCAATATTAGTCCTAAACCAGGACTGCCATGTTATGTTGGCAAATAATCTTTACTACAAAGTACTGTTGCTGAATATCTCTCATGAGATTTACAAATAGTAATTTTCTAATTTATATTTTGTACATTATTTACATTTGACGGATATTTGTCCTCATCTTGTTTGTTGTTAACACAACATTTCAGCTGTTATACCCTCCAGCTTTCATCAGGTGTCTTGGGGAAATTTCAAACCTGGATTCTCATTCCTAAGGTATTTTTTGATGTTGTTGTTATTATGATTATTATCATTCAGGCCACTGCCTGGAATCGAACTCGGAATCTTGGGGTTAGTAGCCCACGCTCTTAACCACTACACCATATGCCCATGGGCAATTATGGAGTGAATTTTACAAGATGTGGATAAATAGCCATCAAATGTAAATAATTAAATAATGTACATAATTCCTCATCTCCCAAATATAGAACTGAATTTATATTTTGGTTTCAAATTTTGGCTCAAGGCCAACAGTTGAAAGAGTGGTGGAAGTAGTTGATTCTATTGGCCCCCAGTGTTCAACTGGTACTTATTTTATTGACCCCAAAAGGATGAAAGGTAAAATCAACCTCAGTGGAATTAAAATGCATGCTAATGATTCTGTGTGATTTTGTTAATATTAGCAACCAGCTGTCTATTGTTGGGTCTTCAATCATTTATGACATTTGCTACAAATGATTATTTTGATTTGGGCACAAGGCCAACAGATTTGGCAGAAAAGGTGGTTACTTAAAGACATTGACCCCAGTATTTGACTGGTACATTCTTTCTTTTATCAGACCTGAAAAAAACAAAAGACAAAGGTGACATCAGTGAGTTTTGAACTCAGAACAAATACTACAAGGCATTTTGTCTGATGCTCAACTGATTCTGCCAATGCTTGATCCTGATGATAATGTCAACAAACATTCTGTTCATGCTTTTTTTGTTCGTTTTCAATGATGTTGTGTTGATGGCTGCTCTAGAATTCACCATGTGAGGGCTGGGGTATCAGTTTAATCTCCTTGACGGTAGCATGGGGTAGGGTAGAACAAAAGGGTAAGGAATATTGTCTTCATAACAAAATATTTCTCATGTTTATTCACTAAACACACGCACTCTCTTTCTTTCTCCGTCTCTCTCTTTCTCCTATTAAAGCTATCATTCACTTTGATTAATTATCAAGTTAACTACCTGCGGAATACCAGCCGCTATACCTGCTGTGTTAGGCACATACCATTGTCTTGAATCACTGAGGCTTGAGTAGAAATTCCATTCACATTTCTTTCTCTTTCTCTATTTTTTTTTAATATTTGGTATCAGTTATACACTATTTTCATAATACACCTGTCATTTTTTGCTTTCTTTTTCATAACTGGAAACAATATGTAACTCCAAAGATATAGTCGTTTGTTTTTTGCACCTTACTATTAGAGATGGCAGGGCAAACTGTTGCAAAACGAAAAAAATTTCCTAGCATTTACAAAATGCACATCGACATCAACACTGCAACATTAAAAGTTGCAACTGCATTATTCCATGCTATTTTGGTTGTTGTCACATTCTTTTCTGAGTATCATGTTTATGCTGATGATAAGTCTTTTATAAACAGACATGAGATAAAAATGATTTGTTTCTGCCTCTCTTGCCATCATCATCACATCCATTGTTTTCTATGTCCACCCTGGCATTGAAAGGGTCTTCTTCAACACAACTTCTTTCCATTTGTTGCGGGATCCATTGTCATCTCCTGACATCAACTTTCACCACTTGTCCTTCATGTCTTCAGTTTTCTTCTTCCAGTGGATTCTCCCATCTGGCTTACATCACTGAACTTCTTTACTCGGTTGCCATTCCATAAAAGCATCCCATCTCTGCACCAGTGCAATCTTCTCTCTTGCACACTACATCTCATACTCCTCTTACAACCAGTTTTTTTTTTTGTTTCCTTTTCAGTTCTTTTCTATTTCATTCTTCATACATGCTAACTTACCCATCAAAACATACCTTATTTCTTTTCAGCCTTCACACATATTTTGCATTTAATGTCTAGTTTTAGTGACTATGCAATGTTGCACACAAGCATCGTACAATCTGCTCTTCGCTCCAAAGAAAGAATCACTGTGTCACTAACAGAGGCAACAACACTATCCTGGCCTTTTTACATTTCTTTCTTACTTTGGTTACTAGGTTTTCAGGAAGACTTATTTCCCCTTATTAATTAGGCCCTTTTGATAACAAAAGCTATCAACTACATCTACATAGACTATTGAATGTTTGAAAGAAATAATTTCATGGGTACATTTACAGCTGACTACTTGTAGGTACCTGCCACATATAAAGCACTAACTTCCTCCGATCTCCTTCAGTCGGATATCTCCTCTATAACAAGACCCCTGTGATTGCCCCTCTATTACACTTTGGTCTCTCAACACCTGACATATACAGTCACCCACCTCCCCCCTTCTACTCCTAAATACTTCCTCTTAGAAGAGAGAGCTTTTTCCCTTTCTCTCTTCTCTCTCTCTTTCTTGTCTTGCAAGTTACACGGCAACTTCACAAGTGCTGGTGGCACAAAAAACGCACCCAGTACACTCTGTAAAGTGGCTGGCACTAGGAAAGGCATCCATCCATAGAAACTATGTCAAAGATGATATTGGAGCCTGATGCAGCCCTGGAACTCACCAGTTCCCTGTCAAACCATCCTACCCATGCCAGCATAGAAAGCGGACATTAAATGATGATGATGATGATGATAGAGAGAGAGACACACACACACACACTACATATATATATATATTTTGGATATTGACTTATATAAACTGTTTCTCTTAACATGATTTAAAGTGGTTTGGTAACTTGAAGATAAACACACTTTTGGAGTGAGTGGAGAGAATTCCTAGACATTTATCACTATTAGCATCTTAATTTCTTATGCCTGATTTTATTTACATACTTGTACAACCAAATATATTTTCTCACTTTGTGTCATGTTATCACCCGAGCCATTACACATCAAGGCTTAATTCTATTCAATCCATCTTGTCCAAATCCCCTTTCCTCATAGTTCTGTTCTATTACCAGCAGCTCTTTTATTTCAATCTGAAAGGTAAGAACTCCCTCTGTCCTGCACAGTCTCTCTTAAAACCTCAACAATATCAAAGCAAAGCCGTTCCTTACCATTCTCCTTTTGCTATTAATACAGTATGGGAAAGCACATGGCCTGGTGGCTAGGGTGTTGCACTCATGATCTAATGATTATGGATTCAATTCCCAGTTGGCTCCAGTCTACTCACCTATAGACAGGTAACCCTACGACAGTCTAGACTTCCAATCAAGGAAATGTTGGCCTACTCACTTAGAGTGACATCATTCGAAAGCTAAAATGATGCAAAGCGCATTGTGACCAGTGATGTATAACAACATCCGATAGTCTGGTCGATCACATGACTTTTACAATATACAATGGAACATTAACATTCTTAGCATGTCTTATGTAATGTTTTTTTTTAAAATTTCTTTTTTCCCTTCTCGAAGATATTACCATCAATTCTTGACACAGCTTGTCTTGTTTCTTAGAGCAGGTATCAATAAATGAAGATAGTGTGCATTTTGTTTCTATTTTCCAATTGAACGAATTTGTTTTCTTTGTGTCGGAGTGGAAGGTGAGTGAGTGCAGTGAGTGAGACAGCATGAGGAAGAGGGTGAGTGATGAGCGTTGTCGAATATTAAATCTGATGTGTAACAAAAATAGCGATTTCTCTATTTCTCCAACATCTCAAAGTAAAATTGTGGTTAGCTACTCTACTAAATGACTACTGCGTTTTTATTGATTTTCATAAAAGCCTCTACTATTCACAGTTGCGTATTTCTTTTCTAACAATACTTTGGAAGAAGCTATTGTGTAACACTTTCAGAGTTACCAATTCAAAAGACATTCTTTATTTCTACAAATATATATCTCCGGTGCTGCCAGAGACAGGTACTTTCACATAGCTCTATTATATATACATATATACACTTATTTAGGCAACGTATAAACCTCTCAGCTCTTGAGTCATTTCTGTAATGTTAGTAGTTGATTTGATAGATGTGTGTGTGTGTGTGTGTGTGTGTTTATGTATGCATCTGTGTATTTATGTATATATGTGTATGTATGTATATATGTGTGTGTGTATGTATATCTGCATATCATCATCATCATCATCGTTTAACGTCTGCTTTCCATGCTGGCATGGGTTGGATGGTTTGACCGAGGACTGGCAAGCCCAGAGGCTGCACCAGGCTCCAGTCTGTTCTGGCAAAGTTTCTACAACTGGATGCCCTTCCTAACGCCAACCGCTCCAAAAGTGTAGTAGGTGCTTTTTATATGCCACCGGCACAGGTGCCAGTCAGGTAGCACTGGCATCGGCCATGCTCGAATGGTGCTTTTTAAGCTTATGTGTAAACTTGTACTTTACTTGTTCGTTCCACCAAATATGCATGCATATATATTTGTTTGTATGCTTGTATATGCATGTGTGTGTGTGTGTGTAGACAATCTAGGTCAGAACTGTTCGAGGGTCAGGGACACGGTGCCTTGTGGTATCTAATCCCACTCTTTATATTCTGACAACACCTACAAGGACACTGATTCCCATCTGTATTACCCTAAGCCTTTCCTTTGAATAACCATCAGTGGCGTAGAGTGGAGGGGGTGACATGCATGTAGGAATAACTGCCAGTCTTACTCAAAAAGTCTTGTCCCAAACCTGTACAGCCCTCTGCTGATGAATGGTCAAGCTTGATTGGCAAAACCACCACCCACCTTTACCAAAACATGTCCATCCACAGTTATCTCTCGTACTTTCCTAATTAATTAAAACAATTATCAGTTAATTACTAATATTGTTTACTTGTTTTATATTCTCACCACTTATTTCTTATTGGATTAATTTCTTTTATGCTCATTTCGTTATGCTTTAAGGTGGTGAGCTGGCAGAATCGTTAGCACGCTGGACAAACTGTTCAACAGCATTTTGAGTTCAAATGCTGCTGATGTTGACTTTGACTTTCATCCTTTTGGGGTGGATGAAATAAGTGCCAGTGGAGCACTCGGGTCAATGTAATCGACTTATCCCCCTTCTCCCAAAATTTCAGTCCTTGTGCCTCTAGTAGAAAGGTTTATAAGTGTTAAGACTGACTTTAACTGTTGATGTTGATACAGATGGGGTCTCTAAGTATTTTATTCTCTAATTGTTTGATTTGTTATTTCAATTTTAATTTTCTATATTTTCTCTATTTCTATCTTCTATAAACCTAATGTCAATGGATATAACTTCAACATCTTCCGTTCTTAAGGTGTGGCATAAAACAGATAGGAAATGGAAAAACTCACAAGTAGTTATGTCTTCACTTATTGAGAGATTGTTTCATTTCCGAATGTTCCTCGTTTGTTTGCTTTCGACCTACAATTTTTATACTTTTTCCTTTTTTTTTTCTCTTTTATCAAACAGTTTTTAGTTTACAGAATAATGTTGAACATTCTTGAGTGGCATTGCTTGCCGATTGTAGTTTATCTGTTTCATATTTACAAACTCTGTTGCATCCAGACTCTGAGTTGTAGCTGTGTGAGTCAGAAGTTTGCTTCCCAACCACATGCTTTCCAGTTCAATCCAACTGAGAGGCACTTTGGACAAGTGGTACTTCTACTATAGCCTTGGCCCAACCAAAGCCTTGTAAGTGGTCAGGATTATGTTTCCTTCCTGTGGAAGATAAATGGCTGCCTGCATTATACAAGAGTGGATGGAAGTAATCAGTATGGAGCTGAAACAAGGGATGATGATGATGATGGCAGTGATAAGGTGTCAGGGTGGGCATTGGGAACAGAAGAACAGGAAGAGTGGGTATAGGTACAGGCTTGGCTGTGTGTTAAGAAGCTTGCTTCCCAACCACATGGTTTTGAACTCAGTCCAACTACATGATGCCTTTGGCAAGTGTCTTCTATTATAGCCTCGAGCTGACCAAAGCTTTGTAAAGGAATTTGGTAGTTGGAAACTGAAAGAACCCCCTCATATATATATATATATATATATATATATATGAGTGGAGGCGCAATGGCCCAGTGGTTAGGGCAGCAGACTCGCGGTCATAGGATCGCGGTTTCGATTCCCAGACCGGGCGTTGTGAGTGTTTATTGAGCGAAAGCACCTAAAGCTCTACGAGGCTCCGGCAGGGGATGGTGGCAAACCCTGCTGTACTCTTCCAC
>NC_068981.1:3349127-3350120 GCF_001194135.2 Octopus bimaculoides | reverse complement strand
TTGCACCATCATACCGATATATATATCATTATCATCATCATCATCATATGTCTGCTTTCCATGCTGGTATGGGTTAGACAGTTTGACTAGATCTGATAAGCTAGACAGCTGCAGCAAGTTCCAATCTGATTTCGCATGGTTTCTACGGCTGGATGCCTTTCCTAACGCCAACCACTCCAAGAGTGTAATGGATGCTTTTGACGTGCCAGTGGCACAGGTGCCATTCACATGACACTGGCAACATCCACAACTACGATTTCATGGGTGCCATTTACGTGACACTGGCAACAGGCACGACTGATTTCACTTGGCTTGACGAGTCTTCTCAAGCACAGCATATTGCCAAAGGTCTCAGTCACTTGTCATCACCTCCATGTGGCCCAACATCTGAAGACCATGCTCTGTGTCTGTAGTGTGCCTGTATCTGTGAGTTTGTGTGTGTGTATAATAATGTGTGTAGCTGGGATGATGTAAAGACAGATATTTTATATACATTTCAAAGGGACTTGTGGGTAAGGCTGGAAATATATAAATTTATAAAGGAAGAAGATAGAGAGAACAGCCTTTAATCACAAATCACAACAATTGTTTCTATGCATTGATAACAGCTGTTAGTAGCTGAGTTTTCCATATCATACTATTATATAAATATTATGAATAAATAGATCCAGCTGTAGCTGAATACCTGCACATCATCAGGTGAGTGGCTTTCAGATCACACTACTGATAACTGCCACATTTAAGTGGCAAATATACTTCACTATTATATATATATATATATATATATATATATATATATAAGGAGATGGACAATTGTCAACAAACAGTTGGCTGACAGACAACTTATAGACAAGACAATTGTGTGGTATGGTGCAGAATCCTGTTGCCAGACATAGGGTGTTCCAGCAGCCACTCTGTTGACCCAGGGCAGCACTTCCTCCTCCAGGCACTTGATGTAAGCCTCCGTGTTGAGTCTGAGGCCATGTGGGAATT
>NC_068981.1:3347073-3348375 GCF_001194135.2 Octopus bimaculoides | reverse complement strand
TTTTTTTTTTTTTTTTTTACAGCACTTTTTAATTTTTTTTATTTTTGGTTTCCTACTATAATTATCAACCAAATTAAAAATTCTAGATTTGTTGTAATTTGATGGCTAAATAATGCTAAAATAATTAATCTGACATTTTGCCCAGGCAAGTTTTTTACCGTTTTGTGACCACATTTCTAGTAGCAATATACTTCTTTCACATTAACTTTCTCCCCCCCTCCTTTTTTAAAATATTCAAGTGATGCCAGAGATTTCGTTACCGAAGTAATTAACTTTGAACTTAATAATAACATATTAAAATTTAATATTATCTTTCATGTCATAATTGGACTGCAGTACATGATTGGAATTCATATGAACATTTTAATTGGATGTTAAAAGTGTTAAAGCCTCTGAAGCAGATTTTGCTGAGACTAAAACCTGACTATTTAAGTTCTAAAACCAAAATAGTTAGTGAAAGACATTTCTGTATTTGATAATATACACTGAAGCTGGTTGTTTTTTGTTGTTATCTTTTTTTGCCTTTTTCTTGTTGCAGTCATTAGACTGCGACCATGCTGGGGCACTGCCTTGAAGAATTTTTAGTTGAATAAATTGACTCCAGTACTTTTTTTTTGCCAAGTGGTGGTGGGAGACAAACACTGACAAAACAAAGGCATAAACACACATGATGGGCTTCTTTAGATTTCCATCTACCAGATCCACTCACAAGGCTTTGGTCAGCCAAAGGCTATAGTAGAAGATACTTGCCCAAGGTGCCACACAGTGGGACTGAACCTAGAACCATGTGGCTGGGAAGCAAACTTCTTACCACACAGCCATGCTTATTGATAAATTTAGAAAACAAATATCATATTTATTGCAAATTTACAAGTAAGAAATTTTATTTTAAGGTAATAAATATTTTTCACATTATTTATATTTGACAGATATTTGTCTTCATCTTGTTTGCTATTAACACAATGTTTTGGCTGACATACTCCCCAAGATTCCGAGTTCGATTCCAGGCAGTGACCTGAATAATAATAATAATATTCATTTTCATTTTCATTTTCTAAGCTTCCTAAATTCATGCTACGTTATATTCTAATCACCTAGAATTCATTGCTCTTTTAAAAATTACGATTTATGCATTGTTGTCTCTCAAATATTTAAAATCTACAATTAAGAGCCCTATCTACTCGCTGGCGGTACCTACCCATTTTCCTTTATTCAAAAATTCTTATCGCTCCTTAAAATTATGGCTTTTAAGTGTTGATTTCTCAGCCCAAGAATTACAGCGTGATGTGCTGCTTGACTGGT
>NC_068981.1:3315700-3343261 GCF_001194135.2 Octopus bimaculoides | reverse complement strand
GCCGTTTTTGTGCGGGTGACACGTAAAAGCACCCACTACACTCTCTGAGTGGTTGGCGTTAGGAAGGGCATCCAGCTGTAGAAACTCTGCCAAATCAGACTGGAGCCTGGTGTTGCCATCCGGTTTCACCAGTCCTCAGTCAAATCGTCCAACCCATGCTAGCATGGAAGGCGGACGTTAAACGATGATGATGATGATGATGAATATTGGAAAAATACCTTTGGAATGAGAACCCAGGTTTGAAATATCCCCAGGACACCTGATGAAGGCTGGAGAGTACATCAGCCGAAACGTTGTGTTAACAACAAACAAGATGAGGACAAATATCCGTCAAATGTAAATAATGCACATAATTCCTCATCTCTCAAATATAGAACTGTAAATATTTTTCCTCTTAAAATTAGTATTCATTTCATCATTTTGTATAAACACCAAGAAATTTGATAAAAATTCAGTTCTAATTCTTTGTATGCATGACATAATTCCTGATATTACCAAGAGTGGCAAAAATATACTTCCAAAGTTTCCCCTATTCACATATGACAGGTAACACTAAT
This sequence comes from Octopus bimaculoides, assembly GCF_001194135.2. Lineage (NCBI taxonomy): Eukaryota > Metazoa > Mollusca > Cephalopoda > Octopoda > Octopodidae > Octopus > Octopus bimaculoides. The sequence continues at coordinate 3,342,704 of NC_068981.1, read as the reverse complement.
ATGGTAATATTTAGCCCAAGCATGTCTTGACAACAGCTTGTGGCAGGTGTGCTAGTCATCATCATCATCATCGTCGTTTAATGCTCGCTTTCCATGCTGGCATGGGTTGGATGGTTTGACTGAGGATTGGTGAGCCAGAAGGCTGCACCAGGTTCAATCTGATCTGGCAAAGTTTCTATAGCTGATGCCCTTCCTAATGCCAGCCAACCACTCCGAGAGTGTAGTGGGTGCTTTTATGTGCCATCGGCACGAGGGCCAGTCAGGCAGTTCTGGCAATGACTATGCTTAAAAGGTGTTTTTTACGTGCTACCTGCACGGGAGCCAGTCCGGCGGCACTGGCAACAACCACGCTCAAATGTTGTTTGTCACATGTCACCAGCATATGTGCTGGTAAGGCAACGCTGGCAACAATCATGCTTGAATGGTGCTTTTTATGTGCTACCTGCATGGGAGCCAATCTATGGCCCTGGCAACAATCATGCTCAGATGTGCTTTTAACGTTCCACGGCACGAGTGCCAATTAGGCGGACTAAAGGAAAAATTTTATTTTCATGTCTAAAGCTGCCACAAAACATTTCTTGGGAAAGCATATAAACAAAACTTGTGATTCAACATTTTGGGGTCCATTTGGTTTATTGCAGCTGGAAACTGAGTGTTTTCAGTCTCGGTTTTGATAAGACAGTTTTCATTCCTCAACTTCTTCCTGTTACCTGTAACAATTATGTTCTTCTTTTCAAGAATTACTTCTTGGTTTGTACATATTTAGTAATTAATAATATTGTAAATTAAAATAAGGCAATGAGCTGGAAGAATCGTTAGCAAGCAGGCAAAATGCTTAACAGTATTTCATCTATCTTTATGTTCTGAGTTCAAATTCCGCCAAGGTCGACTTTGCCTTTCATCCTTTCAGGTTTGATAAAGTAAGTACCAGTTGAATACTGGGGTTGATGTAATTGACTTTCACTCTCCCTTGAAATTACTGGCTTTGTGCCAAAGTTTGAAACCAATATTGTAAAGTAAAATGTTAAGTATTATCAAGGAAACCTGATTGAAGCTAATTTCTCTTCTGTTTGCTTATAATCCAATGCCTTCAACACCATCATCTATTCAGATATTGTTTTGAATAGAAGTTGCCAACTAATGAGGTGCTTGACCTGCTTTTATTTTCTACTTGTTATTATTTCACTTCACCTTTTCAATAACCTTTCGAAAAAGTGCTCCAGCTTGGTCTTAACCATCATGGCTATAACAAACTAACAATCAATTTCCATTGACCCTTCCTTGAAAACCTTTAACAGTTATCCCTCAGTTTACATATTAGATTGGTTCTGCTAGTCACCATGTAAATCAAAATTGTGTAAAACAAAGGAGATAAAAGTTCAATGATATTAATTAATCAGCACAAAATTTAAATAATTATTTATTGAAATGAATATAACAAATATGATTATCATTCATCTCAATCTCCATCTCTAACCATTTATCACTCTCATGAACTTAATTGCCCACCTTTTCCAATCCTCTGTCCATAGACCCTCTTATACTTACCTTCTTATACTTTGGGGGTATGCCCCAACACCTTGTCACCACCATCTCTCTTCTGTCTTTTCAACTCGAATAGTCTTGTATTCCTCTACAGCAAGACACCTGCACCTGTCCCTCTATCATACTTTAACATTTCAGCACCTAGCATAATGCCACTCACCTCAATATTGCAACCTCCTGCTCAGAAGAGGGGGGTGCTTTTCTTTTGAGTTACATAATGACTTCATTTAGCACTGATGTCTCAGAAAAAGCACCCAGTACATCCTGTGAAGTGGTTGGTGTTATGATGGGCATCCCGTTGTAGAAACCATGCCAAAACAGACAGTGGAGCTTGATGGAGTCTTCTGGCTCATCAAATACTGTTGAACTGTCCAACCCATGCCATTCCACCAAGAAAGATGGAACATTCAACATTGATGCTATATTGGGTTTTATCTTCTATCCAAAATAATGAAAGCTTTTTACTCATTGTTTCCATTCTGTTTTTATGTATGATGCATATTTTAAAATTATGGAAGATCCAGTGGTTATACTGCTTCTGGTTTATTTTGTGTCCATTAAAAATTTTTTTTTTTTCTTAACAATTCATTTATATTAAACTGTTTCAACAGAAATCTGTCGACAAAAGGGTCAAAGCCATGTGACCTGTAAGGGTCATCAACATTACCCGCCTCCTCCCCTTCCTCATTTCAGTCAATGGATAAACACTTTGTTTGGGGTTGGAGTGTTACTGGTTTCAGTCATTGGATCATTACCTTCAACGGTTAATTAAATTGACTACAGTAATTATTATATAACTTAAGAAACATGAAAGGTAAAGCAAACCTAAGCAGGATTTGAACTCAGAAAGTAAAGGGACATTCATCAAATAGCACAAAAGTATTTTCTCTGACACTACAATAGTTCTGTCAACTCTTAATTGCATTCCCACTTTTAGACAATTAAATCAATCTTTTTCCTTCTTTTCTCTACATTGTATTATTGGTCTTTGATTTACCCTTTTGTTATTAAACTGCCTCTGGCTCTGAGTACAAATGTCTTGTTTACATAAGTTTTGAATTAAAATATTCCACCAAACCTTAGTCACAATTAATGTTCCTAACACTAGCTGAATGATAATTAAGTTATTTTACTAAATTCTTTGTTATATTTAAAATTAATTGAAAGAAACACAGAGCATCTTAAAATAAATACGGTAATGAAAGAGTTAGATGAAGTGAAATGGTGGGGGACCAGCAGCCAAATCACCCTCAATTCAGTTTCTGCCCTTTTAAGTTTAAAGAAAGAAAAACAGAGAAATGGGTAATGCAATTTAGATATATTATGTCTGAAAGAGAAAAAAATAAAAGTTGGAGTGGTCATGGATGGAAGGACTTTGATCATAGGTTTTCATGTTCAGTTCTTCATGTTTGTTACATTTGTCTGGATTTATCTTACTGCATAAAGAAAAATATGAATATGGTATAAAGTATACAAAACAATTCTATCTATTTATCTTTCTTTCTTTCTTGTGTATGTATGTATAGAAATAATCCTCTGTGTGTTTATGTCTGTGTCTGTGCATGCATGCAAATGTGTACAAGCTCTACACAGTTCAGGAATGGCTGTTTCCATAAAAAAAAATGGAAACCTTTAGTTATTATTTTTTTTCCCTGGAATCATTCTACATTTTACAAGAACACAGAAATATTTCTCTTCCAACCTTCCTCCGTCTCCATCCCCAACCTGTTCTATATGTAAAAGAAGATTATCATTGTCTATAAATCATACAAGAAACTGTGACACATCACATTTATTACATTCTGATGAGATAACATTCCAAGAAGAAAGAAAAAATGAAACAAAATAACATATTTTTTCGTCTTTGTTGTGGAAGGAATTTTTTTCATATTTTCATAGGGTTTGTATTTTCAAAGATTCTGTGAAGTAACAAAAATGGTAGAGTCTTACTGTGTTTAAAGTTCAAATCCCACTGAGGTCAGTTCAAGCATAACAATATCTGCCTACCACTATCTACCTAGCTACACTTCCTTCTTTCTCTCCTTGATCCTCTCTCTCTCCCCTACACACAATTTAACCGCTCAAAAACACAATTCTTCTCATTCTTCATTTATCTTTTCTTTTACTTGTTTCATTCATTAGACTTTGGCCATGCTGGGGCACTGCCTTGAAGAATAATTTAGTCAGGTGAATCAAGTCCCCCACCCACACCACCCCAGTGCCTTTTTTTTTTAAAGCCTGGTACTCATTCTATCAGTCGCTTTTTATCAAACTGCTAAGTTACAGGGATGTAAACAAACCAACACTGGTTGTCAAGCGGCGGCAGGGGACAAACACAAACACTTCTTTCAATTTCTGTCTACCATAGGACTGAACCCTGGAACCACATGGTTGGGAAACAATTTTCTTACCACACAGCCATGCCTGCACCTTTGTCTCCTTTATTTTCTCCCTTTCTTTTTTTTTTTATTGTATTCTCTTTGTGCTCTGAACTCTCTTTTGTATCTCTGAAAGAAATTTCTTAATTTCATTTTAGGTGCAAACAGAATGAACTGTGGATAACCTCTCTCCTCAGTGATATTTACCACATTGGAATTACTTCAAGAAAAAAGAAGTTTATACAATAATTTTCTTCTTTTTAAAAAAAATTCAAAAATATCATATCAGGTAAAGAAATAAATTGTCTTAATTAATTCTCCACGTTTCTTCTATTTCCTTTCGTAGTTTGTTTTGCACAGGATCTCTTCTGAAACACGACACATTTCATGTCCAGTGACATCGATACAAAGCAGTGCATTACAGATATTTATTCAGTCTTTAAGCTGATATTAATAACAGAACGTGATAATTCAATCTGTGGCTGGTGCTCAAACAGTTTTAATCAAATAAGAGACCAATTGATTTAGGCATCAACACTTGAAACCTGACACAACGGTGCACCATTTATAGTTCCGTCTTGGAAGCAAGACTTTCACTTAATAATTTCAATGCATTCAACTGTGTTGTATTCCCTCCTCTCATATTTCATGGAATGGTTGTTGTTGTTGTTGTTGTTGTATCAGTGGTGGTGGTGTTAAGTTCTAAATCATCCCTGACCAAACCATGCTACAATCAAAGGCATTCCAGTTATGAACATCCTGCCTGTTTTTTTTTTTTTTTTTGGTTTTTGTGTTGTTTTTTTTTGTATATCAGGGAATTTGTTGTTCAAAGTTTCTTCATTTAACCATTTTGTTACCATATCTCTCTTGAAATACACTACCTTTTTTTTTTTTTTTTTTTCAATTAATTTTGAAAATTGTGAAGAACTCAGTAAAATAATATTGTCATTGTTAAGCTTGTGTTTGTACCATGGATTAACATGAAATTTTGATGGAAGATTTTAAGTTAGATTAATTTAAAATTGAATTTATTTTCAATCCTAGAACTAGGGGCAGTCTCAGGCAGGTTGGTATTGAAACAATTAAGACAGCAGGCAATCGAATAATTTGATTATAACAAAGGAAGTTTTAGCTGCTATTTCTAGCTGGCCAAGCAACTGTATAGTGGCTCCTGAGTGGGCTTGGAGAAACAACATTGGTGGTGGTGTTTAGCCCCAAGTCACCCTTATGTTACAGCCATGATGATCCAGCCTTTGTTTAGGGCACTCTCCCATGCTGCCATGGGTTGAGTGATCTGACAGGATCTGATGAATCAGATGGACTGCATTAAACTGCAATGTCTACTTTGACATGGTTTCTACAGCTGGATGCCCTTCGTAATGCCAACCATTTTACTAAGTGTACAGCATGCTTCTTTTCATGGCACTGGCATTAGTGAGGTCACCAAGTAACTCAGAAGACAAGACACCTTGACAAAGCAGGGAGTACAAAGTTTTATTGAGGCTTTATTCCAGGTATTGAGGGACTAAAGACTGAGAGAAGCACGGTAACAGGTGTATTGCTGTAGAGGAGATACATGAACATTCCAGCTGGAATCAGAAGCCTGTTGTGATCTTGCTTCAATAGGAATTCACTATCAACATATGAAATGTTGTGCTGTTGAAGCCTGAAGTTGTAACAACAATTATTAACCCTTTAGCATTCAAATTACTGTCAAGTGCAACACTTATTGATTCACATTGTTTTTTGAATTAACCATACAATATTTCATAGCTTTCAAGGCGGCGAGCTGGCAGAAACATTAGCATGCTGGGCAAAATGCTTAACAGTATTTCGTCTGTCTTTATGTTCTGAGTTCAAATTCTGCTGAAGTTGACTTTGCTTTTCATCCTTTCGGGGGTCGATAAATTAAGTACCAGTTGCATATGGGTGGCAATCTAATTGACTGGTCTCCTCCCCCAAAATTTCAGGCCTTGTAAAGTGTAGAAAAGAATATTTCATAGCTTTAGGGCAGCGAGCTTGCAGAATCATCAGTATGCCAGGCTAAATGCTTAGCGGTATTTTGCCCATCTTTATGTTCTAAGTTCAAATTCCACCGAGGTCAACTTTTCATGGTCAATAAATTAAATACTAGTTGAGCATTGGGGTCGATGCAAAAGGTTAAATGAAATATTTCAAGAAGTTAGGAAAACTGGGAGAGAAATAACAGTTACATGAACTTTTTGTTTTGTGGGTTTTTTTTTTATATTTCTATTTATATTTTTATGGAACAGAATTTCTTGAATTTGACAATAATTAAAGGCAAACATTCTAGAAAGAATATATATTTTATGAGTTACAGCAGTGTGGTTGGTCAGTTTATGAAACAAGAAATTATGGTTTAATGGTCAATATTACTTGACATGATTTGATTGATTAACTGCTTTCGTTAGTTCGTTAGCTGGCTAATTGCTATTGATTTTTTTTTTTTTATAAATCGGTAGCATCTATGAAAAATAATCACCCAACCTAACTTCTTTGCCATTAAATTGCTATATTATTATTATTTTCATTACCAACATCATCTTTATTATTATTGTTATCATCATCATCATCATCATCATCATTATTGTTATAGTTTTTGTTGTTATTACTCTTGTTGTTTTATTTTTTTTTACCGTTTTCATTTGGTGCTGCAGTAATAAACATCAAAGCAACTTTCCACTCAACCACACACAGTCTCGACTAACTGCCCATATTTATATGTGCTACGAGAATTACCGCAGTGGTGGTAGTGGTGGTTGGTGGTGGTTTTTAACTGCAAATCAATCTTGATTGAATAAATCTATCATCAAAGACATTCTACTTGTGACCATCACATTGTATTCTCAGTATATATTACCTAGCTGTTTGTTTGTTTTAAATGGTTAAGATGTGGTCTCTGATGGAGAATTGGCTATTATATCTAACAAGTCAAGCAACCTTATTGAAGCTTCTTAATTTTTCTCATTCCATAGGGTTTGGTGTTTTTAAACTCAAGTCAACCCTAACTGAGTAAACCAATGCTTCTCAAAGTCAGCTTCTTTCAGTTTCCATCTACCAAATCCAATCACAAAATTTCAGTTGGCCCAGGGCTATATTGGAAGGTACCTGCCCTAGGCACAACCCAGTGGGACTGAACCTAAAACTACATGGTTGGGGAACAGACTTTTTAACCTCACAGCCATGCCTGCACCTGTCTTAGAAATTATAACTATTAATCATCATCATTATCGTTGTCATTTAACATCTGCTTTCCGTGCTGGCATAGGTTGGACGGTTTGACTGAGGACTGGTGAGCCAGGAGGATGCAGCAGGCTCCAATCTGATTTGGCAAGGTTTCTACAGTTGGATGCCCTTCTTAATGCTCGAATCGTGCTTTTTATGTGCCACCGGCATGGGTGCCATTCAGGCGGCATTGGCATCAGCCACACTTGAATGGTGCTTTTTACATGTCACTGGCACAAGTACCAGTCAGGCGGCACTGGCATCAGCTACACCTACAATTTCACTCAGTTCGACAGGTTTTCACAAGCATGGCATATCGGCCAATGAATGAAGGGTGCTTTTAAATGGCCACGACTACGATCTCACTTGACTTACCGGGTTTTCTTAAGCATGGCATATCTCCAAAATAGTGGGGGTTTTTTTTATTTTACTTCTTGAATTTTTTTTTTTTTACCATCATTAGATTAATGTATAAAGGCAGTAGATTAGTAGCTTCATTAGAGTACTGGAAAAACTCCTTTGCTGTATTTGTTCTGATTCTTTATGTTCTGGGTTCAAATCTGACAAAGGTCAACTTTTTTTATTTTGGGGGGATTGATAAAATGAAGTACCAGTTAAATGTTAGGGAATAGAGAGGGTCAGTGGAATCAACTAGCTTCCTCCCTTCAAAACTGATGGCCTTGTGCTTAAAATAGAAGCAGTATTGCTATTAAGGCAGTGAGCTGGCAGAATTGATAGTGTGCCTGGAAAAGTGCTTAGTAGCATTTTGTCTGTCTCTATATTCCGAGTCCAAATGCCACTGTGATCGGTTTTATTGTTCATCCTTTCAGGATTGACAAAATAAGTACCAGTTGGACACTGGGGTCAATTACATTGACCCCTCCCCCCAAATTTGCTGGCGTTGTGCCAAAATTTGAAACTATTATTATTATTTCTATTGTTATTATTATAAAGAGGCAAGCTGACAGAATCATTAGGGCAGTGGATAAAATGTTTAGTGATATTTCTTCTGGTTCTTTGTTTTGAGTTCAAATTTCAGTGAGGTCGATTTCGCCTTTCATCCTTTCAAGGTCTATAAAATAAGTACTAGTCAAATAATGAGGTTAGTGGCCTTGTGCCAAATTTTGAAGCCATCATTAGAAAGAGATTAATTAGGGCCTGTGACAGAATTGAGTGTTGCAGTCTACTTCACTATATACACCACCCTGTAACTTGGGGGTACAACCTCTGTTCCCATGCAAGACACCTTTCTGACCCTCGGTGCTACTCCCTCCCCCAGTTGAGGGGGATCTTGTCATGCAAGTTACTTGATCTCACTGGTTCTGGTGCCACATAAAAAACCTCTAAAATAAACTCTGTAAAGTGGTTGGTGTTAGGAAGGGCATCCAAATGTAGAAACCAGGTCAAAGCAGACAGTGGGGGCTTGGTGTGGTTTTCTAACTTTCCAGTTCCTGACTCAAACCATCCAACTCATACCGGCATGGACAATGGACATTAAATGATGATGGTGATGATGATGATGAGTGTGGTTTAGTTAAATATGTCTTTTTCAGAGACGGAGACAGAAATGGTACAGTGGTCACATCATCTCTTTGCATTGTGAGTTCAGATTCCACTGAGACTGATTTTTGTCTTTCATCCACCAGGGTTGAGAAACAGGAATCAATCAAGTACCCATGCTCTAGTTTGATCTAATCAAACTACACCTTCCTCCCACCTTCCACCCCATTCCACCAAATTTACGGCCTTGTGCCTATGTTACAAGTTGTCGTTAGTATTAGTGTTGTTGTATCCCCGACAACTGAGCATTAGGATTCACCTGTGCAAAATACCTGGTGAATACCTGTAATATAACCTAGTAAATATCTAAACAAAATACCTGGAAAATATTTTTAAGTGACATATCTTAAAGTTACTTGTTGTGCCACATGCCTGGCAAATACCAGTGCAACATACCAATATTTATTGACATACTTGGCAAATTCTTGTGCATCATACCTGGCAGTTTTTTGTGCAGTATACCTGACAAATACTTCTCATGATATACCTGGAAAATATCTATGCAGTATACGTAGCTAATATAATTCTATTAATTTTCTCCAGATGCTCTTTAATTTCTGAAGAAGCTTGTATAAAAACAGCTTTGTCAAACAGTATATTAAGAAGAAACCGTGAGAAGTGTTGGCTGTCTTAAGTAATTATTCATTGAGGGATTGATAAATCTTTAGAGCTGTTGAAGAGTCAGATGAGATGCCTTGTGGTATCTAATCCAGCTCTTTGCATTCTGATGCAACCAATTCTTGGGACAACACAGGTACTGAGCTATATTGACCCAAGCTGGTGGGATTTCTCTTGGGTAAACATCAGTGGCGTGGAAGACGGGTGAGTTGCATGTATAGGCAACTGCTAGTTTTCCTTAAAAAAAATCTTCCCCATATGCACCAGAGTTGCTGTGTGGTAAGTAGCTTGTTTACCAACCACATGGTTCCGGGTTCAGTCCCATCTCGTGATACCGTCGGCAAGTGTGTTCTACTATAGCTTCGGGCCAACCAAAACCTTGTGAGTGGATTTGGTAGCCAGAAACTAAAAGAAGCTGCCCGTCATATATATACATCGTAGGTATATATATAGACGCAAGAGTGGCTGTGTGGTAAGTAGCTTGCTTACCAACCACATGGTTTCGGGTTCAGTCCCATCATGTGTCACCTTGGGAAAGTGTCTTCTACTATAACTTCGGGCTGACTAAAGCCATGTGAGTGGATTTGGTAGGCGGAAACTGAAAGAAGCTTGTTGTATATATATGTGTATGTATATGTTTGTGTGTCTGTGTTTGTACCCCCAACATCGCTTTACATCCGATGTTGGTGTGTTTACATCTCTATAACTTAGCAGTTCAGCATTAGAGAACGATAGAATAAGTACCAGGCTTACAAAGATTCACTTGACTAAAGGCGGTGCTCCAGCATGGCCACAGTCAAATGACTGAAACAAATAGAAAAAACTACCTTTACATACATATGTTGATATATGATTGACATTGACTGACAGAGGCCCTTGTATTTGGAATATTTCATTATTTTGACTTTCTTCAGTTGCAGCTTCCAAAGCCTGGCCACTGTTAAGGATTGACAGGTACTATGCTTTATGCCTATCAGTCCACACACGTGTAAATAGATACTGTATGACGATATAATACATCACTGTCTCTAGAAGAGGTATCCTATCATAATTTATTGTTGTACCATTAGTTTTCACTTCTCGGATCAAATTCCTGTAACATTCTCTGTAGCATTTCTGTCTGTGAAAGATTTCCCTTGCATTCACACAACACTACAGGCAGAGTTGTTAAAATATTTAGTAGAATGTCTTCTGATATCTGTTCTAACTATCTACACTCAAAGTTCACATCCCACTGCAGTTAATTCTACCGTTCATCCTTTTGGGGGTCAATAAAGAGCCACCAATCGAAAGCAATGGATCAGTAGACCGGTAAGAGCATCAGGTTAGGGGATTTGCAGTATTTGTTCTGGTTCTTTGCATTCTGAGTTCAAATCCCAGTGTGGTCCACTTTAGTAGTAAGCTTAATCAATCACTTGGTGTTAACACCTTTAACAGGTTCTACTCTGTCGCAAGCATTTAGGTTAGGTCCCTCTCTGTTGCCATAGAGAATGGCCAGTGATACTCACTGCAGCAGTCACCCCACCTTTGGGGCTCATTTCTCAGATAGGCTACAGTTATCCTGATTTTGTAGAGGAAATTAGCAGTGCATGGTCCAAGAACACATGAGGTCTTGATGGCAACTAGCACAAACTGATAGCGACTGGTCAGGCTCTTGTATTCATTTATTCTTCTCTCCTCTGTGTTATGGGCAGCAATACCTGGGTTTGCAGCCAATGCAGCAAGGTTGAACCTAGAGCATGTGTCACACAAACCCTACTTCATTAACAATCACCAACACATCTCTTCAGTCTAAAAATTATTTTATTCATTGTTTGACAAGAATCCTACTTTAACCCTTTTGTTACCATATTTCTGTTGAGACACTTTGTGTTTCTTTCAATTAATTTTGAATATAACAAAGAATTTAGTAAAATAACTTAGTTATCATTAAGCTAGTGTTAAGAACATTAATTGTGACTAAGGTTTGGTGAAAGATTTTAATTAAGACATTTGTATTTCAGAGTCAGAGGCAGTTTCAGGTGGGGTTGGTATCGAAAGGGTTAAACATGCAAAGTCCGTCTACCACTTCAACTGCTTACCTTGTTTTGTTTCACATTATAAGAAATTACATAAACTTAAAGGATGGATAATGGATTTAGAAAAGTGAATTTCTATGATAATGTCTTCAATATATATTACCTTGTGTTTGCAACGGTTTATAAATTCAATAGTGAAGTGATAAGAAAAAGAACAATGTCCTTAACTATGTGTTTATATATGTGAAGAGATTGAGTGAATGAATAAAGTTAGTTTAGTGCTCATTGTGATTCAGTTATTTTTGTTGCCTTACATGCCAGTGTTCTTCCATTTGGATATATTATCTTACAAAATGTAGCTGTTTGTTTCTGTTGTTTGTCTTGTAAGCAGTCCACTGTGTTAAATCTTGATTACGTAGTCATAGAGTAAGAAGATATTTATTTGAGCCGGTGTATTTATCATCAATATACAAAAGAAAACAAATTTCTCTTTGTTGCTGTTGTTGATTAAAACCTCCTTCATTATTTGTGTTCATAAGAAATATGTAGAAAGTGAGAGATTAATGTGAAATAGATTCAATGAGTATTAGCAGTTAATAACACTCTTCTACTTACCTGTTACCAGTGTTGGCAAGATGTAACCTCTTCAAATAAGCGATTCAGGTTTCACACCTGATGGAAGTCTAACTTTTACCAAATAACCTCTAGTGTTTCTACAGCCACATAAATCACAAATATAAATTAGAATAGAATTTCCTTAGTTGTATTCAGAAGCTAGATTTCATCATCACAGTGTATGGCTGTTGGGGCAAACAGGTGTGATAATGAGGGCCCCCTTGTTGTAATATTAAGTGTGGGAGTGAGAGCATACCGTGTAGCAGTGAGGGTATATTGTATGGCTGTGAGAGCATATTGTGTCACAGTGAAGGCATGCTGGCAGAATGACTACCGTGCAAAACAAAATGTTTGGCAGCATTTCTTCCAACTTTACATTCCACTGAGGTTGTTTTTGTCTTTCATTCTTTCAGGGTTGATATAATAAATACCAGTTAAGCACTAAGGTTCAACTTACCCCCTCCCCCAAAATTGCTGGTCTTGTGCCAAAATTTGAAACCATTATTACTGCTGTTTGGGCAGTGGATTGGTGGAATTGTTAGAGTATTGGGCAATACCTTGTAGTATTTATTCTGGCTCTTTGTTCTGAGTTCAAATCCCACTAACCCATGTGACACTGATCAAAGTTTGTTCTTATAGTCAAAATTTTTCAGTCTTCCCCCCGCTAGACATAATGTATCTAAGTTTCCGTTACTTAATGCGCGTTTCCTTTTTCATAAGATAGTTAGGTTTGATTTTAGAGAAATTAGCTGCTATTTCTATGTTGAGTGACCATGCTGAGGTTCCTACATTTAGTTTGGAGTTAAGGATACAAACCACAGAAATGTTGCCAGACCTCTCAATAGAGATACTCTAGAATGTGTTTTATGCCAACCTTTCCTTCATTGGACACTAAACTCTGCTTGCGAAGACCTGTTGGGGCAAGTGAAATCGAAATTGAACCAAATTCAATGACTGGCACCCGTGCCAGTGGAGCACTAATAGCACCATCCGAGCGTGATCATTGCCAGAGCAGCTGTCTGGCTTCTGCACTGGTGGCACGTGAAAAGCACCATTTGAGCGTGATTGTTACCAGCGTTGCCTTTCTGGCACTTGTGCCGGTGGCACGAAAAAAGCATTTGAGCGAGGTCATTGCCAATGCCACTGGACTGGTTCTTGTGCAGGTGGTACATAAAAAACACCATTTGACCGTGGCCATTGCCAGTACCGCTTGACTGGCCCTCGTGCTGGTGGCATGTAAAAGCACCCACTACACTCTCAGAGTGGTTGGCGTTAGGAAGGGCATCCAGCTGTAGAAACTCTGCCAGATCAGACTGGAGCCTGGTGCAGCCATCTGGTTCGCCAGTCCTCAGTCAAATCGTCCAACCCATGCTATCATGGAAAGTGGACGTTAAATGATGATGATGATGATTACCTTCACTGTAATTTAACCCTTTTGATACCAATCCATCCACCTAACCCTAACCCTCCTGTTCTTTCATACAAACTTCCTGTTTTAAAGTGATCTAAATTAAAACCTTCCATCAAATTTCCATCTTAATTTTTGTTCCAAATACCAGCTTAATTATGACAATGTTATTTTGATAAATTCTTCATTGTTTTCAAAATTAATTCAAACAAAAGCAGTATGTACAGAAATATGGTAACAAAATGGTTAAACCCTGCCAACCAACATGTCTTCTAAATTATCAAATGGAAAATTTGCATCAATATACAATACTTTTCTCAAAAGATATTAGCAGCATTATTTAACTGAATCTCAACTATTGCTTATTGGCACCATATCTCTCTCTTACCTTATTCACTTCCCTGATAAATTAACATTTCCAAATTGATTATTCCCACCACTACCATCACCACTTTGTGTAAAACATTTCAGAATATTTAAATTTTCACTTCCTTTAATTTACAGATTTTGTGAGAGAATTTAGTTTTCTGTTTTTATATATGTTGCCAAAAGTAACATTGCGTCTTGTTTCAATAAAATGCTTGCACTATGTAACCAGCATTGATTTTAGTATCTTGGCTTATGTTCAAACTCCATAAATAACAAGTGAAGACCTTACATTTATTTTTCAGTAATTTTTCCCAGTATTATAAAATAACTACTGAGGAAAATTTTGCTTCCGTTTGTTTCTCTGTGCATTATTTGACAGAATAACATAGGTAGATAGATAGATAGATGGCTGGATATAGATAGATGTAGATAGATAGATAGATAGATAATAGATAGATATAGACGTAGATAGATAGATAGATGGATGGATGGATATAGAGATAGATAGATAGACAGACAGACAAATAGATGGATTTATGGAGATAGACGTAGGTAGATAGATAGATAGATGGATGGATGGGTGGAGATGGATGGATGTAGATAGATAGATAGATGGATGGGTGGAGATAGATAGATGGATGTAGATGGATGGATGGAGATAGATAGATAGATGAATGTAAATGGATGGATATAGATAGATAGATAGATAGAGGGAGGGGCCAAGAGATAGATATTACATATTGTTTGCTGAATGATAAGATATTGCAACCAATAAACCAACTGCTCAACACCTCCAGTATTTTCTTGAAACTTGTGCCCAATCTAATTTTCAAGATAAACATTAATAAAAGTTCCTCTTCTCATTAATGTCTCCTTGCCATAGTTCTTGCAATATTTTACTGCAACGCATTGGACCGTATAATAATCTTCCTCTAACAGAATGATATGTTGCTTCTGCACTCTGTGTGTGTGTGTGAGAGAGAGAGAGAGAGAGAGACAAACAGACAGACAAATGGAGGGAAGGGAGAGAATAAATGGGAATCAACCTTTCTTTCAGACATATTTTATTAAACATATGATTTTGTTCTGTTTACGTTTTGAGCATATTTACTTTAGATTTTCTCATATTTCGTTATTAATTTTGTCTTCATAATCAACAGAATGTCCATTCCATCTTACAAAGCTGGATGCATTTTGCATTGGTATTTCTTTTTTTATATATATGATGGTATATATTTTCTTTTTAATTTTCTTTTCTATTGAATATTCCAAAGGAATGCTGAGATTAATAAAATGGAATTAATAGGAAAGTTTTAATTAACACCCTCCACTGCCCTCAATATATTGTTTTGTATGTGTGTGTATGTGTTGTTTATGCTGGATGTATTGAGATATCAATGTTGTCTGTACAACTCAGCATTGTTTCAATTTGTGAATAATGCTATATTTAATGATGGTTGAGTTCTCTCTGTGTTCTCTTCTTGCACAGTGATGGTAATGATGATGATGAGGAGGAGGAGGGACTGTAGTGAGAAGGAAGAGGATAATGGTAATGAAGATGGAACTATTGTAGACAAAAATCATTTAAAATGAGGATGGTGAGGTGGATGATGATATAATGACAATGATGATGAATCCAGATGTAGACTCTAAAACCAATTACTTTAAAACATCCCCTACACATCTTCAGGCTATCGATTGTCACATTGACAGTCGACCAGTTCAAGTTTGGTGTGGCTGTAACAAATGTTAAATGCTTCACTCCAGACTTGTTCCATTCCATTTCTATGCCGAGATTCAGTTATTTCTTTCAACTGCAGTTCAATATTTTGTAAAAGAAGCAGCTCAATACCGTAATGCTTCTCCAGTATCTTATTGGTACTGATTCTCTTGGTCGAAAGTAAATAAATCAGCTCCAAGAGAATTTGATCTCAGGACAATGCGGCACCAAATTTTGGGCCCCTATGAAGAGCCTAGTGTGGTTCTACGTCATAAAGCATCTGTCATGGCTTTGTCATAAAATATCTTGTATGTATAGTTCTATATAAGACACCTCCTATAGTTCTCTGTTACAAAATATCTAGTATGGTTCTATGTCATAAAATATCTTGTGTGGTTCTATATGAACAATCATCATTTTCCTTGCAAATATTTAATTATGATAATGACAGGAACCTAATTTAATTATCTGCTCCATTAGTTTTGTTTAGATTGTTACTATCAAAGTCATTCAAAGCTAAGTTGAAAGGCAAGTCAACAACAGCAAAAAACGAATCTTATCATTCACAATTAAGTAATGTCTCAGCGTCTGTTACACTAATTACAATAATTATTACAATAAATGGTTGTAGTAAGCATTCTTTCAAAGGACATCAGCACTAATAAATCCACAAGTATCATCCTGGGAACTGCAGAAACTAAGAGAGTAAAATAGATAACTATCTGGTTTATAAATCTGTGATATAATTTGTTGCTTCATAATAAATTTCCTATCTTTTCCTTTCTCTCATTTAATGTTTTGTGTCTGTGTGTCCTTCTTTGTTTTTTGAGGGGGTTTTCTGGTCCTTTCAGTTGATAATATTACCCATTCCTCTTTCTGCATCATCGTTTTCTACTATTTCACCTGCAGTTTCTAGCTGAGCCAGCATGCCACTGGTGTTGGTGAATAGTTCTCTAAGCTTTCATAGTATGTTTGTCTCTTACAGTCGAAGTTAAAAGGAAAACCAGTCATATAGAATGTCAGAGAATGTCATGGTAAAGTGAGTAAATATATCATATAACCTCGCATACATGTCTTCTACATTATTCTACTTTGCATGCCGTTGGTTCCAAATCATTGGGTTTCTAACACCAACAGATGCTTAAGCAACCACAAACTTAATCCCATGAGTATTGTTCAGTCAATTAATTCTGCTTTCATCCAATGTTGTTGTTGGTGATGATGATGAAAACCAATGTTCTTGCTGTCATGGGATTTTACTCATAGAAAGAGCTGAGTTCTGAATATCTACCTTATGTAACATCATCAGTGAAGGCACAGGCATGGCTGTTTGATTAAAACGTTTGCTTTCCTGTCATGATTTTCAGGTTCATTTCCACTCCACCTCTTTTTTGGCAAGTATTTACTATAGCTTTGTGAGTGGATTCAGGAGACAGAAACTGAAAAAAAACAAGGCGGCGAGCTGGCAGAAACGTTAGCATGCCGGGCGAAATGCTTAGAGGTATTTTGTCTGCTGTTACGTTCTGAGTTCAAATTTCGCCGAGGTTGACTTTACCATTCATCCTTTCGGGGTCGATAAATTAAGTACCAGTTACGCACTGGGGTCGATGTAATTAACTTAATCCCTCTGTCTATCCTTGTTTGTCTCCTCTATGTTTAGCCCCTTGTGGGCAATAAAGAAATAAGAAACTGAAAAGAAACAGCCATGTGTGTGTGTGTGTGTGTGTATGTATGTGTGCACGTGCATGCATTTGTTCATGTTTGTATATCTTCAAAAATCATTGGGCTGCAAACAGTGATGCTGTTATTTCTGCTGCTACAATTCATCCACTGACTTCTTTGCTTCTTCAAAGATGTGTGGGATAAAAGGCCCCTTTCTTGAAAAACAGATAAGGGTTAGCAACAGGAAATGCAACCAACTATTAAACAATGCTTCAGCATTCTATTTCTCTTAACCACGCTGGTGTAGAACAAATGTAAAACCTATTAAACATTCTTGTTGATGTCAATTATTAATGTGATACTGACTATTATAGAAAACAAATTTTCCACTGACACATGTTTACAAAACAGTTAAACTTTTTCCCATTTCCAGCCATTCCCCTTTTACTTAATACACTTCATAAGAATGAAGTTTACTGTTTCTCATTATCATCATTGTTTTAACATCCATTTTCCATGCTTGTACGAGTTAGACGGAATTCACTGAGGCAGATTTTGTGCAGTGAGATACCGTTCCTGTTATCAACTCTCTTCAGTTTCCATGTGAGGTGATATTTCCCTTTAGCCAGACACCATTCTTCAAGGGAGACTGGAAATGAACGACACTGCTTGTATGACAGTGACACTTTCTTACAACTATCATGTAAAGCCAAGACACACCCACACATTCATGATACACGTGTTTGTGTGATGGATGTCTTTCCATTTTTGCCCACCAAATCCACTCACAAGGCTTTGGCTGACTTTGGGCTGTAGCAGAACTTGCTCAAGGTGCAAAACAGTGGGGCTGAGCATGAAACCACGTGGTAGGGAAGCGAACATCTGAACAACACATCTATGTCTGTACCTCCTCTGAAAGTTTGAAATCCATAATTAGAGAAGAAATAATTATAAATCAGTAAGTAGTGAATGCTTGAATGTTTAGATTAAGATCTCAATGAACCTTGTCAGGCCATGTTATGGTTTTTCATGTGAAACTGTTTCTCTTATGTCACAAACACTCCTACCTCAACTATTTTTAATCACATTTTCCTATCTTTCTTTGTTCTTGAAGCAGAAGTTAATACAAACTTTTGTAGAGCTGGTTTCATTTCAATTCCCAGTTGTCAACATTCCATTTCTCTTGTATCATTAGAATCTTTGGGGCAGTTACCATTATCAAACATTCTTGTGTTTCTTCACTTCCATTTTAAAATTTATTATTTTATCCCCTTTTATTACCAGATTCCTGTTGAAATATCCCCTCTTTATTTCAATTAGTTTGGGAAATAATGAAGAATATAGTAAAACTTAAATTAGCATGAACTTTTAAAGGGTAATTTCAATTTAGATCACTTTAAAACAGGAATCTTCTACTATAAAAACATGGGCACTCTTGGACAGGATGGTATTAAAAGAGTGCAAGAAACCAGTGGTTCCTATGTGTGTCAGTGTATAAACTTACCTACCAATGTGTGTGTGTGTGTACAAGTGTGGTGCATGAACATATTCTGACTGTTTTTGCTTCTTTTATAATTGTTTTTGTTTTTATTTCAAACTTGTAGCTCACTCATTTTGTATCCAAATAACTTGATAAAAAGCATAATTTAGACAAATGATGTTTGTTTTTCATTTTACGTAGTTATCTGTGGAATAAAGAAAAATGGCGTTTCCTAGCTACAGGAGTTTTGAGATGCTAAAGCAAGATTAGACATTCAGATTTTGTTTTTCCAGTAAATAACACTCATCATATATCCAAGTCACACACACACACACAAAAAGAAGCCAAAAGACAAAATAATTATCTGTGAAATAAAAAAAATTAGGTTTCTTATTTTCTGAGTTATCTGAGTTGGTTAAAACAATCAAGGAAGCAAGGAAGTAAACAAACTGGACAAAGACTATCTTCAGAACCTCATACAAAAGTGTGTCCCTCCATAAGTATATATCATCATCATCATTTAATGTTCACTTTCCATACTGGCTTGGATTGGACATATATGTCATATTTATATTCTTTTACTTGTTTCAGTCACTTGACTGTGGCTATGCTGGAGCACCACCTTTGCCAAACCGCTAGGTTACAGGGACGTAAACACTCCAGCATTGGTTGTCAAGCGATGGTGGTGGGCGACAAACACATATACACACAATGGGCTTCTTTCAGTTTCCGTCTACCAAATCCACTCAGAAGGCTTTGGTCGGCCCGAGGCTGTAGTAGGAGACACTTGCCCAAGATGTCACACAGTGGGACTGAACCCAGAACCATGTGGTTGGTAAGCAAGCTACTTACCACACAGCCACTCCTTGGTAGATTTGGTTGCTATATCTAACAAGTAGAATGACCGTGTAAAGAGCACCCCTTGTCTATGGCCTTCATATTTTTAGTGAAGCATAAAAAAAGCGGAAGAGTTGATGTCATTAAAGTTATTTACTTATTTATAGTCTGTATTCAATTTTGTCTTCTCTACAAAAACAACCTCAAGGTAGAATGAAGAAACTATTGTTCTTCCTGTAGATAATGCCTTGGAGTTATTTACTGTCGAAATGATTCTATTGTTCTACACCAACTCACGTACATTCTTGCATATATGTAGACTTAGTGATCCTCCCATCTCTATTCCAGCATGTTCAGTGATGAAGAACTCATAAAATTCAAACATGTCTGGAATTGTCTCCCTTATCCTTTTGTTTTCTTTTGATTGTTTCAATCATTAGACTTGTGACCATGCTGGGGCATTGCCTTGAGGAATTTTAGTCAAACAAATCAAACATGGTACTTATTTTTTTGAGCCTGAGACTTATTCTATCAGACAGTTTTGCTAAACTGCTAAGTTACAAGGACATAAACAAACTAACACCAGTTGTCAAGCTGTGGTGAGGAACAAAGACACACATACATAGACATATATACAAGCTTCTTTCAGTTTCCATCTATCAAATCCACTCAAGGTTTTGGTTGGGTTGGGGCTATAGTTTGAAGACACTTGCAAACCATGTATTTACAAAACAAGCTTCTTAATCACACAGTCATGCATTGAAATAATTAGTAAAAGTCTAATATTGTTCTTCCCTCATGAAATTATTATTCCTAATTAACTAATTAATGTTTATGACAAAATATGTTAATTCTCTCAAAGTTAAAGATAAATTTCATATTTTGACTCACGGTCATAAATAACTCAGCTAAGGCTGTATGTATATATTTACGTATGTATATATTTATGTATGTATGTGATGGCCCAGCTGTGGCTTGCAAACTGCATGTGGTCCTTGAAGTTTCTATGTATGGCTTCGAAGGTAATATTGGGTTTCACTGCTGTATTTTCCTATAAATACTATGTAGCCATGCATACACACACACACGCAAATATACGTGTCTATGTGTATATATTATTCTTATGGTTATGTGTATATATGTGTTTGTGTATATGTGCATGTATGTGTATATGTGGTCACTTTAATCAATTCCTCTTGTTGGTATTTAACCTCAGGTTAGATCTATGATTTAAGACATTCCACTCATGGCCACTCTTTCTAAGTATATAGAACTACTTTATCCTTATTTTTATGTCCTTCATATTTTTCAAGACGATTGGGTGTTATTTTAGTGAGAGGGCAGCTTGATTGCTATTTCAAGCAAGCCAACCGATCACTTAGAAGCTCCTTCATTGGTTTGGAATCATGTCAGTGTATCACTGGTACATATGCAATCAACTGTAACGAGATGAAAGACGAACTTAACCCCATTAAGATTTAAACTTGAAGCATAAAGAGAAAATACTAATTTTGTGTGATACTGTTTTACTGTTTCTGCAGCTCTCTGATGTTTGCAGTGGAAATATTTTTGGGTGAAAGAAGAGTCTTAAAATAAACATACTGGGGAAAGATTAATTATCTGTGGGGGAAGGGGGTACATATGTATGTTGTGTGTTCTGTGAGCATGTGTACATTGTGTGTTTTATGTGCATGTTTATGTTGTGTGTGTTGTGTGCACAAGTATGCCGTGTGTGTGTGTGTGTGTGTTTTTTGATATTTTTTTTTATTTATATATTTATTCTCAGCCATGAATTACTTATAGCAAACACAACCTAACGCTGATAATAATGACCTGAATATGTTGGTTGCCCTTGAAATATTGTGGAACAAAATATTGAATTGAGAGGAGAGCTACGAGTTCTTTCTTCAGTATACTCCACCCGATCATATTATCCCATCTAATTATGGCATAAAGTACCCAAATGTATAAATATTCATTCGTTAAACATTGGGGGGAGGGGTGGGTCCATGCCAGCATGGGTTAGATGAAAACATATTTGAAGCAGAATTTTACAGCCAGATGCTCTTCTTGTCATCAACTGTTAGCTTTCTTTTCTCATGTGAAGGACTTCTTTTATTTTACATCTTTAATTCCAAAGTGCAAAGCAACTGGTCATCAACAAGGGATGTCATGAGTATGACCATGGCTGACTAAATAAAATGTGTCACAGTCTTACATGCTGTGAAAACAACAATGGCTCTTGATTCCTGTCAGTGACTTACAGAACTTGTTGCAGACTCAACGTTCATACAAATTCTTTTGACTTCTTGGTTGTTCTGGATCATTCTGATAATTCTGTCTGTGCACCCTTGTGCACCTAGTTAAACCTGAGTGACCTCTACAGGTTTTCTCACAGACAGTGCAGTGCATGTGAGGTCAGTAAGAAAGTCATCATACAGGATGTCCCAGAATTATCTATTTCAGTGAAATAGGACAATTTTCTTAAAAACTTACTTTCATTTATGTTTATCGGATTTAATATATGTTAAAAGTGTTTAAATTCTAAATTTTTTAAATAATTTTATTAAATAAGGAAACATCAAATTCTGTCAGTTTTTTTGGTTTTTTTTTAGATTTGCCTGATTTCATTGAAATAGATAGTTAATTCTGGGACACCCTGTAGTTTGTAGCAGGTCTTTCTACATGATTTTCTTGTGGCTCACCAGGCCTGTGCGAGACATATATATGTAGCCATAGACCTCAGACTAAGTGAGAAACTGTAGGGTCAACGGCATAGTCTTTTCGTGCTGATCTCCTTATGCATGACCCCTCATTTCCATTTTGCTGGAATGTGCTCACTCCATCATAGACTTTTTGCATCCAAGTTTTCTTATTGTATGATATACCTTCTCACTCCTGTTTTGAAATCTCACAGATTCCAAGTGATTCTTTTAAGTTGTCCTTAAATCACTTTCTTGGCTTATTTTGTGGTCAAGTACCTTGCGACAGTTCACCATACTTATGTATACACACACACACACACACACTCATGTGTATGTGTGTGTATGGTGAACTTCTTTCCGTTTCTTATTTCTTTATTGCCCACAAGGGGCTAAACATAGAGGGGACAAACAAGGACAAAGGGATTAAGTCAATTACATCAACCCCAGTGCGTAACTGGTACTTAATTTATTGACCCCGAAAGGATGAAAGGTAAAGTCAACCTCGGCGGAATTTGAACTCAGACCGTAAAGACAGTCGAAATATCGCTAAGCATTTTGCCCGGTGTGCTAACCACTCTGCCAGCTTGCTGCCTTTCTTTCAGTTTCTGTTTAACCAAATTCACTCACAAGACATTGATCAGCGTAGAGCCATATTAAATAACACTCAAGGTGCCATGCTATGGAACAGAGCTCAAAACCACATGGTTTCAAAGCAAGCTTCTTAACCACACGATCATGCCTGTGCCTATAAACTATATAATAAAGGATTTTTTGAGCAGTTATATACAAACAGTTTAAGAGAAGGGGGTTATCAGTAATAAGTGTCATGATGATAATTTCTCCCACAGCATTAAATAGCTTCTTAATACCAGTACCAATATGTTTAAAATGTGAGAAAGGTGTTCCATGTGGAAAAGCAGTCATTACGAAACTGCTTACATAGATCTTTGAAAAGCATTACTATGAAAATGTTTAAACAAAAATCTTGTTACAACCTCAGCTGTTGTTAAAAGTCTGTGCTTAGCCTCTCAACATCAAGGTCCCATTGACATCAAAGCCCCGTTGACATCAAACCCCTTGTTGACTTTAAAGTTCCATCAACATATAAGTTCTGTCGACTTCAAGCACTCCCCCCACCCCAAACATGAAAGCCTCTTCAACATCAAAGCCACCCTGAACATCAAGTTCTCATGGACACCAAGTCTCCATTAGCATAAAAGTCACTGTGAATGTGAAGTCCGTATTGTACGAGATCTGTCAACATCAAAGCTCTGTTGAGCAACATCAAAATTCCATTGACATCAAGGCCCTGTCAATGTCAAAACTGTCAATATGGAGACCTTCATCCACATCACTACACCTCACAGCCATACCTACACCCGCATATTAAATAAGTGTTCATTTGAAATATACCTTTCAAAAATCACCAAGGAAAGATTTGAACCTGAGTTTATGCTCTAAGCATCCATTAGGGTGTTAAAATGGTGCCGCTGTTTTTGTCTTTTGACTGTTTGCTTCAGTTGTTGATGGCAATATCTGCAAGGGACCGTTGGTATTCCAGCGATGAGTTAATGAAGGGAAGTTCCATTTCAGAGACAGAAAATTTTAAAATCATTGGCAACACTTCTATCATTGCTAGGGTGTTGCAGTCATTGGTCTGCCATAAACAAGATATGATTTCGAAAAACTTCCAATTGAAATGAACACATCTTGAATTTGATGTACAGAACAGCTTTCAAATTCACAGGTTCCATTCTTACCTCTATCAAATTCGTCATCAGATTTGATAAGACCCATCTCTAAAGATACTCTTATGTGTGTTGGTCATTGCTGTAACTCCACACCAACAAACTATTTCTTACTACTGAAATGAACATGACCCAGATTTGTTGAAAAAAAATCCACGCATGTGATGATATCTCTTGCAATCTCCACGGTTGACAAATTGAATTCTTCACATACACTCTTTGTGAAATAGTGCCTTAGTAATCATGCACTAATTGCTTTTCATTATAGACTTGAATTCTCAAATTTCCGCTTCTTTTGTACTGAGAAACGAATATAGAAGTATATTGTAACATGACACCACTACAACCGGTACCACCCTGCACGGGGACAGTGCTGGTGAGATAAATCATAATGGGCCTGTCTGTCATTGGATTTCAAGTGAACAATCCACCCTCTCCTACAAACTTTTTGAAACAAGATGTGAGAGGTGAAATTCAAGCCATGGTCAAAGCGTCACTCACACACACATACAAAATCACCGCTACCACCACCATCACATAATGCTATTTTAGTAATAGAGGCCATTAAAGAGAACTCTATAGAATTTCTAACGCAGGCAAAAGGCCACAAATTTGGGGACAGAACATAGTCAGTTATCATCATTATTCTTTTCATCCTTTCAAAAGAAGGGAGGTCAATAAAATAAAGTATCAGTTAACTACTGGGGTCAAATATGAGACCTGGCTCAGTACATGCAACAGAGTGGACTCCATTAACCAAATTTCATTCACATGGCTTTGGTCAGCCGGAGTCCCGAAATTTCAATCCTTCTGTCTGTCTATCATCATCATTGTCATATTCATGTCCACTTTACCATGTCCGTATAGGTTGGACGGAATTTGTTGAAACAGATTTTCTATGGCCAAATGCCTTCCTCATCTGTTTCTAAGCAAGGTAATATTTCTCCATGGCTGGATGTTTTCACAGAAGATTCAAAACGTGTGTGTGTACGTGTATACACACACACAATACACATATAGAAGACACTTGCCCAAGAGGGCTGCACAGTGAGATTGAATTTGAAACGATGTAGTTGTGGAAGCAAACTTCATAACCACAGCCATGCCTGGCTGTGTGGTTGTCGAGTCTTCGTCAATGAGCTTTACTTGTTTTTCCCTTTTTATTGCTCAGACAATAAACTTGATGCCTATGAGTCACATTCAGTGTCATTATGAGTCACATTCTGTGAAATCTAACAATAATAATAATGATGAGTGCTTTTTTTTTTTGTCCAGTCTGTAATGTGGTTAACACTTGGCATGTTGCTTTATTTCACAGCCAACTGTGATCGTCTGCTTAGCTTTGGATGATCAGAAGAAAACTTTTCAGCGCCAGTTTTGTTGTCGCCATAGCTAATCGATATTTGTCTTAATTTTCTGCAATTCAATTTATTTGATTCCATTTACATATCCGTTTATCGCTATATCAAGAATATAAGTGTCTTCAATCAGTTTCTAAATTTGTTTTCTCTTTAGCACTTTCCAATTAAGCAAGAATATTTCAATAGCCAGCAACCTTTTAATTAGTTATTAATTTTTGTTACAAGCAATCTGTTTTTCTCTTCTTCACTTTCTCTTTCTTTCCGTCTTTTTCTCTCCCTCTTCTTGTCTCTCTCTCTCTCTCTCTAACCTTCTCTCAAAAATACTGTGTATAGGCCCTACACTAATCACCTGTGTGTATATAATCATATAAACCAGTCGGTTAAGTCACAATTGCAGTGGGGTGGGGTAATCTTACGTGCAATTTGATACGAGCCATTTTCGTTCAAAAAAAAAAAATCGGGAGACTCTGTTCCCCCCCCCCTCCTCTCTTTTACTTATAAATCGAATATCACCGGATCCCTTTTCTTTCAGTTGCGCGTCTAGTTTACACTTCATTTCTCTCTCACTCACTCACTCACACACACACACACACACACACACACACACACACACACACACTCTCTCTCTCATTTATGGTCGTAATGATGATTAAGTTAAATAATTATTGATACATATATATATACTCTGTCACTACGATTGCTGCTTGCTTCGTCACGTTTTGCTTCTTTATATTTAATTTTGCTCTGCTTAACAAACTCCGTCTCCAAGCACCACCATTAGAAATATCATCTCTGATATCATACAACTACACACCGCCAAACACTGCTAACATCAACACCACCGCCCATTCATCATCTTCGCCGCCATCACCGCTACAATCAGCTTGCTTCCATCGCCGCCACCTCACCAAACACTCATTTAGGTAATAATACGTAGCACCGCTCATACAACAAAGTGCCATACACGTGTTATTGTTTGTTGTTGCTAAATGATAATAAGATGGCTATGGGAACGTTTGCTGGCACCGCCTGTCTTCATACCCTCCTCCCTCGTTCTAGATAAATAGTTCTGATCGAAAACAATTTCCAATAAGCCAGTTATTTACTAAATCATTCGCGGTGAGTACAATGACAAAATCGCTTATTTGATCAGCACTTCTCAACTAATATTCCCAATAACATGGATGCATTTATAGAGGCAAGTGTCTGTATAAACATGTATACGTTTGTATGCGAGTAATGACTGTTTCCATGTGTGTGTTTATGTTAAACAGAGAGATACATGTGTTCGCGGGAAATGTTTGCGGGTGCATGTGTCATTATACAATATATGTCAGTGATGTAGGTAGGTGTATGTATGTGCGTAATGTATTGCCTGTATGTAAATGACGAATGAAAGTGTGTGTGTACGTGGATGTGTAATGTGGGTGTGCAATAATATATATATGTGTATATATATATATATATATATATATATATATATATATATGAATGACTAATAACGGTAATGAATGTGTAATATAGATGTATGTAATAATTATATATATTTATTTATTTATATATATTATATGAGTGTGTGTGTAATGTAGAAGGGTTATAAATGGCTATGTTGAGGTTATATATTAGTATATATATTTGACTATATAGATATTTAATGTTATCAGGTGTGTCGAAAGATTACGCACACGTACACACATTTTATATATATATATATATATATATATATATATATAT
>NC_068981.1:3301752-3315477 GCF_001194135.2 Octopus bimaculoides | reverse complement strand
CAGTAACCTTGCTGTTATTTAACCCTGGGTCGTCCAACATTCAATAGACATACATGATCAGAGATATTCTAGTAAAATTAAGACTCCTAAATATAGATATTTTAGACTCCCAAATGTAGATAATTCTATTATCTAAGATGTCCTTCCAGTATTTAAGACAGTAGGGAGTGATTCGAGGAAGACCTGGGGCAGGGTTTCGGATTAGGTGCTCCCATAAGGGAAAAGAAAAAGGGTTTTTCCTTTTATGTTCTGTTTTTGTTTTGTTTTTTTAGTAGTTGTGTTTCATTCAACAGAAATTACAGTTACACACCTGCTTTTTTTTTTTTTCTATAACCTTTTCGTTTCTTACGAGATACGGGTGCCTAATCCGAAACTCCACCAGATTTAGCTGGTATTTCTAGCAGACCATGTAACCATATAGAGGTTCACCTCGGTGTCTCGTGTCTGATGTTTAACTGACTATAAAGCATTCTAGCCGTGACTAACCCACATTTTTTTTGGGGGGGGGGTCAGGCATATTATACATATCGGACTACATTAGCCAATGTATCCTGCCTTCTCTTCGCCTTTAATAATTTGATGGAGATTTAGTTGCTATTTCTAGCAAGCCGGTTCGAGCCAACCACGTTGTTTTGTTTTTCTCTGCAAATCATGAGCATTCACAGCCATGCCACAGCTGCGGCTGAAGCAGCAGCAGCAGTAGTGGGGAGGGGGGGAGGACTACTACATCTGCTGCTGCTTTTATTTATTTACAATTTTTCCCGCTTCATAGTCGCAATATTTTCTAAAAACATGAATACTCTCTGCTGGAAATATGCCATATACCCATCCGGTCATCGACTTTTGTGTGTGTGTGTGTATAAATATATATACAGATATATCGCTTCTACCCCATTCAACTCGCACACCTTCCTCCCCCCCCATGCCCATCTCTTTCCACATACTCTTTGCACGCAACACCCCCGTCTCTCCCTCTCGTCTTAATTCACCCCCATAGAACTGCATTCCCACATGGTCCCTAAACTTTTTTTCATTCTTCTTCCCTTCTTTCCACCGTTCTTTTTCTGGGGGGGGGGGGTTTCCTTATGAAGAATGCTAATGTCCAAAGCGTAAAGATCCTTTCCCCTTTTCTTTTCAAGCGGGAGACTAATAATTGTCTCTCCTGTGTTTTCTTCTTCTTTGTCTTCTTTTTTGCTCGTTCATCGCATACATACATGCATACATTGTTGTCTTAAGGCATAAGCACACTGGGTAGTTGCTCAGGGATCTCACAGGTCTAGGCAGCGTTGGATTAGCCGTTAAGCAAAATAAGCTGGTGTTCAGGGCATCAAGAGAAGGAGGAGGCACCACGGAAATGGTAAATGGTTTACGGCACAAAAGAAATCACTTTAAACTTGATAAAATAATATTCGGGATGCCTTTATCTCTACTAAGCATAGATGCAGATGTATTACCTAAGATTAATTTTGAGGGACTGATCAAAGACTCTGCAATTCAAAAAAGTCAGCGGAAACTTTTCAAATATAAATAAAGTGGAAGTAGACAAAGATAAACTTTATTTTCCTTCTAATTGTTTTGTTTTGTTTTGAAAAATAAGGATTTATTTTATGGTTTGTTATTGTTTATATTTTGAACAACATAATCTTTTATGGGGGACACCAAAATTTTTTAAGTGCTTAGGGCCTCGATGGGTCTTAATCTGGCCCTGAGTCTAGGGGCCCATTTCTGATGTATGTATGTATGCTGTAGCTTGCTGTCAATAAATAAATTGTACAGGGCTCAGTGCCTTGATTTTCCTAGGGCCCTATGATGCTACTAAGACAGCCCTATATATATGTGTGTGTGTGTAAAATACACACATACACACATATATGAAAGAGAGCAACTAAACGCCCCAGCTAGGGAGCCTTCACATAATTGTTGACCTAGTAGAAATAGCAGCCAAGTTTCCACCAAACTACACCCTACTGTCTTTAAAAAGTGGAAGGATATTGAATGATGTGGTCCTAAATATATTGATTAAAAAATAAGATCAGAGGTCTACCCTACCAGTGGTTAAACAACAACAATCAATAGTAAGGACTTGGATGGTAAAAATCACTGGAGTTGCTTCTCTTTACATTCTGTGTTCAAATCCTGCTGGGCTCAACTTTACTGTTCGTCCTTCTGTGGTTCATAAAGTACCAGTCAAACATTGCAACTGATAAAAAGAACTACACTGTCCTTAGAATATGTGACCTTGTGTTTAAAGGAAGGGTTGTGGATTTGCAGAATCAGTAGAGCATCAGACAAAATGAGGTATTTTTTTCTGGCTCTTTATGATCATAGTTCGAATTATACTGAGTTCACCTTTGCCTTTTATCCTTCTGAGGTTGATAAAATAAAATTCCAGTCTAGGGATGATTTTATTAGTTATTATTTTTCCACCCCCTATTCCTGGAAGAGTAATGGGTGTAGAGTCCTCAGGCAGCTCTTCTATAGGGTTCTATCATAAGCAACTCTCATTTCATTTTTTGTCTGGATTTCCAAGCTTGTCCAACTGAGACTATAGATAGCATCCAACCTTCTTGTTCTTGGTCTACCCCTAGGTCTCCTACAGGTTGACCTGGTTTGAATTGCAAAGTCTTTGATCAGTTCTTTCCTGTGATGTTCTGTAGCTTCTCAACCTGGAGAGATTCTCCAATCTCTGAACTACAAACCCTGTCAAAATCCTTTTCTATTCACAATCATACCCTGTTAGTCATTAACCAACATTCATGACCAAAGGTGAGGATAGATATAGAAATCAAACTGAAGGTCGCATGTTTGGCCATATACGTACTCCAAATTTGTGATCTGCTGTCATCATCAGAGCATTGGGCAAAAGCAAACGCTCTGCAGCAGTGCTTCTCAAACTATCTGATGTGGCGTACCAGCAGTTTTTTTTTTTTCCAATGTACCAGGGATCAGTAATATTTCTTAGTAATATTAATTTATACCAGAAGCAAGATATATAATGAATATAATAAAAGTTGACAATTCTTTTTATCTTATATTAATTTTGTAAACAAATAATACAATATTACATAAGCATTTTATAATGTTTCTCTTCTGGAAGCTACTTTGAATAGCATTGCTCTACAGTATTTTTTCAAGTAAACATTGTAAGTTCAAATCTCCCTGTGTCCAACTGTCTTTCACCCTTCTGAGGTCCATAAGTACAAGTCAAATACTTGTGACCAGCTAATCCCCACCTTCCGAATTTATGGCTTTGTGTCTATGTTAAAAATAATTAAGAGCTTCTTTATGAGCAAATTTGCATGATAAGCTTTAACTTTTTTCTTACTTAAGGTGGCGCTATAGCAGGAAAGGTTAATGCTTGAGATTAAAGACTTATAATGGTTGTGGATCAGCCTTTTCTTTTCCAATCTGCCTTATGTTATGAAGACAATAGAACAAACGAATAAACACAAAATATTATGAAATAGAGTAGGAATAGTGTTGATGTGGTGGCCTCTGAAGATGAGGTTGACTGTTGCACAATGCTGATGCTGGCAGGCTTAATGTTCCCAAGTTCTTTTTTTTTTTTTACTTGTTTCAGTCATTAGACTGTGGCCATGCTGGAGTGCCACTTTGAAAAATTTATAGTGGAATTTTTAGTCAAATAAATCAACTCCAGTACCTTTTTTCTTTTTAACCTGGTACTTATTCTGTGGATATCTGGCCAAACCACTAAGTTACTGGGCCATAAACACACCAACACTAGTTATTAAGCGGTGGTGGTGGACAGACACAAAGACACACATATACACAACAGGCTTCTTTCAGTTTCCATTGACCAAATCCACTCACAAGGCTTTGATCAGCCTGAAGCTATAGTAGAAGACACTTGCAGACGGTGCCATAGAGTGAGATTGAACCTGGAACCATATGGTTGGGAAATAAGCTTCTTACCACACAGCCACTGAATATTCCATAAAACTTTCATTACAACCTTCTGTTAATTTCCGGTAATCACGAATATTCTGTCAACTCTCTTCAAAATATGTTGTTAATTAACATGCTGACTAATTATTTTAGTGTCAAAATGTTTTCTATTTAAATCTTCATTCTGGAGGTATGCAGTGAATTGGTTTAGCTTCTAGTTAGCTATTTTCAGCTGTCCTGTGACTATAAGCATTCAGTTTAACTGAATGTGTGTGTGTGTTGGTGAAGTGGTGTACACCAAGTGTCCAATATAGCTATCCTCTGATTTGAGGAAGAGTTAGCTACTATTTCTACCTGATTGAGAAGTGGTGTAAGGGCTCTGGTCATGATAAAAATTTATCTTCAGGCTTTAAAAATTCAGTAACAAAAGTGAAAAAAGAAACTAAAAAAAGATTTGAATATTCAGTTTAACTGTGTGTGTGTGTGAGAGAGAGAGAGAGAGAGAGAGAGTGTGTGTGTGTGTGTGTGTATGTAATTTGCTAAACATTTACCATTCTTTCACAAAACCTGAAACCTTGTACATTTGTTGATTGGCACAGCTAAATCTGTTGTTGCTCCACAACATAACTTCACAACACGGTTGACTGAACATCTTATCGCACTATCTCTGTTATTTATTCTCTCTCTCTAAACAACTCTATTTTTCTGCACCAACCAAAGTTGTACAAGATTGTACATGTTTACATTGAGATTCTTACATTACTTCAGCAAGTAGGCTGAAAGTTTGTTTTGCTGATAAGGAAATTATAATAATAAATTGAAATATGCCTGAAGTTGTCCCCCTTATTGAAACCATTAAAATAACATCAGTCACTAATCTTTCTCTAGTCATCTCTATCTATCTAATTATTGATCTTTATTCAGTAAATTATTACTCTCTGCTAGAAATATGTCATTGACAACAACTTTTTACACACACACACACACACACACACACACACACATTACGTATCAGTTATATGGTGGAGGTGCAATGGCCCAGTGGTTAGGGCAGTAGATTCGCGGTTGTAGGATTGCAATTTCATATTCCCAGACTGGGCGTTGTGAGTGTTTATTGAGCGAAAACACCTGAAACTCCACGAGGTTCCAGCAGGGGCTGGTGGCAAACCCTGCTTTCTCTCACTCTTTCTTCTTGTTTCTGTTGTACCTACCTGTATTTCAAAGAGGCTAGCCTTGTCATGCTGAATCTCTCTTGAGAACTACGTTAAGGGTACACGTGTCTGTGGAGTGCTCGGCCACTTGCACATTAATTTCATGAGCAGGCTGTTCCATTGATCGGATCAACTGGAACCCTTGTCGTCATAACCAATAGAGTGCCACAATCAGTCATACACCCTACAGTAAATTCAACCCACTCCATCTCACTTCTCCACTCCAGCTGCCTAGAGATCTCATAATGTGGTAATCATCAACCTCCAAGAAATAGCTGCCAAGTTTCCATCAAATCACATTCAGTCATCATAAAAAAAGGACACTGAATAACGTCCTAAATGTACTGCCTGAAAAATAAAAGACAGGATGGCCAAGTTCACCCTTATCAATGCAGCATTGTCACATCTGGACTATTTGTGGTCATGTTTGATTGGTCAGTGCTTACCTGAGGGTGAAACAACAGTATTCATTATCTGTCTCTACTCAATTATATTAATTAGATTTTTAATACGTTGACATTAATTATATAATTTACTGGCTTCCACTGACATTTCTTATCTTGCTCACTTCATAGTTTAGAAAATATAACTTTGACATTTTGAAATTGCGTAAGAGAAGGTAATTTCAGTAAATTTTTACTTTTATACCCATCATTATCATTTAATGTCAATTTCCCATACTGGCATGGGTTGGACAGTTTGACAGGAGCTGGTAAGACCAAGGGCTGCACCAGGCTCCATTGTCTGTTTTGGCATGATTTCTATGGCTGGATGCCCTTCCTAACACCAACCACTTTACAGAGGTACGGGGTGCTTTTTACATGGCACCTGCTTTAAAGTTGAAATGCTTTTCCTTATGGATTTTTGTACATTTTAAACAAATCTGACCATCAAAACTGGAAATCACTTGTTCTTTAGATAAACCCCATCCTTGCAGCTGATAGCTTAGGGAAAGGAAATATCAGTATGTAGTACCATGACTTGCTAGACATGGCAGACAAATAGTCTCCATCTAGAAATACACATTAACTGTTGAATAACTTGAGTGCCAGAATAGCTTCATATTGCATGCATGCTTTCAATGATTATTCTTACTCTAACCCTAACCTTTTAAGGTAAGGTGAGTTTAATAGTTAAAATTTACCACAGACTCTCTCAGTTTATTTTGCAAACGAGCTTAAATTTTCTAAATATTGTTTGTAATGAACAGAGATGATTTAAAAAGATGGCAAAGTGGTTTCATTGGAACATTGGAGAGAATGCTTCTTGGTACATGTTCTGAATTTTCTGCACCTCTCAGAGTTTAAGTGCCTCCAAGGATAACTTTGTCTTTCTTCCTTTTGAAGTTCATGAAAAGGTACCAATACAAAACGATGGGGTGGTGGAGCTGTCAGAAAGTGAGACAAAATGCTTTGCTGCATCTGTTCCACTTTGCATTCTGACAGCAACAACACTGGTGCTAAGCTGTATTGGCCCTAAGACAATGGTTTTTCCCTTGGATAAACATTGGTGGCACACAAAAGAAAGATTTTTATGTGTGGGCACCTGCCAATCTTTCTCAAAAAAATCATGCCCAGGTCTTTGCACATAATATATATGCATGGTCATCCTTGACTGACAGAGACATGGTATAGTAAAAGAAACTTCTAAAATTTTATAATGATAAAATTTGTGAAGTAGTTGTATGCTGTCAACTTAATGTGACAGTCCCCTGAAGGGAATACTACTACTGTTGGTTAGACCTAGGAAGTTGCACCGCTTCCTGTCGGCCTTGACACATTTCCTGCGTCCTTATGTTTACAAGGGGGAGACATAAGGACACAGGAAATGTATCAAGGCCGACAGGAATCGGTGCAGCTTCCTAGGTCTAACCAACAGTCCCTTCAGGGGACTGTCACATTAAGCTGACAGCATACAACTACTTCATCGTATCACTACTGCATAAATCTCTCTGAGAGATTTAGAAATGTATAATTTCTAAAGATAAAATTTGTATATTACGTAACTAGTTAGTGATGTGTGTACGTAAGATTTGGATACCTATACAAGATGCAGCAAAAATAACTTCCCGCATTAGCTACATAAAGACACCATTACTACTTGCTTAATTTCATTAGTTCCACACCAGTGGTTGTGTAAATTATGAGCAAAAAATCCTTTATTTTACATGGCTATTGACATGGCACTTGTGAAGCTAGGCAGGTGATAATCAGTGCCTTCATGTAGCTGATGTGGGTTTTGCTGCACCCTGTAGATGTAACATTATAGTTGGCAACTTGAGCCAGCAAGAGACCTCAATATAGCCACACGACCTGCTAGAAATAGCAGTCAAATCATTCAGATTACATACTAACATTTTATATAAATGATAGAAAACATTAGATAAAGCATTCTTGAATATTCCCAAAAATATGGTCATGGTCTGTTCAGGGCTAAACACAGACAGCCAACTCTCTCCTTAATCATATCCTACCATGTTGTATGAGGGAGTGCTGAAAAGTTGCTGGTTTTGGGTAAAAGAAAATAGAGGAGGATCAGTTAATTATGATTCTATTCAACATATTCTTCCCATCTCAGATTCACACACTTATCACAGTGGTCCTTCAGTTTTTCTAAGCCGTGTAAAAGAGCTCGGAAGGTTGGGTCTCCAACCAGGCCTTTCATGATACAGTAATGGCAATAAGCCAAGAGACCTATGAGTCATAGGTAGCTCTCAAAGCATTTTAGAAACCTCATGAACTGTTGCTGTCTGCATGGGAGTGATTATAATCTCCCTTTTTATTGTTCCATAAGTGCTGCCTCTGTTGAGGCTTGGCCCAAGTAGTCCTGCACACCAAAATGAAAGCATCCATTTTGATGTGGCATGAGCTGTCATTATTCTGGTGAGCTCTCAAAAATGTTGTTTGTGGTCCAGGAGGACCTGTATTTCAATGTTATAGTTCCTAATACTTGTGTATTCTAGAACCAAGGTGTTCCATGAGTAGAGTAGTTCTCTGATAATAAACCAGTCTTGCTTCGCATTAATAGATTAAAAGTTGAAGCTTTCTAGCTTTCTCTCCAGTTCTCCATTAGATTCCTTCTTACGGACACTAAAAGCACCTTTGACACCTCTGCCTTTTGGTCAGCTGTTACCTCACTAAGGTCATATATCTCTCTTCCTGGCAATGATGCATGTGCTCTCTTCAGAGGTGCCACCCACATCTCAGTTACGTCACACCTAAGGAAATGAGACTGTATTTTTACCCAGGTCATTAGTAACATGAATGAAATAATGCTGAGGACATACTTCACTGAAAGTTTAGTCACTACTACAACATCTAGCATATCAATAATTAAGTCTTTCAAATGGATGTTGTGATGTTCATGACACTGTAGCCCAAGCCAGACCTTAGATGAGTAAAGTGTAAAATTCTTCAAGTTTGTAAGCCACTGGTAGGGGAGTTTCTGGCATTTAGTGATTTGTGATTTAAGAACAAGGCCAGCAGTTTCGAAGGCAAGGGGTTTAGTCGATTACATTGATTCTTGACCATTTTACTAGACCAATTCTTTATTTTGTCAACCCCACAAGGATGAAGGCAAGATTTGAACTCAGATTTTTTATGATGCATTCATTGAGTACATTCAATATTACCATTATTATCATTGCTCCTTATTTTACTGCCTCCAATGAATCCAGAGCAACAAGTTTAATGATCTATGTGGTTATTTATATATTTTTTCTAAATGTTAAATAAACAATACAGGCCAGATGTAACTAAAGTGTATTTAGTATTATTAAATGCAAATTAACATTACTTAGACTGGATGGGTTAGTAAGGGAGAGAGCTCTAATATTTTCTCAGTTAAAATTTCGTTTAACTTTTCCTGAGATTTTTTAAGTTACTGGGCAACCAAAGTATAGTAATTAGTCTTTATTAAAAGAAAAAACAAATCTATCAAAGAATTGACTGTTATAATTAATCTCCAGATTCCTGAATCCAACACAGTCCATTATTGCTTCTCAGGTGTTCAGTCAAGTTCTAAGTACTTCTATTGATATTTAAACTATTATTTTCATGTTTTAATTTGATATCCCTTTATACTCAGAGTTCAAACCTCACCATAATCAATTGTCCCTTCCCACCAAAATGTTTGTCGTGTTAGAAATCAAGATGATATTTTAGTTCTTGTCTCCTCTAGTTAATTGATAACTAGTATGATTTCACTTGGTATCCAGTGAAGACTGGGGTGAGGGTGGAGGTATTTTCACTTGCAATCAAAATTGTCTAGTTTTGGTTTTATATTTGGGCTTTCAAACAGCAACAGGAAAATGAACGACAATAATAACAAATTGTAAACGATCAGATACAATCACTCTTCCCCAGTGTTTTCACACTAAGTCTCAAATGCTGCAGTAAATGGAGTAATTGAACTTAATTCAACAACAAACACAAGAAAGAGAATAACGACATGTTTAATTGCAAGCCAAAATATCCTTTCTGTATGTATGTATGTGTGTGTGTGAGAGAGAGAGAGAGAGAAATCTTCTGGGGAAAAATTTAACAACTGCATTTTA
Source organism: Octopus bimaculoides (assembly GCF_001194135.2). Lineage (NCBI taxonomy): Eukaryota > Metazoa > Mollusca > Cephalopoda > Octopoda > Octopodidae > Octopus > Octopus bimaculoides. The sequence goes on along the minus strand of NC_068981.1, from coordinate 3,305,805 downwards.
ATTGCAAGCCAAAATATCAAAAGAAAAAGAATATCTTTGAAGAAAACAAAAATATCTTTGCTGGCCACTAACCAATGAAATTAGCTGCTGGCTAATGGAAATGGAGAGACTTTGCTCAAAAACCACTGAAACCAATATCTTTTTTTATATATTTCTAAAAGGTGGGCAGTAGTAATGATAGCCAAATCAGTAAAAAACCCGTTTTTAGTCAAGGTTTTGTCCTGAGTTCAAAATTCACTAGGGTCTATTTTGCCTTTTTTTTTTTATCCTTCTAGGTTTGGTAAAATAAAATCCATTTAAGTACTAAAATCTGTTTATTATTTCCCTTGTTAAAAATTAATACTAACCTGCTTTTAATGCTAGAAATCAATATTATTTCTTATTTTCTTTTAATATAATGGATACTACTGGAAACTAGAGTTATCATCACCATTTTAATATTCATTTTTCCATGTTTGCATGGATCAGATAGAATTTTCAACAGCCATATAAGGTAATATTTCCCATGGCCAGACATTTTCAACAGAAGACTGAAAACAAAGAATATCCTTTGTAAGATGCTGATGCTTGTTTACATCACATGATGTCAAAACAAAAGTACACTCAAATACACACAGACACACAGTCAGGCTTCTTTCAGTTTCTGTTAACCAAGTCCATTCACAAGGCTTTGGTTGGCTCAGAGCTATAGTAGAACTCACTTGCCCAAGATGCCACACAGTGGGACTGAACCTGAAAGTACACAGTTGGCAAAGAAACTTCTTAATCATGCAGCCACACCTGTACCTTATGTTTTAGTGCCGATGATACGTAAAAGGCACCCACTACATTCTTGGTGGTGGTGTCAGGAAGGACATTCAGCTGTAAAAACCAAGCCAAAATCAGACTGGAGCCTGGTGCAGCTCTCTGTCTTAGCAGTTCCAGTCAAACCGTCCAACCCATGCCAGCATGGAAAACAGATACTAAATGATGATGGTGATGATGATATTTTGTTATGTTGCTATTAATAACAAAGGTAAAACAAGCCTCAAATTATTGAGTGCTGCAGCTATTTGAAAATATCTGTACTTCAAATCTGTACTTCACATATTTACTCTGCTTGTATGAAAAGGTGTGTGGCCAAATGGTTATGGTGTTCAGCTCACAATCATAAAATCATGGGTTCATTTCCTGGACTTTCAGTTTAAGGTGCAAGAGGAGAATATTGGTGAGATGATAAATATAGCAGTATATGTGAATGGGATAACTTTTTAGTTTCTCATACTTATTTATCTAATCAATTTAAACATCTGTGTAAAGCTGGTAATTCACAACAGGTTAAGGAAGATATACAATAACCCTGATGAAAAAGAAACTAATATTAATGCAGCAAAAACTACTGTTTCAACTGCAAATGCACAGTGTTCACTGCTGCAAACCATAATGGTAGCCAAAAAACAATAATTGTACAGCATTAGCTCTATGAAGACACTATTATTACTTGCCTCACTTCATTAGTGTCACACCACATGGTTATGCAAAATGTGGGAGATTTTTCTGCTGCACTCTGCACTAACACTAGAAAGAAGAAAACAGAGTTAAAGAACAGTTAAATGTTTTTGGTGTTGATCTTTTCTTTTTTTTTTTTGTGGTTTCCATGAACTGTAAGATTTTCTTTATGCTAGGTGGATCCTTGAAAATAAATTGCACCTTCAACTGTTGTAGCCTTTTATATATTTCATTGAAATATATAAATACTATAAGATTTCTGGATAATCTCCACACAAGTATAAACACGATTCCATACAACCCGTTCAGGATAGAATATAGTTCAAAGGAATATGACTACAAAGCAGAGGTGTGGCAACTGTCAACAAAATTACTAATCACAGCTAGGCAGGGATCTAGATTTGACATACTAACTATAGCAACCACCAAATGAATCTTCTGCTTACAGAGCCAGAGATGAAAGAGTGGGAGTAGGAACTCTCCATATGATCCTTTAGCCTGCTAGAAGTAACAAACAAAAAGAAAACAGGACCATATTTTCTGAAAATAGATGGGATGGTCATGGTTTGAAAGCTTTTACCAAAAGTCTACTTAATGACCACCTGAGTACTAAACAGCAATATTCATTCAGTGATCAATTAAATATCAGTCTTTATCGTCTTCAACTGGAAGGACAGAGTGAACCTAATGGAATCAAAGGCACAGTGGACCTCAGTGGGATTTGAACTCAGAACAACATGAAAGGATGTAACTAAATACAACAAGGCATTTTGAGTAAATTTTTACAATTACACCCATATCACTTTGAAGGTGAAATTTTACCCAAAGAATGAGTGATTTCCAACAGCTTTGATGTTCAGATCCCTCCAAACCACAACTAAAAGCATAAGATAAAACAATGAATTTCTCCTTTTTTTGTGTTTTGAATGACTCCATCCATGAAAACCATGGGAAATCGCTTTTCCTTTAGGTAAAACTTCAGCTTCAAAATGAAGCAGCAGGTGTAATAGTAAAAGTTCACATTTTCTAAGCAATATTAAACAAATAGTTTGTAATGACTTCAGGTAAATGCCAATTCTAGCAGAAAAGTATACACTCTAAGATTGCAAGAAATTCTTCAATAGAATAAATTAAATTAATCTGTTTTAAATAATAATTAATTAATCTGCTTAAATATTGACAAAATTAGAATTAAAAAAATAATTTATAAGCCCAAAAATTCATTCTACAATTGCCTACGAGCATATAGCATAGTGGATAAGAGCACAGGCTACTGACTCTCGAATTCTGAGTTCACTCCCAGGCAGGGACTTGAGAAATAATATCAACAAAAAATAACATCAGAAAAATACCCAATACCTAAGAAATGAGAACAGAGTACCCCATTAGTCAAATAAAGGTTGGGTTTGAAACTCCACCAGAACACCTGATGAAGGCTGGAGAGTACATCAGCTGAAACATTGTGATAACAACAAACAAGATGAGGACACCTATTCATCCATTGTAATTTTAAGATTTCTGAGTAATTCGGTTTATTACTTGATCTCCTGTGATTGAAGTAAAACTAAGCATTTACTAAAGTCATTAATTGTAAAGTTAATTGACCATATCCATTCACATTATTATTTTGGATTAGAAACTTAGTCAAAATATTGTAAAAAGGAAATGTATAATTTACCCATGTCTGTTTATGAGTTGATGCATTTGTGTATGCATTTATTTATGAGTGGATATATTACTCTGTGTGTGTGTGTGTGTGTTCATGAGTAGATGCATTTGTGTGTTTGTGAATGAATGAATGTATCCATGTGCACATTTGTAGATAAATGCACACCTGTGTGTTTGTGGAGGAATGCATTCGTATGTCTATGTGAGCATTTGGATGGTTGTAGTTTCATGTGTATGTATGTGAATGACTACATACATGCATGTGAGTGTATGTCAGTATCAGAGATTTTCTTTTTTCATGCAAATGAAAAAAATATATATAAATCTTTTATTCAAATCTTTCATTTAAAATATTTCTAACATAATTTTTGAGGATTTTTGCTTATTTAGCCAGATTTTATATTTTATTTGGAAGTTGTTGTTTTTCACTAATACTTCAAGAAGAAATATTGATCTTTTATTCAAATTGTCATGCTTATTTAGACTTTACTGAATTATGTTCTCTCTAATATAATATCGTGCTTCAGTTTACATGCATATCCTTCTTTAACTATGGAACAAAACTGAAGACATAATGCATTATAGATACGTTATATTATTTTTAAACATTAAGTTAAACATTTTGCAAGCATGAATCCAAGATGGAAAAGCCACAAAACTCTTTAACTGTTCACTTTATCATCTGCTACTAATATTTTTTTTTTCCATAAAACAATTGGCTGATAACTAAGTATCTGAATTTAATTATGATATATATTCCCAAATAGAGAATTGATGCATAAATATGAAAAAATAGATCTACAGATAAAGAGACCATTAAACTTCAACATGTTTATTACATTGCAGTAAATCCATGAGACCAATATATATATATATATATATATATATATATATATA
>NC_068981.1:3299255-3301551 GCF_001194135.2 Octopus bimaculoides | reverse complement strand
ATAAATCTCACATATAAATTTCACATAATGTCTTCAACAGCTGTTTCATTAAGAAAAACATCATTAAATGTATAATTTAATTTAAATTTTTTAATTATGTATCTGTAATTATGCATATAATGATGTTTATCTTAATGAAACAGCTGTTGAACACAAAGTATGAACTGTATGTAAAATTTATACTTTCCTGCTTCTATTTTAAGTATTATATATATATATATATATATATATATATATATAAGTGTGTGTTTAGCAGAAGCAACAGAGTGACTCAAGGGTTGAGAGTTTCGTGCATTGGCACTTAACAAACTAGTTACAGATTGAAGAACCATGAGCTTATATAATTGATGAGAATTACATTTTCCTCTGGATTGTTTTAAAACCATAACACTGTCACAACGAAAAGTCATATTTTTCAAATAGTTTGCCTATTATGTCATTCAATAAGTAAATACATAAATAAATAAAGAAAAGAAAGAAACCTTGTTTGAGTGTGAAGAGACGCACAAGGTTTCTGTATTTATTTATGTAATAATGACTTATTGAACAACTAGAAGTAGTTGATATCTTCCGTTACCTAGGTGACCAAGTCAGTAGCGGGGGAGGGTGCACTAAAAGTGTAGCTGCTAGAATAAGAATAACCTGGGCAAAGTTCAGAGGGCTCTTACCTCTGCTGGTGACAAAGGGCCTCTCACTCAAAGTAAAAGGCAGACTGTATGACACATGTGTACGAACAGCCATACTATATGGCAGTGAAACATGGGCCGTGACTGCTGAGGACATGCGTAAGCTCGTAAGGAATGAAGCCAGTATGCTCCGATGGATGTGTAATGTCAGTGTGCATACTCGACAGAGTGTAAGTACCTTGAGAGAAAAGTTGGACCTAAGCAGCATCACAACACAATCGTCTTTGTGCAAGAGAAATGCTTGCGCTGGTATGGTCATGTAGTGAGAATGGATGAGGATAGCTGTGTGAAAAAGTGCCACACCCTAGCAGTTGAGGGGAACTGTGGAAGAGGTAGAGCCAGGAAAAAACCTGGGGTGAGGTGGTGAAGCATGACCTTTGAACATTAGGCCTCACCGAGTCAATGACTAGTGACCGAGACCTTTGGAAATATGCTGTGCGTGAGAAAACCCAGCAAACCAAGTGAGACCATAACCCATGGCCTTTGCCAGGGGTGTAGCCACTTATGCGTACCTTTACTTCATTGGACACTAAACTCTGCTTGCGAAGACCTGTTGGGGCAAGTGAAATCGAAATCATAACTGAACGAAATTGGATGACTGGCACCCATGCCAGTGGAGTGCTAACAGCACCGTCCGAGCGTGATCATTGCCAGAGCAGCTGTCTGGCTTCCATGCTGGTGGCACGTAAATAGCACCATTTGAGAGTGTTCGCTACCAGCATCGCTTTACTGGAACTTGTACCGGTGGCATGTGAAAAAACATTCGAGCAAGGTTGTTGTCAGTGCCGCTGGACTGGCTCCTGTGCAGGTGGCACGTAAAAAACACCATTTGAGCATGGCCGTTGCCAGTAGCGCCTGATTGGCCCTCATGCCGGTGGCACGTAAAAGCACCCGCTACACTCTCAGAGTGGTTGGCGTTAGGAAGGACATCCAGCTGTAGAAACTCTGAGATTAGATTGGAGCCTGGTGCAGCCATCTGGTTCGCCACTCCTCAATCAAATCGTGCAACCCATGCAAGCATAGAAAGCGGACATTAAACAATGATGATGATAATGATGAACAACACAGTGGACAAACTATTTGAAAAATATGAATTATCCATGTGACATTATTAAGGTTTTAAAATTTAATCCAGAACCATCGAGAGGAAAATGTAATTATCACCAGCGATATAAGCCCACAGCCTTTCAAAATGTAACTAGCATGATAAGTGCCAATGCACGAAACACTTGGTCCTTGAGTCACTCTGTTGCTTCTGCTAAATATTAATGAAAATATACATTTTGAGTTCTATTTTCACTGTTTGCATCACCTTACCTCTCTCTCTCTTATATATATATATATATATTACTTGTTTTTTTTTTCTTTTTTTATTGTAGAATTTACAGCTCAGTTGGACGGTTAAGGTAGTCTATTCGCTATGATTGTGGATCTAAGTCCAACCATATGCATTTCTCTCACAGAAAAATAAGGCTATAGTAAAATTTGTTAAAGCTTTACCAGTGAAATATAATAATACTTTGAAAAAGAACCTGAAGATGTGTTAGAATAATTGTAAATTTGATGATTGCATATATATATATATATATATATATATATATATATATATA
>NC_068981.1:3298545-3299245 GCF_001194135.2 Octopus bimaculoides | reverse complement strand
ATATATATATGTAAATTCAATAATAGGACAAATTCTTTTACAAGAATTTATCAAGTAGCTAGCATGAAAAAATCCATCATTTATTCCCGAAATATATATTTATATAAGGGCATTACTATACAATAATGCCTCACGCCATGAGGGACTCTAAGGTCAGACTACCATAAAAAGCACATTTTTACCGAACGCGAGGAAATGCAACTCTCAAAGCCAACCTTTTATGGTAGTCTGACCTTAGAGTCCCTCATAGCGTGAGGCATTATCGTATAGTAATGCCCTTATATAAATATAAATATATATATATGTATGTATACAATTGTGTGTATATCTATATATATAAAAATGAGAATGTGTGTTTGTCTGTCTGTGTGAATCCCTAAAACTCGAGAACTACGCAACCAATTTCATTCAAATTTTACAGATGCCTTACTTAGGGTTCCAGTTGTGTTTTAGTAAAAAAAAATTTTAACTTCTTGCAGAGTTCGAGCCCACAGCAACATAATATCTCCTCCACTATTTAAGTATTACGTGTCAAAAGTGAAACAAAAACACTCATGTCAAATACTTTCACTTTAAAAATGAAACTATTCCACTCACTGAAACAATCACATTTCGATACTGTAATGACAGATACTTTCAGAGAGAGAGAGATGTATATGTATACATATAGATGTATATGTACACGTATATGTAAAGATAT
>NC_068981.1:3273098-3298229 GCF_001194135.2 Octopus bimaculoides | reverse complement strand
AATGAGACGCATCTTTGCCTCCACTGATTCACTTGCAAAGTGTTGAGTAAAATTATTTTGTTGCAGACCTCCTTTGAGTCTTTTTATTATCACTGCGACACACATAGTCCCCAGTTGGTAACATTGATTTCAAGGCCTTCCCAGATGAGAGACTGGCATTCCACTTAATGTCTATGTTCCATGCTGGCATGGATTGGAGAGTTATTAATGTAGAAATATGGTATTGTAGCTACTAACAGTTGAGGGTTGCGTAGTCTAGACGGCGTTTTTAGATTTTATTATTCTCTTTAACCCGGGCAAAGCCGGGTATTTCTGCTAGTATATATATATATATATATATATATTGTAATCTTCCAATACTGAAACATGTGTAGTTCCTTCATGTTTAATTAATTTAGTGTTAACTAAAGTAGGAGATAATTAAGGAAGTATAGTACACACCCTGCTGGTATAATGGTTATGTCCTTTAAGTATTATTTCGTGATGTGCAAATGGATACCATTAGTTTACTTTCAGATATACTCATTAGGTTTTTTTTTGTTTTTTTTGTATTATCTGAAATAGAATACCCGCATATCTATTAATCCCCAAAACTGAATTATATATATAGTTGGGTGTGTGTTAGTTATGTGTATTTGATTGCATTTACACTTCTCCATAAAATTGTTCAGCTAAAGGCAGTGATGTTGCTGTCATTTCCCCATCAATAAATTATTCATTGGCTTTACGCCTTGAAAGACATGTTAAGGATGAGATTGCTTACTTGAAAAAACAGATAAGGGTTAGCAACAGGAAGGGCATCTGGCTATAAAACAACACCTCAATGATATATTTGACTAACTCATGCTATCATGGAAAAACAGGTATAAAATGAATGAAAAATACATAATGTGAAGAGAGGTTTGTAATGTTTAAATTACAAATATCCAAATTAACAGTATATGTATATGATTATTCTTAACATGCTCAAAATGGTTGTTAGTTTCAATAAGATATACTTTCTGTTATGTGGAGGCGCAATGGCCCAGTGGTTAGGGCAGCGGACTCGCAGTCTTAGGATCGCGGTTTCGATTCCCAGACCGGGCGTTGTGAGTGTTTATTGAGAGAAAACACCTAAGGCTCCACGAGGCTCCGGCAGGGGATGGTGGCGAACCTTGCTGTACTCTTCCACCAAGACTTTCTCTCACTCTTTCTTCCTGTTTCTGTTGTACCTGTATTTCACAGGGCCAGCCTTGTCACACTGTGTCACGCTGAATATCCCCGAGAACTACGTTAAGGGTACACGTGTCTGTGGAGTGCTCAGCCATTTGCACGTTAATTTCACGTGCAGGCTGTTCCATTGATCGGATCAACTGGAACCCTCGACGTCGTAAGCGACGGAGTGCCAACAACAACAACTTTCTGTTATATTCTAATATCTTATATCATATAAAATGGAAGTTTAAGACTGTTTTCTTAAAGTCTGTGATTTTTAATTTTATATTATGATTTTTTAATGGTTTCTAATCAAGAAATATCCAAAGAATTCCTTTGTTTTTACATTTTGTGATTTTGCATTATTTTCATTATATTTTCTTTGAAACAGGTGAAGATGTTTACCATCCATTCTTTGTTTCTTTTTCTTCAGGAATGAGCTGCACAGGTGAGGTTGGCATCTCACCAGTCTTGCTGCAGGTTATTTCACATACCCTTACATCTTCTGAGGTGAATTCTGAAAATTGTCTAAACAATAATTCTCATGAAAAACACCGCGACACCAGTGGATTCAGATTACAGGAATGCAAATCGAAGGATATTAAGCCTAATATCTTGCAGGTCAATGCAAACCAAAATTCTGAGAAGAAAATACTCCCTATTCTACATGGGCTACACCAACCCACAGAATCTCTCATCAGTCAAGTTCAAATGGATTCTAATGGCATCACAGAAAATGTCACGGAGACCACTCCAGATCTAAAGGCAATGCTTAAACTAAAACTTGATCAGGGAGCAAATGTGAAACCCAATTCAAATTCAGTGTTATTCTCACAGAGTGACCCAAATGTTGTAAATGTATTTACAGCAATAAACAACAATGAGAATAAAAGCAAGAATCTGGTTTTTGAATTAAATCAAACCATTAAGATTGATGGAGTGAAGTGTGGTGAACATGAAGAGGTTATAGTGTGTTTCAATCGAGACAGTTCTTCAGTGCCATCTCCTGATAATGATGTTATAGTCTCAGACTCTGACAGCGGCATTGTAGATGCCTCCAAGAAAAGACATTTACCTCCAACAAGCGATCAGGAATCACAGTCTTCTCCATTGAAGTATACTCGTCTTGAAGAAGATGAAAGTGGCAGAGGAGATGAGGAAAACAGCAACAGTACCTCACAGTCTGCCTCTAACATTCATGCAGTCTATATTCATCCAGAAGAAATTGTATCTTTAAAAATTCCAGTTTCTTCAGTGACCAATAGCAATTCTCCATCTAAAGATGCCATAGACAAAGAAAATTGTCCAATCTGTAGTGACAAAGTATCTGGTGAGTTTCACTTTTCTTTTTTAACATTTTTTTTCCCTATGATCACACAACTAAGATGATATATTTTTGTATAAATTTTTTACATTTGTTTTTAAGTGTTTTGGTTCTGGGGAAAACAGTGGAGTTCAAAGTCATCACAGGCCCTCCAAAACCAGTGAGATTGATGTCATAAATGTTCCTATTGCTACGCCTCAGCTATGAAATAAAGTAGAGCATGTTTATTTTCCTTGTCAGTCAAGTAAACTAGAACTCCTTAGTCTTGTAAAGAAAATGGGTAACCTTTCTAGTGCTGGTTCCAGAATAAAATGCACTCAATACACTCTTCAAAGTGATTGGCAATGGAATGGAGACAACATATAGTAAGCTCTTTATTCTTGTAAGGGTAAAATGCAACTTTTCTAGTGCTGGTGTCACACTAAAATGCACTCAATAAAATATGTTTAGATGTATGCACATCTCTGTGTGTGCTTGAAGGTTTGATTATATATGTTTCTGTGTCATCATCATCATCATCATCATCAGACTGATTTGGCATGGCTTTCTATGGCTGAATGCCCTTCTTAATGCAACCATTCTGAGAGTGTATTGGATGCTTTTACGTGCCACAGGCACAGATGCCATTTGCTTGACACTGGAGTGCTTTTACGTGCTGCCAGCACAGGTACCAATTTGCGTCACACCGATATTTGTCATGACTGCAATTTTGCTCAGCTTGATGGGTCTTCTTCTCAAGCACGACATAATGCCAAAGGTCTCGATCATTGCCTCTGTGAGGCTCAACACTCAAAAGGAACTCAGCCACTTTGCCTCCATGAGGCCCAACACTTGAAAGGAATTAATATTTGTGTATATAATTTCTTTTCTCTATCTTGTCTATGTCATATTTAAAACAAGAAGTATTTTTGATTTTCATCTTTCAATTCTTGATAAAGTGATTTGTCCATCTCATTAAAATTTATTACATATTTTTGTATATTAATTATATAATTATATGGATGACAATGTTTGTATTTCAACCATGGAAACAATTGAAATCTTCACTTTTTATTATTGGAGAAATATCCTTGAATAAAAACCAAAGATTCCACAGATATTTCAGAATTCCATTCTAAGCACAGGCATAGTTGTGTGGAAAAACAAAGTTGGCTTGTCAGCCACATGGCTTATAGTTCAGTCCCACTATAGCTCCACCAGGCCAATGAAAGCCTTGTGTGGGTTTGGTAACCATAAACTGAAAGAAGCCCATCATGTGTGTGTGTGTTCATATTTTCCTTGCTTTCACTGGGTTGTAAACAATGGTCTCCTGACTGCAATTTTTGCCTGCAGTCTACCAAAAATCAATACTTGATAGACTGAAAGATTACCTTACTTGGAAATAAATAGGATTGATGACAGAAAGGGCATCTGACCATAAAAGAATTCTGCTCCAGTGTACTCTCATCTCCTCATGCAAGCATGGAAAAGTAGGCATTATAATGTTGATGAATATACACACATTATAATCATGATGATTATATATATCATCATTCATCAGTGTTTAATGTCCATTTTCCATGCTGGTGTGGGTTAGACAGTTTGACTGGAATGAAGAGTCAGAGCTCCAGTATCAACTTTAACATGTTTCTACAGCTGGGTGCCCCTCCTGATGCCAACCACTTTACAGGGTGTACTGAGTGCTTTTATTTTTCATGGCACCAGCACTAGTAACTCACAGGACAAGACCCTCCTCATCTGAATGTGTGTAGTATTGAGAGAGGTGAAAGTATGATATAGTGACAGAACAGATGTCTTACTGAAGAGGAGATACATGGCTTCCTCAGCTGGAACGAGAGAGACAAATGGTGAGTGTACCCTCAAGGTACAAGATAAATCTAAGTGAGAGAATTATGTATACATACATATATAATCATGATAACGGTGATTATTTTCTCAAGATTTATTTAGAATTATGAAACCTTTAATCTGTGCTAAAGAACAACTAAGATTTATTTACTAATACTTTTTGATTTGGAATTTTGCCACAATATCTGCGATAAATAGAAAATATTCAGCCTTGAAAATGAAAACTATAGATTTCATTAAACGATAGACATTAGTTTGAAATTTAGATTGTTTTGTAATTTAATCACTTGATAACAAAATATTTTTTCAGTTTTATGTAACCGTGTTTTGATTTAAATGATATTAAAACTAATGTTTACTCATTTTTATTTTATTTTTAAAATATTGGGCGACTAAAAATCATATATTTTCTAAGGAGAAGTTGTATTAGTGAGAGCACACACGTGTGTGTGTGTGCTATATCAAGTTACCAGTGTAAATTGTTGAACACAAGAGGAACAGAAACAGTCTGATTTTCAAAACTGTCTGGTCATAGCTGGAACACCTTTGATGATAGAAAGGCCTGACAATAACTATATCTAGATATTAACCTCAATCATCATCATCATCATCATCATTTAACGTCCTTTGACTGAGAATTGGTAAGCCAGGAGGCTGCACCAGGCTCCAATCTGATTTGGCAAGGTTTCTACAACTGGATGCCCTTCTTAATGCCAAACACTCCGAAAGTGAAATGAATGAAATTAAGGAATTTATTCATTTAATACCCATCTTTCCATGTTGGGAAGAATTGATTTTTGAGGTAGAATCTTATGGTTGGATGCTCTTCCTGTTGCCAACCATTGCCTGAGCAAAGGAATCTTCATATTCCACAAGTCTTCAAAAGCACTGAGCAACTGTTCATAATGCTGACACAGAATGTCAACATCAACCATTTCACTCAAACTGACAAATAGCAACATTCACGTACATTGCGCATGTGCACACACACTCACACAGATATATGGCTATGTGGTTAAGAAGTTTGCTTTGCAACCATGTAAATTCTAAAATTCTATTGTTATTTTAGAGGTTGGCTTTCTGCATTCACATATTTCCGGCCATTTTGTGTGACTATCTACAACTACTAGATAATACACACCATTTAGTGGCCCTGCAAAATCTATATGCAATCTAGACCAAGGTACGTCAGTGTTGGGCTAAGGTTGAATTTTTACAGGTGGTGCCTTTACTGCCAGGACACAACCCATGCAGGCTTTCACCAGTTTTTCCAATATCCTGATCCATGTTCAGCCAGTAAATGTAGCTTCTCATAAGTGCCTTCATCCTCCCAATTCCTGGATGTCCAACGTGAAATTCTTTCAACATTTGATTTTGTGAAGAATCAGGTACTACAACCCTCTGAGCATACCTAGCATTTCAAATCAGTGTTACGCTCAGCTACATAAGTTTTTTTCTTTAAACATATCTTTCTTGCAGTTCTATATTTAAGAGATGAGGAATTATGTACATTTGAATAGATATTTGTCCTCATCCAGCCTTCATCATGGCATATGGCATAGTGGTTAAGAGCGCAGGCTACTAACCCAAAGATTCCGAGTTCAATTCCAAGCAGTGACCTGAACAATAATAATAATAATAACATCAAAAAATACCTTAGGAATGAGAAGCCAGGTTTGAAATTTTGCCAAGACACCTGATGAAGGCTGGAGGGTATATCAGCCGAAAGAACAAGATGAGGACAAATATCCGTCAAATGTAAATAATATATCTTTCTTGGCTTTAATTTTTAATTCGTTTAATGTGACCGGTAGTTCATGCACTATGTTGCAGAGTATATTTTTTATTTCCATTTCAAATTTTAAATTCTCCGACACCTTATTTGAACTGGCGTATGGACCATTTACATTATTAGAGAATGTTTTTATGGGTAGATTCCATAAATCAAATATCTCAATCTAGTTTGTCCCAAACAGGTTTATAGTATTTTCTGATACATAAACTTTAGCTTTCAGCATCTTCCCACGAAATGTCACTTCTGTTGTCATTTCACCTAAAAATCGTACTTGCTTTCCTGAAATACCACGAGCAATTTTTGACGTTTTCTTGAAAGTAGGCCTTCCAATCTTTTGCCATGTACCAATGTTAATTATCAAGATATCACTTCCTGTATCCAATTGCAAATTCATATTTACGTTATTTTTACAGATACAAATTTTCTTTTTTGACTTTTTTTCTTTAACCAACAATGTGAATTCTTATGTCCTGTTTTGCTACAACCAAAATAATTTTTATTAAAAAGACAATCCCTTTTAAAGTGTATTTTTCCACACCCATAGCATGATTTGAGTCTTGATTGTTTTATTTTCTCCTTGTTTGTTATAGGTCGACATGCCTGTATATTTACATCGTCTCTTTCAGTTTTTTCTGTGTCTTGTCATAGATTATCCTTTGGTATTCTTCCGCCACTGTTTGTAAAGTTAATTTAGTATCTTGCTCTAATTTTGTTAATATTCCAGCTCGTATTTCCCCATCCCTTTACAAAGATTAAATATTTGAACATGTCTGGGGTTAACTCGCTTGGCTTGAATTTTTCACATTCTTTGTTTATGATTCCTGCATACATAACAAAGTCATCTGTTTCATTTTTTTTTCAAATTCTGGCATTCCCAGTGAATGTTGAATAATGAAATCCTTTTGCTGGATATCTCTAATAAGCTAATTGTTTCCTTGAAACAAATTTCTGACAGATTCCCTGGCAAGATGTAATTACAATATTTTTCATGATGTGCCAGTGCTAATTTTCATAAAAGAAGCCTTATCTTCTTTTCCTCTGTCCAACTTTTACATTCTTCCTTAAATATTTCCCCATACTTTCTAAAGTATGCTGGAAACATGATCCTTTCTTCCGGATTATAAACAAATTACCCAATCGAATTGGTTACTCCATCCGCCAAAAATGAACCTGACATGTTCTTTGACAGCAGCAATAATTCTAAAAACTGCTGAGTTTGCTGTTATTGTTGCTATACCGCAGAGGCTAACAGTTCTTCCATGCTAAGAACTTGGAATGTCTCACTTTTATGAAATGGGCGATTTTATATTATTTTTCACTGCGTGAAATTCGAAACCTTGCCTCCACTTTTGTGAAGTGCCTGAAATTATAATCCTTGTCATCACTTTTACAAAGTAAGAGGATTTTTAATATTGCGTGTAGTTCAAATCCTTATCACCACTGTTATGATGTTTTGATATAATTTTAATGTATTTACGTTAAATGATGATGATAATGATGATGTGTTGTATTTAAACCAGTCATATCCAGCCAAAATATTCCTCCTGTTTTATATTCAAACTGGCCAGATGTGTCTTCTCACACCTACCCTATGATGTCATTCTAGAAATAAACAATCACATCATTGAAATCTCAAAGCTACAAGATTATTCATGTTGTTTTGAATTAATCGTGCATTAACAAGCATTTTATCTGACAAAGTAATCTAAATGCGAAAGATTACTTAGTTAATTCCACCACCTTGGGAGTCTTTTGTTGAATTTATTGTGTTTAGATATTTGGGCCAAGACTCCAAAAAATGACCCATCTACTGCCTTTCTTTCCTCAGTTTTGGAGGTTATGGTTATTGTTGATTCTTCAATGACTAAACTATAAAAAAAAAAAAACTTTTAGAAAAAACTTTTGTTCTAAAATTTATTCTTTTTATTTTTGTTTTGTGTTTGTTTATTTAGGTTACCATTATGGTATCTTCTCTTGTGAAAGTTGTAAAGGGTTCTTCAAGCGTACTGTACAGAACAAAAAAGTATATCAGTGTCATCAGAAAAACTGTTGTGAGATAAATGTCTACAATCGAAAGAAATGTCCTGCTTGTCGGTTTAATAAATGTCTTGAAAGTGGTATGTTATTGGAAGGTAAGAAGAATTTCAGTTTTTGTGAATTGCAAATTAACAAATTGTTCCATCAAACATTCAGTTCAATTTGACCCTGTATTGGTTGAATGTCTCATGACATAATCAGAAAAAGTTGACTCACACTCGTTGATCAATCCATTAGATTACATTTGACTAATTAGGTTTTGTTACAGTAATTGTACAGATAATGAAAACTAAAATAGGTTAAGTTGTTTTGATTGCAATTGAAGTATGTGGCTCTAAACAATTATTTTCTTAGTGAAGTTCAAAAAATTATAAAGTAGTAAAATTCACCAAAAACTACTTAGAATTTTTCTAAAAGAAAATAAAAACAAAAATGGGTTAAAATTATGACATCACATTTGATAGCCACTGTCTGGGTTTAGTGCAACAATGGAGTTCAGATTGTTTTAGTAAAATTGAGTTGGTCTGAGGTCAATGTAAACGGTAGGATCTGGGGAAAGTAGTGATGGTCTGCATTAATAATCATTAAATATAAACAATATAAGTAGAATGAACTGGTTTACAATGAAGAAGATGAAAAGTCTGTTTTGGACAGTATACTTCAATTGGGGAATACAAGTAACTATGAATGCTAACTGGTGTTGATAGTTCAGAATAGCAAATAATGTACTAGTAATTAATGTCAGTGTTAGAGAGAAGTGTGAGAGCCAAGACAAGTTCAATGCAGTTACTAAGAATAACTTCAGAGAAAGTTAAGATGTAATGGATGTACTTAATGCTAGAGAAATTATAGTTGAATAACTACTGGAGATAGGGATGGAGTGATGGGGGCAGTGGATAAATTAGAAAAGATAAGAGAATAAACAGATAGTCTTTTATGGTGACACTCTGGTGAGAGGAGTGATGTGATGGGGTAGTTGGTTCCACGCATAAAAAGATATTACCTTTCCGAACTAAGTTTAGACTAGGGAGCATAACCTGACCAAGAAAGATGGCTTAGAGAGAGAGCATGAGAAATTTGGGTTTCAGAGAGTAACAAGATGTGTAGCTTGAATGTTGGTAGATGGTAGGAGGAAACCTGGTTAAACCAAAATCTTTGGAGGTTGGTAAAGAGGAAGCAGAATTGTTCTGCAGACTGATTAACAGATCTCTAATGGAAGTCCCAAGGCTCAGTGAAAGGATTCTTTGCCTTGGAAGATAAGAACTGGTATCAGTGTGGGGGGAGGTCAAAGAACTGGCAGAAAGGTGGCTTCAGACAGTGCAACACATACAACAGCCATACCAACAATCCAACATGCACACACACATGAAACTTATTTTCTTTAATAACAATCTCAGCAAAATCTAATCTCCAAATAAAATGAGCAAATTTATATCAATTAGACTGCATTGCACTCACTGAATTCAAGTTAATTTATCAGCAAGTAAAATGCTATCATTTCAAATTATGGATACAAAGTCTTCTTGCTTCTGGCTCCTTAAAATAGTTCATCTATCTATAACTAGCTTCCATATAAACCATGCTGAGATGTCACGAGTGTGACAAAATCCTTCTATGAGAATTAGGATTTCTTAATTAGTTACAATTATTATGATGATATTAGAATGGGTAATTAGACGAAGAATTCAGAGTTGCACTTGTTGTTTCATCTGATTGCATTTTGCATGCCTTTATTAACTTCTTCTCTCCTACTTTCCATTTACTTTCTAGCTATCCGTCTTGATCGTACACGTGGTGGTAGAAGTTCATATGATGGCTGTTCACCGCATGGTCGTACACGTGATATTGTTGACAAACAGAAACTTCAGAAATTGACCACAGTGAAACCCAACAGTCATCATCAACAACAGCAGCATTCCCAACGGTCAGTGACCATTCCAAATATGGCAATACAGAAAGTTGGTCAGAACAAGGCTAGTCAGCTTGTTGCTATACTAAGCCGTAACAGTAGTTCTGATGACAAAAAACCTTTTGTTCCACAGATTCTTACAGACATTATGAATTTAGAATCATTACTCTGTGATGATGAACCAAACACTCAAATTCTATTGGAAGACCCAACAAGTTACACTTCTCTGATGCAAATCACTGAAGATCGTCTTTACAAAATTGTACGCTGGGCCAGGAATCTTTCTCAGTTTGCATCAATTTCTGTGAGTATTGCTGTATTTTTTTTTTTTGTCTATAACAGTGACTGCGTAATTTTACCTTTTAGTTCGCATTTCAAAAACAATCATAACTTGATATGAATGTTTTTTGTTGTTATTGTTTAGCCCTGCGTCAGCTCTGAGTAGATCAGAGGTGTTCTAGCTGTAACCACCTTGTCTTTTTGTATATCTGGACAACATTGTTCAGTGTGTCCTTCCTTCATCCCCTCTTTTAAGACCTAGTTGGATGTGATATGGGGAAGTTAAATTACTATTTCTTTCAGATTTGGTAAACATGTAACAGCTCCTTCATTGGTTTGTTTGTCTATTGAGTCAGACAGAGAAAGAGAGGAGCTGAAAAAATTGACATTGTATTTCTGACAAAGTAAGAAGCCTGTGAAATAATGTCAGGTCTTCCTATTAACCCTTTTGATAACAACCCACCCGAGACCATTCTGGATCTATGATACAAAAGTTCCTTTTCTAAAACAATCTAAAAAAACCTTCCCATCAAAATTTCATGTTCCAAACAGTAGCTTAATATCAACAGTTATTTTACTAAATCCAACATTAGTTTTGAAATTAAGTGAAGCAAAAGTAGTGTATTTCAGTAGAAATATGATAACAAATAGGTTAAACGAAAACTGGAAGAATGTATCAGAGAGACAGAAGATTTTAAGATTTTAATCCAACAGTGTATCACAGTGGTGATTTTTGTTTCTTTGTCTAATCTATTGTTTACAGTGTATTGCTGGGTTTTTTTTTTATTTACTCATACAAAACAAACCAAGTATTTTTTTCTACCATATTTACTATTAGGTTTAATTATTTTGTAACATTATTTCTAATGAAAATATTCTACCTGTGTCTAAAGAATTTCAAAGGGTTTGGTAAAATAATTGTAACCTATATATTAGTATATTATTCAAGGGTTTGTAATACAATTTAATGGGTCCTCATATAAAATTACAATGGGATTTTTATCAACTGCAATCTGGTGTTGTTATTCATGGAATAAAAATGGTTTTGAGATAGGGAAGTTTTAATTTAGATGTGAATATGATAATACAGCTAGTTCCTGGTAGGATGGTAATATTTGGACCAGGGATAGTCAGAGGTAGGTTGGTATCAAAAAGATTAACAAAAAATTATCATAAAATCTGGTATTATTTGATACTCTCTCAAACTTCTTCCCTGTATATGATTAGAAGTTGTTGGTCTGAGTAAAAAGAATCAAATATCTTGATAGATAAAATATCCACCATTCGGTATTTCAGAATAATTTGAAACATTTTCATCAACAGAAAATAGATCAATCATTGTTGATATCAGATCTAATACATGGCATTGCTACTTTTTAAAACTGGTTTCATTTATCGATTGCAAAAACCTCATTTTAGAAAAAAGTTATTTCTTGTACATGTAATCTTGAATTTACATCACCTTCTCTTACCCTCAATAGCACTAACAACAATAATAAAGAGCAAGATGATAAGATAAAGAAAGTGGAAGAAACCAGTCCATAGCTTTTGCTGCCATCAATCCCAAGGAATCACAGATGACTAAACAACCAAAGTGTCATTAGTTCACATCCTAGTCCAGGGCATTCAGATCTTGATGGTTAGATCTACTGACAATGGCTACATTCACCTTTAAAGATACCTTCAGCTGATATAACTTGTCACTTGACAGTAGTATCACTGACAAATGTTGTATTTCATCTAAGATAGATCTTTATCAGCAACAAAAATTTTCAAGTCAAGAAAGCCTCTATTGAGGTACTCTACCTGCTACAAATAACATTCAGATCTCGCCTCATGTCTCATCCTACTTACCTTAATCCTTTTGTTACCATATTTCTTTTGTAATACACTACATTTTTTTTTTATTGATTCTAAAAACACAAAGTATTACTGTCATTATCAAAACTGGTATTTGGAATAATAATTTAAAATGAAATTTGTTTGAAGTTTGTATCCTCAAGGTAGGAGCAGTTTTGGGGCAGATTGATATGAAAGGGGTTAAAATACATGAAATAAATATGTACTGGGTAATTCAGTACTGGATACATAATATATCAGAAAAGCAGATGGGATGAACATGGCTTAAATGCAAAATCAGTTTTCCAAAGCTTCTAAGGTGAAGTCATAATTTCTTAAAGACTTTTGTCCCTCAAATATATTTGATTTTCTTTTTATTTTCCAGACTGATGATCAAATACTGCTACTTCAGAATTGTTGGTCAGATCTTCTTCTGCTAGAGTGCTGTTACCGATCTAAAGAGAAACCATCTGAAATCCGCCTTGCTCAAGGAGCCACTCTTTCAGTGAAAACAGCAAAATCTCTTGGTCTGGGCAGTGTAGTGTCAATGGTTGTTGAGTTAGCTGAGCAGTTAAACCGACTTAAAGTAGATCTTTATGAATTTGTTGGTCTGAAAGTATTGGTGCTCATCACTCCAGGTAAAGGAATTTTTTTATCAATTATCTCTTTAGAAATTTTTCCTTCCTTTCATTCATTCCATGTATTGTTAATGTTAACTCCTTGATTAAGAGTGAATTTACCTTGACAGTATTTGGTTGAATGATTTGATCTTCTAGTTAGGTGAAATATTGAAACGTTTAGTTGTTTAATCTTTGATTGCCCTATTCTTTTGTTTTTATGAGGTTGAAGGATATTTGAAATGAGACGTCAATCTGCAGAAAAGTGCCAGAATCTCTACGTTTCTACAAGAACCATCAGAAAGATGTTTGAGATCTGAGGAGACTTGTTACCAAACCTCTGATAATATCTCATCATCATCATTGTTTAATGTCTGCTTTCCATGCTGGCATGGGTTGGACAGTTTGACTGAGGTCTGGAGAGCCAGCAGCTGCACCAGGCTCCAATCTGATCTGGCAGTGTTTCTACAGCTGGATGCCCTTCCTAATGCCAACCACTCCGAGAGTGTAGTGGGTGCTTTTTACATGCCACTGGCACAGGATCCACTCAGGTGGGCCTGGCATCGATCACGTTAGGATAGTGCTTTTTATGTACCACCGGCATGGGAGCCAGTCAGAGGGTACTGGCATTAGTCACATTCAGATAGTGCTTTTTACATTCCACTGGCACAGCGAGCCAGTCAGGGGACACTGGCATTGACCACGTTCGAATGGGGGCCAGTTGGGGCACTGGCCACAACTTCGATTTTGGTTTTACTTGACTCAACAGGTCTTCTCAAGCATATCATATTGCCCGATGCATCAAGGGTACTCTTAAATGGGCCAGACATACAACACTGGCATCGGCCATGACTGTGATCTCACTTTAGTTGCCAAGTCTTCTCAATCACAGCATATCTTCAAAGGTCTGTCTACTGTCATTGCCTCTGTGAGGCCCAATGTTCGAAAGTCATGCTTCACCACCTCATCCCATGTCTTCCTGGATCTATCTCTTCCACAAGTTCCTTCCACAGTGAGGGAGTGGCACTTTCTCACACAGTTATCCTCATCCATACGTAACACATGACTATGCCAGCACAGTCGTCTCTCTTGCACACAATATTTGATACTTCATGTCCAACTTTTCTCTCAGGGCACTTACACTCTGTCATGTATGCACACTGACATTACACATCCAGCAGTTCATACTAGCTTCATTTCTTTCAAGCCTACGCATGTCCTCAGCAATCATGGCCCATGTTTCACTGCTGTGTAGCAGAGGTAGGAGCTCCTTGAACTTTGCCCAGGCAATTCTTATTTAGTTAAATTAACATGTAATACCCATTGTATAATGATAATAAATAATAATTATTATTTTGGCATAAGGCCAACAATGAGGTGGGGGGTGTCTGTTACATCAACCCCAGTATTTGAAGAGTACTTTGATCCTTTCAGGATTAAAAGAATAAAGACAAAGTTGGGATTTGAACTCACAATAATAATAATGTTGATTATTTAGGCACAAAGCCAGCAATTCTGAGATGAGTGGGTAAGTCATAATCATCGTCTCCGGTATTTGACTGATGCTTTATTTTATCAATCCTGGAGGTAAAGTGGACCTCATCAGAATTTGAAATCAGAATGTAAAGAGCCAGAAGAAACACCACAGAGCATTTTATCCAACATGTTTACAATTTCACCCACTCACTGCCTTCTTGATTTGTAATAAATTAGCTGGCCCTGTGCCGTCAAAAATTATGGCTAATTGTAGTATTTTATATATAGATAAAGACAAAAGATAGAATATGGATGGTAAATCAAATTAATATACTTGTCAATGTTATCTAGAGGTTGTCTTTTGAGATGTGACATCAATCATCGTTTGTTACTGAAAAAACGCTGGTTCACATACAAACAGTCACATACTTCCCTTGTACACACACATATATACTCACACAGAGTTGAAACGCTGTTTGATTTTTCTTTTCAGCATTGAATGTTCACCATCTCACTTCCATTGCACACACACCTCCCTTTTACATATACTCACACAGAGTTGAAACACTCACTATCAGTTTGCCATCACCCCTTCCTTTCATTCATATGTTGTGACAGAGAAAAACACAAGTGTATTATTATAGTAGATCCTTTCTACTGTAGGCACAAGGACTAAAATTTGGGGGGATGGGGATAGTTGATTAAATTGACCTCAGTGCTCAACTGGTACATATCAAACCCTGAAAGGATAAAAGCAAAGTTGACCTCGGCAGAATTTGAACTCAGTATATTAAGACATGCAAAATGCCACTAAGCATTTTGCTTGGTGTGCTAATCATTCTGCCAGCTCACTGCCTTAATTATTTCTACTATAAGCACAAGGCCTGAAATTTTAGAGGGAGGGAGCTAATCAATTACATCAACCCCATTGCTCAAAGGATGAAAAGTAAAAGTTGACCTCAGCAGAATTTGAACTTGGAACACATAGCTGGAAGAAATACTGCTAAGCTTTTTGTTTGGTGAACTAACAATTCTAACAGCTCAACACTCTTAATAATAATAGTTTTTAGCTTGGGTATGATACCAGCAATTTTGAAGGGAGTGAGGTTAGTTGATACCATCAATCTTGGTACTTGACCGGTACTTTGTTTTTCATCCCTCTAGGGAAGAAAGGCAAAGTTGACCTTGATGGAATTTGAACTCAGAACATAAAGTCACAAGTTGTATTAATAATAATTTTTGTGAGTTATGTAATTTTTTAGATTGGCAAACAGCCTAACCATCTTATAAGGTGGCATAAATAGACTATTGAATACATGGTTGTGATCTATTTTAAGAAAAACAAACCTAGAGGTACAAATCTTAACAGAGTAAGACATTTAGTATGAGATCTACCATTTCTGCCACCCCTCCATCCTAATTATTGCTATTAATAATTACAACAACCATCATTGATAATTACAGAAACATCATATAAACAACACACTACCTTTGGTTAAATGTTGAGGCATCTTTCATGATATCCTATTAGACTATACTTCATGTTGAATAACTATACTCTATTCCATTCTATATTTTCTTTATGAAACTGTATCAGTGACAGAAAATACTTCAACTCTAAACTATTTTCGACGAACATTTAGAGACAGGGCATTCAATAAGTGGGGAAAGACAGACTCACTTTTGATTACATCCAAGAAGTCATTCAGCTGAAAGACATAAAAATAATTTTCTTAAATAGACACAAGGCCTGAATTTTGGAGAAGGTAGCTACTTGATTAAATTGACCATAACCCCCGACCAGTGTGTGACTGATACTTTATTGACTCCGAAAGGATGCAAAGCAAAGTTGACCTAGGTGGGATTTGAACTCAGAATAAACAGTCTATTATTATTATTATTATTATTATTATTATTATTATTATTATTATGCTGTGTTTGATATTCCTTGTCCAACTAAGTTTTTTTTCTTCTTTTTTCTCCTCAGATGTAAAGGGTTTGAAACATCCAGAAACAATCAGAGAACATCAAGAAAAGCTATGTGAAGCATTGGATATGTACACGGGTAGCCATTACCCTCAACATCCAAACAAATTTGGAGAAATGATCCTTACTTTGCCCATCTTGTCTCGTATCAGCATTAAAGGAAAAGAACTCATAACAGACACTCAGCTTAATGACATTTCATCATATGGGCTTCTCTATGAACTGCTGAAGGGGGAGAATGCTACTAAAGAATCTCATAGCACTCCAGAAAATACTTGAAACATTGCAGATTGAAATTCAATTTGTTTTTATTCCTGTTACAGTTTGGTTCTCTAATGGGTTTTTTTTTTTTTTTATCTCTTCAAACTGTCGCTGTCGATAATTATATCATGTCACTTCAAAATATTCCTATGGGCAAAAATCTCACCACCTCATTTTTGTAATATTTTTTGACTGTAAAATGCGTGTGTGTGTGTGTGTGTGTGTGTGTGTGTGTGTGTGTGTGTGTGTGTGTGTGTGTGTGTGTTGCAACTTTGTTTATCACTGCTTAATTATTTTACAAATTTCTCTACTGAAAATTATTTATGTTCATAATTTCCATAATGTAATGACTTATGTTTTTTTTTTCTGTCATTAATTATTATTATTATTTAATGAAGATTATTTTCCAAATGTAGCAGTGTTGTGATTCACCAAACATTCGTAACGAGTAAATTTCTTATTTAGAGGGCTAGTCTAAATACTTTAAAAACAAAAAAATTAGATGCTTTTTTTTTTTAGCCACCAAATTGAGTTTTTAATAGACAAATTTTAGTGGATTTCTATTTTTTTGTTTAGAGGAATTATTGATTAGTATTTTGTTTGTTTTTATAAAATGAATTCTGTATTTGTTTTAGTCTAGTATTGTAATCATTAAAAAAAAACAAAACAAAAAAAACTCAACTCTCATTTCTCTGCCACCACATTTCATATAACCTTATGTCTGAGAGGCTTCTTTCCCTAATGTCAAATTAAACTGTGGTTTAAAATCAGTTTCTTTTAAATAAATCAGGTAATTAATATTCAGAAATAACTATTGAATTTTAAATGATCTGACATTAGTACACAAGTGTCTTGAAGGTTAAGTTTCCAGGCAAGAGAAATTATTGTAAAATATATCATGTAAATACATTTGAGAAGCTTACGGTAATGTTCTTGTGATAAATTCGTTTAAATGAAAATTTATAATTTCATATGCGCATACATGAGGGGGTTTTTTGTTTCGTTTTGTATTTTTTTTTTCTCTCGACTAAAATATCTTCCCAATTTGGTTGAAGGTCAGAGCTGGAATCTGTACAGTTTTATCAACATTTTAAGCTTGATTGGTGCAAAAGAGTGAAAAAGTGAATTAAAATGTCAACATTTGTCATTGGCAATCATTCAGATACAAAAATATATCATCAGTTTTCATTTTAAACTATATTTTTATGATTCAGACATTTTTTTAAAAGTCAGTGTTTAGAAATTTTGGGAATCCAAATGGGAAAAATGGTCAAACTCGCTCACAAATTAAGAAAAGTAAAAATGTGTTTCTGCAAAAACCAAAAATATAAAAAAAGAAAAAAGATGGCAGTGATCAGTTTCATTTTCTGTTGCCATGGTTGCATGTATTTTTATGAAACTCACCTGCATTTTTAATTATCTATACACACAAACATGCATGTATGTGTGAGAGAGAGAGTGTGTGTGTGAGTGACAGGATGAGAGAAAATTTGTACAGTGTCCCTAACATACATTTTTATTATTTCAACTTATAAATGATCTAAAACCCTAATCTTTCCACAGTAAATAACAGAATGTTACTTGAAACAATTTATAAAATCTCAGTCGGGATTTTTTTCTCATTTTTTTTTTTACATTGTCAAACTCAGCTCTAACTTTGTAAAAGTTCTGAGGCTTTATAAAAAGTAAAAACAATACAAAAAAAAATCAAATGAAAAAATTTGAT
Source organism: Octopus bimaculoides (assembly GCF_001194135.2). Taxonomy (NCBI): domain Eukaryota; kingdom Metazoa; phylum Mollusca; class Cephalopoda; order Octopoda; family Octopodidae; genus Octopus; species Octopus bimaculoides. The sequence goes on along the minus strand of NC_068981.1, from coordinate 3,279,938 downwards.
TATATTTTTATGGTTAGAAAATAAATTCAATATTATTTCTATACATGTCCTTGGTTCCCCCATATAATTACTGAACATCACAGTACTGTTTGTAAATCTTACAGCATTATACTGGTTATTTTATATGGTCAATTGTAAATTAACAGTTTGTGTTAGACAAAACCCAGGCAGTTTTCCTTCAACAGATTTATGGCACAAATATATCTGATCAAGAAAAAACATTTAATTGGTGTATCTAGCTTTGGCTGTTCTATTTCTATCATGGCTATTCTGATTTAAGACTTTAAAACATTTTGAAGAATGTGTGGAGTTTGTTGGTTGCTACATCAAGCAGCTGAAATAAGTGTAAAAGCCATCTTGCTAGTTTATCTATCTCTTCAATTAGCTGGCTAATAGGCTTCAGAAACTAAACGTAAGTAGTTTCAATCCTATTTGATGACAGCTAAAATGTTATTTACTCATCCTACTGATGTCAGGATGGAAAGTGGATATTAGATAATGATAATGATGATCTATTGGCCATAGAAAACTCTAAAACACTTTCTCTTCCAAGTCAGTGAAGTTCAGTTCATAGTATACAAATTAACATTCACTGTGAGGCCTTGCAGCAGTCGTAGGTTAGGAGTTACATTGCTTTGCTTTGAACTATTGTTCAAGGTCATTTACAGTAACTGCAGATATTATTATTATAGCGGCAAGCTGCCAGAATCGTCAGCACACCAGGCAAAATGCTCAGCGGCATTTCGTCTGTCCTTACATTCTGAGTTCAAATTCCACCAAGCTCGACTTTGCCTTTTATCCTTTCAGGGTCAATTAATTAAGTACCAGTATAACACTGGGGGAGGTCGATGTAATCAGCTAGTCCCCTCCTCCACAAAATTTCAGGCCTTGTGTCTTTAGTAGAAAGGATTATTATTTATTATTATTATTATACAAACTTGTCCTGTTAACATCATTATATTTTATTGAATTCAAATTGAATATTTGATGACCATTTGAATTTGGAATGATTTGATTAAACAGCCATAAAATTATGTTAAGTTCCCAGAAAACTGTATTTACAATACAGATTCACTCTATTAATATGGTTTTCTTTTAACTTCTTTGTACCTATAATTTCCAGCCACAGTCAGTAGCATGGAAGGTAATGGCTACGCTGGGCTGGCTGGTCCATGGCACATTTACATGAACATAAAGACTATGGTTGTGACCCAACAACACACTAATGGTTAGAGGACATTTTAGTTGAATTTTTGGATAATGAACAGCTGTTAGAACTAATAGTTAGTTAACTAGAATTGCTGAGTGGAAACTATAGCCTATAAAATTACTTCTTTTTTTTTTCAATGTAGAAGAGATATGGGTATATTATTAATAATTTCCTTAAATATTAGAATTATTGTTCAGCTAGAGCAAGAGTTGGCAAACCAGGGTAAATTACCCCAAGTGGGGGTAAAAATGAAATTCTTGGAGGTAATGAGGACTCATTAGACATAAGTAAAATTATATAAAAAATGTGTTCCTTGTTACGAGAGAAATTTTTCTTCTGGCAACACTGCTTCTGTCCAATGTAATGGACATGTAAATCGATTCAATAAACCTTTTGAATTCAAAGAATCTAGGATTTTCTTCCATTCAAATCAAGGAGGTAAAATCGGCGTAAATATATTTTGGGTTAATTGGTTAAAAAAAGTTCCCCGACCCCTGAGCTAGAGAATGAAATGAGGAAATATAACAGATAAATCAAATATGATGTTTAATAGAGAATGTTGAGAGAACACAATAATAAAAAAGGTAACTAAGAAACTGTTTCATAGGGAAATGTATTTCAACATACCTAGAGTTTTAGGTATCAGACTTGAAAATTCTGGTAAAGCAGTGGACCCAAGGATGGAGTTACACATGTCAAAATGTGTGTCAAATAAGAAATACCGCCAATAACCAGTCAAGAGAGCCTCTCTAGGGTTACCCAACTTGCAAGAAATAGAAGTGAAATCTCACATTGTGCTTGAAAAAAATGATGGGATGGTCATGTTTGGAGCATCTTGATCGTAAATCTGAATCTTTTCTTGTCCAACCATGACTGGGAATGAACAATTTTCATATAAGTCATACTTTGCTTAGTGTTTAGAATGTCATCCATAACTCAACTATTTCTCTTTTGTTTTATAAAATAAAAACATGGCTGTCCATACGTTAATGAAGATTTATAGGTTTGAATAACCAGTTTTATGACATTTTGTAATAAAGTTTAAATAACTAGATATTGCCTTAAATGGCTTTGATCGATGGAAACAAATTATGGAAGCAATTTTTAACTGTGGTCATAAACACGTCATTTTTGTATTTCATTTTGGTTCTTTTTCTTTTTTTTAAATTAACAATATCATTCCTATTTAAAGATTTTCTGAAATACTTTCTAATCTTATAAAATAAGTAGAGTTATAAATATTTCACTATGTTTGTATAGTGTTTTCTATTTACTAATACATATAATAGTGGTTCGTTGTGACTAGGTACAAAACGATGTTAATAAACAAAATTAAAGGTGACTGACCTAAGATGATGACCAATTGTAATCAAATTTTACAATGGATTAAATTAGTTGGAAATTCTTAACTTGATTAAGGTTTAAACATAGTTCAGTATATTATACAAGATAAATGGAGCTTAGTGTGTTGTCAGAAGAAAGAAGTGTTCCAAAGTTGAACTTCCTAAACCAAATTCTATATTTTTTCTAACCACGTTTTGTGTGTGCATGTATTGTGTCAAGAAGAAGTAGAAGGTGTTTGTAATTTTCTTATTTGTCAGAAAATAATCAAGAATTCCTTTTATAAATCATTTGTATTTCTGTACGTATGGTTGAGTTATGTAAACCGCTGTCTACTCTATGGAATTAAAGATTTGTTTGTTTTTTTTTACCTTTCTTTTATGATTTTTTTAAAAAACTAAATGTTTGATATTAAAATTTTTAGTAAAATCTGTAATAGCAAATTAAAACAAGTTATAGATGTTGACAGTCCTTTACTCTTAGCTGGGCTATTCATAACGCACAGTCATAAATAGCACAGCTAAGGGTGAAATGCAGAGCAGACTGTTAAATCTCTACCTAACATATTGAGTTCTATACCAAATAATGTTTGCACTATGTAAAATATATTATTGATATATTTTACTATTATTACATTATTATATATAACATTTAATGATGATGGTTTGAATCTGTATAATTTTTCTAGTTGTAAAAACCTAAATTAACTTCTATATCACTAGATTTATAATCCACTAACAGGTTCTTTTGTGCCTGTAATTTTGGTATTTTCATATCTCAAATGAAAAATATGAATACATTAAAACATTTTACTCAGCAGTTTTAGTGTAGACTGTCAAAATCTACTTATTTTTCCTTTTTTTTTTTTATTTATTACTTTCCTGATCTTTTAATGAGTTGATTGTATTGCAAAAGACAGCTACCAAAGCTAAACAGAATAGTCTTGGGTTGTGTGGAAATCTCCTGATATCTGGGCTACTGCTGTTTTTCTAACAGAATTAAGTTGATTCTGTTGTATTTGGTCTTCCTCAAATCAAGCTGTCTTGATGTTAGTGCCTCCAAACTCTGCAATTGGTCATCAACTGTGCCAAGTTTAAAAAGTTAAAGATAAAAAAAGCTGACCATCGAATCTTCACTGACTTCTTTATTTTTATGTACCTGAGAGTGTCTAAGCACATTTCTTATGATTATGTTATATTTAACAACAGCTTTGTATGGTGTCATTGTGTAGAATGGTAGTTCTAGAGACATTCATTTCATTGTCTGCAATCATTATTCTAATTGGCTTAGTTGACATAATCATAATAAAACCATGATGACCCAAATGTCATTGCATTCCTACAACTGAGACTAAGCAACAGCTTGTAACAAACAATGACTACCTGAGTAAGCACAGTGCTGTAATCCTTGTAACTTTTGAATTCAGATGAACAAGATTCTGCTGCTAACTGCAGGCAGGAAGAAGCCTAAAACCCAGTTCTCTCACACCTGTTATTTTCTACACTGACATCAAAAAACATATAGTCATGAAGTATAATAGCAATTAGCCACAGAACATCTATAAAACTGCTCCAGTATGACACTCAAACAATATGTGTCCCTAATATAATACACTAACTTTATAAACACTCTTGACTCTTTTCTTACATCCAAATACAGCCTTTATGGTCTCTGTCCTATTGGTTACTCAAATAACCATTATTTAATCTAGACAACACACATTTGCATTGTACAACATACCTTGTCTCTTTGCTAGCTGTTGAAATTCCTCCAGTCTTGAACCAGTAAATCTTAGCCAAAACTATGCTTCACTTCTGACCCTAAGCAGGAGACTAGATAAGAGGGTTTCTACTAAATATGCAGCCACACCCTATTCGTTAACACTTTAACCATATAACTCAGTCTGTAGCACTTGTTGCTGATAAAGTTATCTTATTTTTTACCCTCTGATTTTTAGTTATAACATCCCACTGCAAACACACACTCACCCCAAAACTCTTCCCAATTACTACATTTTTCTCATGTTTCAACATACAATGTCCACACACACCGAACGTGGAAATGTCATCAAAGGAGCCCTTTATGAGATCACTTGACCTGCATATAAATGGCAGCCTACTATCCCTCAAATCACAGCCTATCATCTCAAAATAGGACACATTGGATTATGTAGTCCAAGGTACACTATGCCTGAAAAAAAAAAAAAAAGGCTGAGATGGTCTTAACTAGATACTGATATACCTTTGATCATAGGTCTTCTCAATCAGGGACAACTTAGTACTAAACAACATCTCTGATTATTCTAACCCAATAAGTTGACTAGCCCTGGTGGTGTTACTTTAATTTCTCACAGTCAGTGACTTTCACAATTAACTTTTCTATTCACCAAACTCTTAAGTATCTCTCCAGACATTTACATTTGACGGATATTTGTCCTCATCTTGTTTGTTATTAATACAACGTTTCAGCTTATATACCCTCCAGCTTTCATTACAGGCATATGACATAGTGGTTCAGAGCTACTAACCCCAAAATTCCGAGTTCGATTCCAGGTAGTGACTGGAATAATAATAACATTGAAAAATACCTTAGGAATGAGAACCCAGGTTCAAAATTTCCCCAAGACACCTGATGAAGGCTGGAGGGTATATCAGCTGAAACATTATGTTAACAACAAACAAGATGAGGACAAATATCTGTCAAAAGTAAATAATGTACATAATTCCTCATCTCTTAAATATAGAACTGTATCTCTCTCTATCTCTCTCTCCAGGGTCTATCCCCAAACATGGTGTATGTCTCATTCCTAAGGAAAACAACCTCTGTTACTGTACTATCCTGTCACACTAAATTCCAATATCACAAAGATGGAGACAGTTGCCTTCAATGCCTTAAGTCTTTCTACCTTCTCATTTCCTACCACTGTGATTTCTGCAAAGCCAGATCTACAACGGATTTGCTCAGTGAAACTAATAACATTTGCAAAATTATATATTGTTTCACATAGTAATCTCTTAGCTAAGTTCCCCCATCTCTCTTGTCAGACCAATTCTTTGCAATGGTTGCTCATTGCATCTCTCTCTTTACCACATTCTGTCACAATTCAGTTATGTCTTCCACACTTTTGTACATTTCTGACCCACAGGCTGTTAATTCTAACTATAGAACTATAGATGTTATATCTAATTCCACATATGTTTCATTCAAATGCCACACTAGACACACTGCCTCCATGAACAGAGACCTTAAAACCAACTTACTATCCTTCAGTGTCACAAAACCACAATGACTACTTGCAGTCTTAGACTAAACCTTTCCTACACATGAACAACAACTAATAAAGCTTTCAAAGTTGCTACAAAGTACAAGGCCACACAACCTCTGATCATTTCTCAGATCAACTTCCTATTGTTAAAATTGCATCCCAAACATAAGGACAATTCTTCCTTCTCATGGTAAAAAAAATATTCAGTTCTGATCAGTTGGTCATCTTCTACAAAGCTAAAATAAGACCCACATTGCAAAACTGCTCACATATGTGACATGATGCTACTATTACATGCACAAATGTACTAGCCTGCACCCCAAAGCAGGGAAGTACTTGCTGAATAACTAGCATAATAGATGTGCTGTTTCTTCTCTTGTTATTACTATGACCTCTGACAGTCTGAACTAACAAACTGCATACCCTTTCCACTTAACCTACCAGGCTGATTTTATCTCTCTTTTTCATCCCTACACAAATTCTCTACCAAACCACAGAATTTTTAACTAAACATCAACTGCTTCTTTTGTCATCAGCATTTTAATCTTTGTGGTCTTTCAAGGGTCATGAATTTTGCTCCTTTTTCCCCTGCTATAACATGAACACCCGAATACAGCAATAATCAAATGACAATACTTCTTTGGCATACTTATTTAATTGCTCTCTAAAGACTAGAAGAAAAATCAGCCTGGGTGTAAAGGAAAAGGAAGTAACTTGTACAGAACTAAATAATAAATGGTATTACTGCTGCTGCACCGATATTTTGCCACCCTTTGTGTGTGTGTGTGAGTATATATACATATATATATATATATATATATACATATATACATATATATACATATATATATACATATATATACATGTATATATATACATATATATATATATACATATATATATATACATATATATATACACATATATATATACATATATATATACATATATATATACATATATATATATACATATATATATATACATATATATATATACATATATATATACATATATATATATA
>NC_068981.1:3266185-3272909 GCF_001194135.2 Octopus bimaculoides | reverse complement strand
CCTTTGTGTGTGTGTGTGAGTATATATACATATATATATATATATATATATACATATATACATATATATACATATATATATACATATATATACATGTATATATATACATATATATATATATACATATATATATATACATATATATATACATATATATATACATATATATATATATACATATATATATACATATATATATATATACACATATATATATATATATATATATATATATATACATATATATATATATATATATATATAGATAGATAGATAGATATTCATAAACACATACAACAGGCTTCAGCAGTTTGTCAACCAAATTTCATTCAGAATGTATCGGTTGACCCAAAGCTATATAATAAGTGCTTGCTGTGCTGGTGGTCAATGGGATCAAACCTGCATAGTGGTTAGTTAGACAAACTCCAAAGAAATAACCAGTTCCTACACTCAAAATATATCACTGTTCACATTTGTATGTGTTAGAGGCAAAATGGCTGAGTAGATAAAGTATTGAGCCTAATGAGTTCAAATTTTCTGCTGGTAATACTTTGTTTCCTAGCAAAGCACTTTATTCTACAATGTCATAATCAAGTCCAAGATTAATGAGGGAATGTTTAGCTTCAGACTAGAGTCCAACAATTTTCTAGATGCTCTTTGCTGATACCATTAACCTCAAGTTCTAATTACATCATTCAGATTTTCTTCGGTAACGAGATTTGTAATATGTATATGGATATATATATATATATATATATATATATATATATATATATATATATATATATTCCCAGTATGTCCCTATCTGTATTTAAAATACAAGTCACATATAAAATATTATATTAAAGCTAAGAAAATACATTCTGAAATATCTGACTTCTACTATGTAGATGAATATCATATGATTGACCAGACTGTTGGCTAGACAAACTGACCAACATTCTCCTGATCAAAAAGTTATTCTGTCACAGGGTGACCCATTTACAGTTGAGCAGACTGGAGCGACATGAAATGAAGTGTTTCGCTCAAGAATATGTGTCGCTCAGTCCGGAAATCAAACCTACAATTTAGTGGTCATGAATGCAACACCTGAACCACTAAGTCATATAAATATACAAAAAGAAAATAAAATTGTCCTCCCAAACCAATTACAAAATTATAAACCATTTAAAAACATGAGCACTGTTTGGACTGACCTCTCAAACATAAAAATACATTTAAAACTCAAAGCATTGATGTCTGCAACAAATATTTTATGTACAACCATAAGCATATCCTCTCTATACAAACTCCCAACAACATATCAGTCATACCCTTAAATGAAATAGAATCATTGCATGTTTTAAGGGTTTGATTTCGGTGTTGCTTTCTAGGAATTTAGATTAGTGGCTTGACTGTTACAGGGCTACCTAGTGAGAATACTGACCCAACATTCAATTAGTAGTAATAACACAAAGACATTTAAAACAAATATATCTATACAATACTAAGGTAACTTTTATATGCTGATGAAGGAGCCTCTCCACTGTTGCTCAACCTGCTAGAAATAGCAGCCAAATCTCTTTCAAAATTACACACTCTTGTCTTGAAAAAGGAGGGCCATATTGAAACAATATAGACCTAAATATACTATGTATGAATACTAGATGAGATAGTCATGGCTGAAATGCCTGTGATTATACATCTGTTCTATCAGAGCTGACCTGGAGCTAAACATGAAGCAAGAAATTTACAACCAAATGAAATAATATAAAGACAAGCAGCAGACATTCATTCATCCAAATTCGTACATGCAATAAACACCAACATTTCTCCATCCTAATCAATCATACCATTATATATACACTAAGCACTATAATCATCCCCTCACAATGTGATGCAGCTTTTCACACATGATGCACATGCATCTTGTTGACTGCTGCATGTAAATTCAGTTCAATAACTATTGATTTACAAACACAATGAATCTGCACAAGACACTCCTGCTGAAGTGTGTAGAAGGGGTAGGACCAATAAGAGGGTGGGGGTGGGGGTTCAACTAGGTCATTAGCCAAAGGCTCGGAAAGCCTACGGATGAAGGCCTGTGAATATCTGATAGGCTCCTTCCTTAACATGAAAAATCACAGCACTCTTGAATATAGAGAAGACCCTTTGCCCTCCACTTCAGCCTGAAAGCAGTCTTGTTCTGCCTTGTAAAATCCTGGGAAAAGGGAAAGGAGTGGAATTCCCACAGCTCATTGCTGGGTGGGAAATGTAGAGGAGTTCATTCAATTTTAAAAGACTTCTTGTCTCCAAAACTTGTATATTGCTGGAATTGGGTTTTTTTTGATAAATGACCAGAAAACTCTATGTTCAAGGCCTTGGATTTGCTAACAAGCTGATATAGATACATGAACTTTGAAAAAATGATTTTGTTTTAAATATTAATAAATGCCCATATACAGGTGATAAAAGTTATTGAGGTGGTCAACAAAAAGGAAATACTCTGCCTGTACCAATTTTAGTTTCTGTTCATTACATTAGGTACATTAAGATTTTGTAGTAATCCGAGTTAATTTGTTGGGGGTTTTTTTTACCTTTTGAAATACTGCATATACTAATAAATAATTTAGAGTAATTGTTTTGTCACAAATTTAGAAAGCATACTTTTGTTAGTTGCACTGTCAATAACCTCATAATAAAGAGATCTAACAACTCAATACAAGCAAAAATATACCAAAATAGGTTATGACTAATTTTTATGTAGTAAAAGTTTCTTTTTTGCACTTCTGCTCAGATCTATTTTTATAGGCTTTATGTGTGAATGTGTGTGTATAATGTATGTATATATATATGTGTGTGTGTGTGTGTTTCTGTTCTTACCTCATGCTAAGACAAAACAAAAAGAGTTGAATAAAATAACTCAGCTAATATGTTTCTTTGCCTTGATATTTTATCATTTATGGTTATGTTTACTGCAGTATATGTTTCTGTTGCCAAACTACATAGTTATTATAGCTAAAAGTTTGTAGAACAGCTTTTGACAATTTATATTTTTTATTTCTGGTAATATTGCTTAACTTTTTTGTGAAGCTTGCCTGCTTGCTTGCATGCATACATTATGCCTGTACACAAAATGTCTATTTTCATCTGTGGTTTTTAAAGTATTTGCAATATAAAATATATCTGTCAATGTATGTGTAAGACAGAGAGGGAACAACAGTACACAACATACAACCTTTGTAATGTGTTGATATACAGGCCAGGAACTATTCTTTTGTTCCAAGCTTTCAAGGATGAGAACATTCAATTGATCCTTGAATTGGCCTAACCTGAAATGTATATAATAACTGAGAATCACACTCCTTAGTTGTCAATATTCATAAGATGCCTTTCAAGTAGTTTAAGGCATAATTAGTAGTTTACCTAAGCTACCTCAAGGAGTTAATTCTCATTACATTATATGTGTGCGTCTGTATTTTTCCTTCTTTTATAAATTGGAAAAAAAAAAGTATTTTCTTTCATTTAAATATATTTTTAACTTGCTTGTTCTGCTGAACTTTATAAAATGTTAATGGAATGACACTTTACTTTTAAATGACAATCAAAGAGTTTTCTATCTTCCTTTTTTTTTAATTACACAGCACCCACAATTAAACATTTTGATTAGAATTTTCATTCAATCCTTGCATCTTAATACCTGTTTAAATTCCATCCATTCTATCACATTTTTTAAATCATGTTTGGTATTGTACTCAAGACAAATTGAATGCTGTCAATTCTTTTAATATTTCAACTGATCATATTTATACCCCTAGTTACCATTTTAGTGACTGAAATTACAATTTTATTTAATGTATGTAGTGAAAATCTAGCAAAATCTTAATATATTTAACTAAAATATCTTTCAGAACTCTTGGCCAGTTATGTTTTCCTGTCAACACCAAATACTATTCAAGTTTATACACACTAAACTAATTCTTATAAAAACTATTTGTTCTTCCACTTCCAGAGGGCTTCCACATGCTATTTTATTTAGATTTATCTCAGGAATGTCAAATAGTTACCTTGATGGACATCTCAGCAATTATCACTCTCCACTGTTCTGTCTATTGCAGTAGTAATTTAGATAATATAAAATGCATTCCTTTTAAAGCTTTCTTATAGAAGATAAAATCCTTGAACAGAATAGAATTTCTTTAGTTATTAGCAGTGATGTGGTACATATATATAATTTGGCTTCATGAAGTTCAAGAATTAATAGATATTTAAACAATATAATATAATACATTATGCTAAATTGACACCCAACAGCTTTCTACTTGTTCATTTAGAATGCATAGAGCACTATGGCAAATACCATTCCTAAATTAGCTTTTTTTTTTTTAATAATTCCATTTTAAAATTTTAAGCCTGCCATGTAGAGAGCTAAATAGCAAATATTTTATTTTTTAATGTTCAAAGAAAACTAATAAATATTCATGAAAAAAATTATCACAATAGAAATATTAGATATATATTTATATAGATTGGGTGTAAAATCCTCTTAAGCAATATGGCATGTTGCACATAAAAATAACCCCTAAAGTTTAAGTGTAATCTTTGTAAGACATTTAAATTTAGATAAGTTGGTAAATCAAAATCTGCAAAATTGTAAGAAGAATTTTTTTAATTTGTGATGTCAATGATATTAACTCTCTTTCCATGATGGTCTCATAATTTCTGCCTTATAACCTGGATTAAACTTTTACTGCTTTACAGCAGCAGATGTTTCCAGGAATTTTAGGCCCACCACCTAGACATGATGTTTACAGCTCATGAGGGAGCCTCTCTGTGGTTGTTCTGCCTTCTAAAAATAGCTGCCTAATCATCTCATTCAAGTTACTCCCTTTCATCTTAAAAAGGGAAGGATATATTGAATAAATGTAGTCCTACATACTCAGTGCCCAAGAGAGTCATGGGGCAGCCATGACTAAAATGCTTTCAACCTTAGGTCTGCTTAAGATTGATCAAGGACTAAACAACAAATGCATCATGGGGACTATACAGAGCAACCAGGGGACCTATGGACATCACACACCATGTCTCCAGATGGAGAGCAGATGATGAGGATAAGACCTGTGGAAGTGAAGTGAATGATGTCAATGCTAATGATAGTGATCAAAATGAAAGATTATTGATTCTATATAGTTTAGAAGTCTATAATAAAGTATCTTAGATGGAAACATTAGTATAAGAGTTGCTACTAGAAAATAATAATTATACATCCCTATCCAGAGGCATACCAAAAGATAATAAAATTACAGTTTGTTTAAGACATCTTTCTAGTAAAAATATTAAGGATTTGGTGTGAATTACTTCTTGACATCTGGAAATATTCTATTTGTTGCCATTGTTACTAGAATTCTTAGTGTGTAGCCTAGTTGTTACAATGTTTGGATTATGATTATAAGTAAAAGTTGTGTGTTCTATTCCTGGACTAGGCAGCACATTGTGCCCTTGAGCAACGTACTTCATTTCATGTTGCTCTAATCTACTCAGGTAGTACCAGCCAGGTGTTGGTGCAGCCCTAACCTTGTCCAGCTTTCACGTCCTGAATGTTCCAATGGGTCAAGAGTGGGGGATGGGGTTAAGCATGGTGCATGCTACCAAGCCATATTTGCCCCTAAGTGACAACTACATGGCTGTACTAAACTACTTGAATTTCAGAGTAGATATTACTTGCTTCTTAAACAGAACACAGAACTTTTTTTTTTTTTTCAAGACAGATATTTGAAGAAACTCATTTGAAATCTGTGAAAACAGGACTGGCTTAGCAAATTAAACAGAACCATTGTATAAAGTTATGTTTATTTCATCATTTAATTCTCAGTCTGCAAAATCTTTGTGGACCAAAACTTTTTTGTTTTTGTTTTTATGTAATGTCTACATTGTAACTGCATATATAAAAGATGTAACTGATATAAAATTAAACTGTTTGCATAAAACTAAAGATGAGCTCTTTATACATCATAGTTCATGAAATGGTAAAGACATTTGTCAAATTGGATTTTATATTCCAGTTCCAAGCAGACAGTTTTAGATATAATTTAGAATTTAAAGCAAACAGCATTTGTCAAAGTTGAATGTTTTACAAATATGCTCTTTGCTTGATAATTAAGACTTAAACAAATGCACTGAAAAAGAAAATGAGTAGTAAAAAATGATAGCACCTAATAGTAAATAAAATTTTAATATCTCAGTAGAAACTAATTTGTTTTAAAATAATGCTATTGTTTTAACTGTATAAACTGAAAAACATACAATTAGAATTTATTAAATGTTAAAAATCTAAGATTATAATCAATTTATTTGTGTAATTTATCTTTTCATGAACAATTATTTTTAACAGATATTTTGGTAATTCTCCAATTAAAATATCTGAATTTTGTGACCCTTTTAGGTTGCTCAATCTTGCCAAGTTGAAAATATTTTAAAAAAATACATATATATATAATGAGTAATGAAATTTATCTTTTGCACATATGTATTTCTACAATGTCTTTATAAATTAACTGATCAAAGTATGAATTTTGAGGGAAAGGAAAAAAAAAAAAACCTTTTGATTTAATTTAAACTTTACTGAAACTGGGAAACAGAAAATTAAAATTTATACATAATTTGCTTTAGGTTTTGGATGAAACCTGCAAGCATGACAATTTTAGGCAGCTTATTTTAAATATATATATATATATATATATATATA
>NC_068981.1:3262321-3266158 GCF_001194135.2 Octopus bimaculoides | reverse complement strand
ATATATATAGTATAGATTTATCACTTTAATTCAGTTTAACCACTATTTGCCAGTAGAATCTTAATTAGATTTATATAAATATTATTTACATAATTGTATTCTTAAATAAGTATGATCATATACAAACTTAATGTTGTTACTTAAATGATTTTTCTAATACTTAACTCCTTGTTTCTTCAATAAGGTCATTTACTTTTCAATATAGAGACACTGAGTTAATAATTACAATAACGATGATAACTGATAATGTCTGTAAGCCTAATAATGTTAATATTAATTTTTGATGTAGGCAAGAGGCTATAAATTGAGGAGAAGGGATGTGATTGATTATATACGACTCGCAGTATCTTGCTGGTAAAGATCCAGTGGGATTTAAACTTAGAATAAAATGAGATGGATACCACAATGCATTTTTTCTAGTGCTCTACCGCTTTTGCCATTCGTCACCCTTGTAATGATAATAATGAACATGCACAATATATTCAGTTATATTACCCTTTAATGTTGTTAATGCAGTATGTTAATGTGTATGATGGGAAACAAATGCTTGTAATATATATATATATATATATATATTTAATCTGAACAACTTTTGTACCAACCAGCCCCCAGAGCTTCTGGGTGGGGTTCCCTCCCCGCTTTATATATGTAGATAAAATGAAAGTTTTCTAGAAATGAAGGTTCCAGTTTCTTTTTGCACTAATGTATTTTTTCATCTATCAAGATTTTATCAAAGCAAAAACTGCGTTTTACTGATCTCTTTGATGGATCTTTCTTTTTTGTCTTTTTTTAATTATGAAAATGAGCTGCTGTCTTACAGTAAATTAGAATTATGATTCAAGATTAATAAGCATTGCTAAAACTTCCGGCTTTATTACCATAATGTTAATGTATTGATATTGTTGGAATATTTTCTGAGAAGTTTTATTTTATAACTCTATTGGAAATTAATTCTAACCTAACAAGTTCTTTAGTATTTGTCCTTACTATAGACGCTATCCAACACCGATACCATAATGTGAATTTGTAACTCTTCAGATGGTTACAATGACACCCTAACAGCCCATTTACTACAGCTCTCAATTATTATTACCATACAAACAGGAGTAGTTATTTAAGCCATGGGTTAATGAACACAAAAATGGTTACAGCCTGCTAGCAGATCAAATTTACATCCACTGGCCTATAAGGGAACCTCTGTGTGGCATTCAGTCTTCCCTCTTGAATCAAACACCACTGTCTTAAAAGATACAGGACATATTGAATAAAGAAAATTCTAGATCTCTGAGATAAAGAAAAGGGTGGGATGGTCATGGTTAGAATGCCTTTGACTAAACAACAACACCAAAGTGGAAATTATACATTCTAAACCACACATTTCATCTAATCTAGAACCAGCTTAACATCTTTGAATAAATTTGTATCTGAAATCTGATGCAGGCTGAGTAAGAACTCAATACTGGTGTGTATTGAAATGACAATAGGACATTGTATTGATTTCTAAGATGACACTATGTTTGATGCTAAATAACAGTAAATTCAACTAAGGATAAAACTTTTCCATTCTTATTAACATAAAAAAGTAGTCATCAGATGCACAATACACACACTTATGATAAGTGGAAGTTTTCTTAAAAAAAAAAAAATCCAATCGGGAGAATATATTTTTTACCAAAATAAAATACTTTTATCAAGAAGGAACTCTTTATTTTATGGACGACTTCTTTTTTTTTTTCCACCAAAATATTTTTGAGTTTTCTTTTGTGTTGGGGGAACAACCTATGATATAAAAGCAACAAGGTATGAAGCATGGAAATACGATAAAGCTTGATATGTTTTATTTATGTTTTATATCCACCTGTTAATGTGTTTTTTTTTTGTATTTTGTTTGTTTGTTTTTTTGATGCAAAATGAAAAATGACTGAAGTTACTTAGTGAAATGATTCTTAAGTGTCAAGCAAAATGCGTTTGGTCTTTGCTTTCTGCAGCTTATTGTGCTTATTTAATTCATATATATATACATATATATATATATATATTACATATACTTTGAAGGTATATATATAACATGTCCTTGTCTTATCCAATTTATGTTTTGATGTTGTTGAACATTTTCGTAAATGAATTTAGAAAACTATTTAAAAGCCTATTTTTAATATCATTTAATTTTGAAGGGTTCCCCACCCCGCAAACATGCACAAAAGTGTCTCATAGTTACAACAATAGCAACAGCTATTATTGGAAATAATACTTATAGAACTTACAGAATTTTCTCAGAGCATAATGAGCAGATAATAGTAGTACAAAAACCTGATATAATCATAAGACAAACACCAACATGAGATAATAGTCTGTAATATAATATAATAGTAAAATTTTGCCTAAGGATCAGAAAATATTAAGAAATTGGCTTTTGTCAGAGAACTGACAAAAAAAAAAAACTTTGGTATTTGTAAGTGAAAATTTCTCCATTCAAGTTGAATACTGAGAACATCACCATAAAACTCTTATTTTCTGTGTAAATCCATCACAAAGAATAACACAAATATGAAAATCTATTTCTAAGTGATTGTATTTATTGAATGAATTGATCTGGATTCTGTTATATTAATTAGTTGAAAATGAACTATTTAAATCAATATATTCTAAAGTATACATTCAAGTATGTTATATTTCACTTATTCCATTCTCACCAATTATTTTCAGACAAATAGGGAATATTGTAACTGTGGGAGCACTATTCTATTAAAATCCAAAATATGTTAGTAGTTGTCAATAAGTTTGGTTACTTGTGCTAGCTTTAGGCATGGCCATGGATGTATAGTTAAGAAGTTTGCTTCACAGGTAAGCGGTTTTATATTCAATCCCAATGTGCAGCATTTTTGGCAAGCAACTTTTATCACAGCCTTGCATTGACTAAGCAATGTGAATTAAATTTAGTTGATGGAAACTGTGTGGAAAGCCTGTTGAAAGGACCGCTTCTGTTCTAGGGTGG
This sequence comes from Octopus bimaculoides, assembly GCF_001194135.2. Taxonomy (NCBI): domain Eukaryota; kingdom Metazoa; phylum Mollusca; class Cephalopoda; order Octopoda; family Octopodidae; genus Octopus; species Octopus bimaculoides. The sequence goes on along the minus strand of NC_068981.1, from coordinate 3,263,163 downwards.
TAAACTTAAATTCATTACACCATCACCTGGCCCTTGAGTACTTATAGCAGAATCATCTTCATTGTAAGCATTTAGACCAGATCTCTGGTCTGAAAATAACTTCCTCCCTTCCTCCTTACCAGTCTCAGAGGCCCTGAAAAGGGGTGACAGACACTACCCTTCCTCCTCTGACTAAGCCATTAAAAAAGTGTAAGCAAATTCACGCTATGTTATTAGAGGGAAAAATTGTGCTTGTATATTGAAAAAGTAGTAACTATGTTAAAATTCAACATGAGCTAGCTATTATTACTGTATTAATGTTTAAATGTCATTTAAAATGTATTACACTAAAACTAAGGCTATAAATGCTTGTCTATTTCTGTTCTTTTTTTTTTTCTCCTTTATTATGCTACCCAATTGATGTATCAAGAATTGGGTGAGTTTGTCCTAATGATGATGGTGCTATCATGTAGCTTATTTGACAGAGATGTTAAGTCCTATATGAAAAATATCTTTAATGGCTTTGAAAAATGCTGCAAAGAACTAATTATTATTACTATTATTACATGAAAAAAAAAAAAAAAATATTCTGTTAAAAGTGTGTTGTAAAATTTGAACAACTGGAAAATTTGAAAGTTCCGAATTTTTAATTATATGAATCTTAGATGTTTGAATGTTCCATCTAAAATAATTATTCCAATGGATTCAGTTCAGTGTATTCCAACAATACATCTGATGCAATGTATTTAAAACAAACAAGAAAAAAAGAAAAAGATGCTAAATGAGAAACTTCAAAAGTAATTTTGTTTTCATACACCTAAGTTAAGGTTCTCAGTGAGCACTGCCTGCTGTAGTTTATGTAA
>NC_068981.1:3251676-3261623 GCF_001194135.2 Octopus bimaculoides | reverse complement strand
ATATATATATATATATATATATATATATATATATATATATACATATATGTATAGTTGGAATTTACAAAAAAACAAAACAAAAGACGGGTGTATTAGTTTAACACTCGGGAAGTGAGATATATATATACATACATATATATATGTATATAAAATTGAATATCAAAATAACTCCTTTTGTTTGAAAATAAAAATATGAAAGCATCTAAAGATACTATGCTCAGCTGCTTGTCAGATGAATATCCTCCCCGACTTTTTTTATTATTTATTTAATGTATTTTCTGCACTGATTCCTCAATAATTTGGAAAATGTTACCATCAACTCATAATATACCTATTATATTAACTCCTTTAAACACAGTCAATTTGTCTTTGTTAAAAAAAAATTTTAAAAAACATTCAAGCTCACTTGCAATGCACTGTATTTAAATACTTCAACTGCCACTTTAAAAAGTTCAATGATACAATTAACACACTATACCGTTTCTTAGAATTTTAATAGAATTCTATTTAAAAAGTATAGAATTAACTTCAAATATTTTTGGAATTCTAAAATATTACATTTTTCAATATTTGGAAAATTAAGATTAACCCTTCATATTACCACTATTTTTTTTTTTTACTACTAACTTCTGTTCCCTAAAATATAACTTTCATATAAAAGTTTTCAGAAGATCACTACAATACAAAGAAAAGAATGTATAACGTCTACACTCAAAATAAGTTCAGCTCACAGAGTATTCAAATAAGCACTCTTATAGGTTACTTTCAATCAACAACTATATGATTACTATTCTGAATTTTAATTTACCTTTAACTGAAAAGGGAAAGATCATACATGAAATGAAACTTGTTTTCATTCTGATTCTCTATTTGACTGGTCCACATAGCAAATGTAATGAAGGAAATGCTTTGGTAACTGTGTAGCTATTCCTTAAATATGAAACTATGGTGAATTTTATTTCTAAGATTTGAAGTATTTTTAAAACAATTTACTTTATAATAAATTATTTTTGAAGTTTGTAAATTCAAAAATGAATAGTCATTTTAATTATAAGACATGTTTTATGTTTGTGCAAGCATGTATGTGTTAGGATGAACATAGATTTTGTTGAAGCCAAGTAATTATCCATTAAACAGGGTTTAAGATACATGCAAATATATATATATATATATATATATATATATATATATATATATATGTGTGTGTGTGTGTGTGTGTGTGTGTGTGTGTGTATATATATATATTCACACATACATAAATACAGATTTCCACAGAGTGTATGCTGCTGTGAAGAACATGATAGCAGCAAGAAGTTCATAACGAAGCATCAGCTTCAAATAAATATGTCTGAACAAACAGGGGGAATAGTACTCATTGCAGTAAAGTTTATTCATTTGAAGGTTGATGGTTCACTTTGTGGTACTTTGAGTTTCCTACATCTATGTGCTGAATAAATACATTTACATAGGAGCATGAAACCTGAAGTGGCAAAGAAATGACTCATCCTTGAATGACTACACATAACACACACACACACACACACTTGCACCATCATGAGCTATTCAACCCATGCCAGCATAGAAAAACCAATGTAAATGATGATGATAGTAATATAAAATATAGGAATCATTTAGACATTATTAAAATTTGCAACTGAACGGTTTCAAAAGTATATCTCTTAAGAAAAGTAATCATAATTAGATCATTAGTACTAGTTGATCAGGCCTAAATTAAATATAAATGAAATTTGTTGAGCTATATATCTTTCTATACACACATACACAACTAAACCTATTTTAATGGAGAGAAAAATGAAAATATTTATATTTGGCTGAAGAAATCTATACAGTGATGAAATTTATCATACAAAAGTGCTTGTTCCAATTTCATTCTTGTTTAACCAACCCCACCTCCTGCTCCCTCCCCAGTTTTTTTTTTTTTTTTAATAATTGATGCAAATATATTTTAACAGCATATTAAGCTATGCATCACTAAATACGCATCTTCACCATGGAAACTTTCATTTTTATAATCAGCAGGTTGAACCAAGAAAAGATTTCTTTTTAGTATTATTTTGCACTTATTGAAAACTAGCGATGAATAAAAGAAAAATGCTTGCTTTCTATTCCACTTGAATATGTCACACTATATAAAACAATTACATTTATCTTCAAATTCTATATCAATGGATTTAAACTTACTGTTAAAAGTTTTGTTTGTTTTTATATTTTCTTTTTCAAAAATGTGAATTTGTAAAAGCACAATATTTAACTTAAAGAATAAGTGGTACATAAGTCTATTTTTACTTATTTATTTTGAAGGGATTTGGGTAATTTTAAATTTTATAAACACTCTTTTGCAGCAGTTTTCTTAGACCCTTTTTGTATATAAAACTCTTAGCTCGAAAGGGTCAACTAAAGCCAATGTCATTTTCATGCACAACATTCTCTGTCTGTGAATAAAATTTTTATATATATATATATAAATAAAGATTGCTGTTCTTTTCTTTATTTGGTATCTTGGGAAAGTGTTTTCTCCAAAGCCTCATGCCAACCGAATCCTTATGAGTAAATTTGGTAGATGGAAAGTGAAAGAAGCCCCTTGTAAGTGTGTGTGTGTGTTTCTCTTTGTTTTGACATCATGTGATGACTGTAAATGAGCACCATTATCATATGAATAATGCTGTTCATTTCCAGTCTTTCATTATAAAGATCTGGGCATGGGAAATATTACTTTGTTTGGAAACGGATAAGAGTTGACAACAAGATGGGCATCTGACTGTAGAAAATCTACCTCAGTGAATTTCGTCTAACCCATGCAAGCATGGAAAAGTGGATGTTAAATAATAATGATTGCTTACAACATAGAGAGCACCTATAAGTAACCAAAGCATATACTTTTTGTCTTTTTTTTTTTTTTACACTAAGTTTCAAGAGAACTTCTTTGGATACAGACAATGTGACTGGTTTAGAAGATGTAACAACCACAAAGCCATGCATATTCACAATTAAGCAAAAAAGACACTGCACTATATTGGTTTCACGATTTGCTCTTTTCCTTATAATTTTTTTACATTTTGATGCCACTTAGAAAAGCTTTATTTTTTCAAGTGGCACTCTTTTACTTGTTTCAGTCATTTGACTGTGGCCATGCTGGAGCACCACCTTTAGTCAAAGAAATCGACCCCAGGACTTATTCTTTGTAAGCCTAGTACTTATTCTATCGGTCTCTTTTGCTGAACCACTAAGTTACAGGGACGTAAACACACCAGCATCAGTCGTCAAGCGATGTTGGGGGACAAACACAGACACACAAACATATACACACACACACACATATATATATATATATATATACATACATACAATGGGCTTCTTTCAGTTTCTGTCTACCAAATCCACTCACAAGGCTTTGGTCGACCCAAAGCTATAGTAGAAAACACTTGTCCAAGATGCCATGCAGTGGGACTGAACCCGGAACCATGTGGTTGGTAAGCAAGCTACTTACCACACAGCCAGCCAATAACTATCTGTTTGTGTTTAAGTCCAGTTCAGCTGCGACTGAATACTTCTATGACCAAAAGTGTTCCAGCCATGACTCTTATGCTGATGATTTTGTATCTAAATAAAGAGCACATCACCAACTATGTCCTTTCTGTCAGACAGTAAGGTATTTGAGTCAGTTACAAATCAGGCAAGAGTACATGGGACAACATCATGGAGCAACCCCACCTCCCGGTTGTTGTTGATATTCATTCTCAGTTAAGTGGACTGGAGTAACGTGAAATGAAAAGGTTTACTCAAGAAAATAATGCACCACCTGGTATGGGAATCAAAGCTAAAACTTATGATTGTGCTTCCAACATCAAACCCTGTGTCAATCATTTAGGTTTTATTTGACTGAATTTTGACTTATTTCTAGTGAGTCCAACAGAGAAGCTCCTTCGTTAGCTCAACCACTAATAAGTTAGTTTAAATCAATAGAACAAAACCATAGCACCACCTTTAAGTATTATATTGATATGACAGAGAGGCCATTCAAAAGAAGATTTTTACAATTACATGGATGGTACATTTAATACTATTGGTTATCAACTTACCACTAATCCTCCTCTAAGAATTAATCTTTAGAAGTCATGGACAAATGTGTGAGTGTGTGAACAGTATGTAAGAAAACACTGCTCTTATTTTTTACCTCACGGAAACATTTACAAGCTGAATTTCTATTTATATAAGGTCTCTAGAGTTGTTAAAATTTTTAATAATATTATCTAAAAGTAGTAGAAAGGAAAATGGGCTTCACTAAAATCTCTATAAATTTTTCTTTTTTTGTATTAATTTAAGTTCCACAGAAGTGAATATTTATCTTTCAGTCTTCAGGCATCAATAAAATCAATGCCAGCTATGTGCTGGTGTTCATTCAACCAAATTCCACCTGTCTAATGAATATGTAGCTTTGTACCAAACATAATAAATCAATGGAATAAAATAATTAAAATTACATAGGAAAGAATGGCATTCCACAAATAATATCTACTAATATTTATATGACAGAGAGGCCATTCAAAAGATGATATTACAATCACATGGCTGGCACATTTAATGCTATTGGTTATCAACTTAACACTAATCCTCCTCTAGGAATAATATATACTAATATTTATTTACTCAACTTTAGCTGTCATGTACGCAGAATGTGTATTACAAAAAAATTTATCTCTTACACAAAACTTACATTGAAGAAATCATGACATAAAATAAGCAATCTTTTGAAAATTCAATGAAAAAAGATTATCAATCAAAAGATTAATGACATTAATTAAATTTCTTTATATTCCTAATAATGTAAAACTAATCATTATTTATCTTGCACACACACACACCACACCACACATGCCATGCTATGCGTGCCACAACACACGCCATGTGCGATACAACAGGCACCACACAACACACAGAAACCATGTGCAACGTGCACCACACAACACACATGCCACGTATGACAACGCACATCCCACGTGCGACACAATGTGTATCACAACATACATGCCACATGCAACACAATGCACACCACACAATGCACATGCTACATGCAACACAACATGCGCCACACAATGCACATGCCATGTTCACCACACAACGCACACACCACATGCTTAACACATACACCATGCGCACCACACAACACCACACGCAACGTGTGCCATGCCACACCACATGCAACACATGCGCTGTGCAACACGTGATGCACAACACACCTTACTACACACAACACGCCATGCCACACCAACAACACACACCACACACATGTATTAGCTATTACTGAAAACACAGATTAAGCTATGGAAGGATACAAGGTGGTATCAAAAAGTTCCTGGACTAGTTATGTAACATGCCAACAGATGGCAGCACACTGTGTGCACAGTGAGAACTAGCAGTGACTGTCATGAGGCAGTGTACCAAGTGACATCACTGTGTTCACTTTGCAAGTCGTGAAATTTCCAAAAGTGGCAGGAATGCTGAGACCAGTGTATTGCTGTGCAAGGTGACTATTTTGAAGGAGATGATGTTAAAACTTAGCTAAATAAATTATTTTTTATCAAACATACCTAGTCCAGGATCTTTTTGATACCACCTCATATAATCCAAACATCAAGATTTTTGCAACTTTAGAGACAGTATTGAGAAGAGCTTGACTATTTTCTGGATACCATACAAGATTTAAGTACTAGCACAAACAAACCCTTTAGAAAAGCTTACTTACAAAAGCACAGGTTTGTGCTACTGCTCATCTTTTAGAATTCAATGTTGGTAGAAATATTTTTTAATTTTTATCAAAGAGAACTTTGATAACAGAGGAATTTCCCTAAAACACTATATTGGTATGACAGAAAGACCATTCAAAACAAGACTTAAAATCATACATTTTCCTTCAGAAACATTGATGAACAAAATATAGCAAAAGTAATGAGTTATATTTGGTATTTAAAAGGAAACACTGCAGACTACATTCCCAACTGGAGGATTGTTGAGAAATGTAGGCTTTATGTAAATGGCAGCAAAAGATGTGATCTCTGCACAGAAAACTCACTGCAGCCAGAGATATATTCAAATGCCAAATCAAAAGCATTCAGTAAATATAAACATGCCCCATTCAGTATGGACACAGCTGCACTGAATGAGATTCTGTATTCCTGCTGGTCTGGTAAGTGATGGGAGAGATGCAGATTTCTTTTATGGAGTCTTCTCCTTTTAATACTTTTTAGCTGAAATATTTTTCCTTCATCTTTTTTCCTATTTTATCTAGTTATCCATTTTTTCCTTCTCCCTTTTAAAATGAGACTATCATTAAACTAAACCTTATGCTTTCTGTATAGATCTTATTATTCAATCATTTATTTTTTAAGTAACATTTAACTTCTTTTCAATACAACTCAACAAAGGCATTATTACAGGAGTTAACACCTTTAGATTAATTCATAAATGATCTCCTCTTAAACAAATTTATGGTTTAAGGTTAGTAAATAAAGGAAAGAAAAATATTCCAGAAAGCCCAGAGTACAAATGAAAGTAAGGACTATATCCTTTGTGCCAAGGAGAAATCATGCATTCTTCCCAAGTACCCTGTTAGCCTGATATACGTTGGAGTGCTACTTGCTACCAAGTTAATTGCCAGTCATTTAAATTCCCACTACTTGATGTGTGAGTGTATGTGTGTGTGTTTTATGTAAAAGTATATGAAAAAAAACAGTTGGGCATTTAAATAGAGGGATCATTCAATTGTTTTCAGAAGAGTACTCTATATGACTTATAAAGAAATATTTCAGAAACTGATGAAAGCAAGTAAGCCAAAACTTCAATGTCACTGTTATCTTTTATTTTCTTTTATATATATATCATTGTCATCATCATCGTTTAACGTCCGTTTTCCATGCTGGCATGGGTTGGATGGTTTCACTGAAGTCTGGAAAGCTATCAGATGCACCAGGCTCCAATCTGATCTGGCAATGTTTCTACAGCTGGATGCCCTCCTTAATGCCAACCACTCTGAGAGTGTAGTGAATGCTTTTTATGTGCCACCAGCACAGGAGCCAGTCAGGCCGGTGGCACATAAAAAGCACCTACTACACTCTTGGAGTGGTTGGCATTAGGAAGGGTGTGTGTGTGTGTGTGTTTATAGATATGCTAATTACTTGCTTCTTAGAAGTAGTTGATCACAGAGTAACAGAAGCCATTATAATAGCAATAGAAAAGGCTGTAGAGTTTACATTGAGTGTACACTCTTCATCAGTCATCTTTATCAATCTTTCATGCACCCCTACACCCACCACTATATAACATGGGATAGTACTAAATCTACTCCCAAGTTAATGTACTCTACTATTCAATCTCCCCTCTCTCTTTCTCTCGCTAATTCCTGACTTTATTCTTTCCCTTTCCCTTCTATTAAAATCAAGTCTCCTCTGTTACTTTCTCTTCAAGCATCCTCTCACAACAATAAATCTGTTCATTCCATCATACTTTCACTTCTCTCAAAACCTCCCCTAAAGCCATCACTATCTCATATTCTCCCTCTTGTTTTTGGAACTCTATAAAGTGGCTGGCAAATCAAGCAGAGAAAACACAAAGTTGAGATGACTCTAGTTTTGCTGAAGGCATGACAACCTCTATAGTACTGGTGTCATGAAAAGTGATTGATGTTACAAAGGACATTCAGATGTAGAAATCAAGCCAAAAATGAAACGCATGAACAAGGCACAGTGTTACTACCCATCTAGGAGGGCAGTAAGTTCAAATAAAAACTGATTTGGACTGTGATGATCCATCAAACTGATAACAACATGGAAAGTGTATATGAATGATGATGATGATAATGGTGTCACTATAAACAAGGAGACATGGAAGTGCCATTACAAAAGGCTACCAAAATGAGGAGACTGCTTTAAAGAGGTAGGATCCTTGCCAAAGTAAACCCAATAGAGAGACTGGCCATTAAAAGTGACAGTTGTATTGTTACAAGTACAATTAAAGCCAGATGGCACATGAGGGATAGTTGCCGAGATGCTTAAAATAATCTGCAAAATAGAGTCACTAACACAGTTTTACTTGGTAGGTAATAAGTCGAGACTTTACAACTATCAGTAAAACAGATAAGTTCAAAATGCAAAAGTGTTAATAGAAACTCCATATACAGTAATCCCTCAACTATCACAAGTGTTACATTCTAAAAAACCCTGCGATAGGGGAAAATCTGTGAAGTAAAAGCAGTACTGTATTATATATTTTTATTATTATTTTTATGATTTGTATATATTTATTTTATTATATATGCAAAACAACACCATGGAGTAATCGACATAAGCTTAAATAATAAACTGCGATATGACAAGGGATTACTGTAGTGTACTCTATGTACAAGAAGTATGACAATGAAGTTAGACTTCACATGTAGCAGGTGCACAAGAGTAGCTAACAGTAAAAAACAATATGAGAAATAAATTCCTTCAAATATTTGGAAGGCTCCTTGAAGTAGTTGATAGTTTTTTGTTACCTGGGTAACCTAATTATCATTGAAAGAGGCTGTTCCAAAAGCATACTAACTAGAATAAGAAATGAGTGGAGAAAGTTGAGGGAGCTATTACCTCTTCTGTTTGCAAAATAGTTTCTCAGAGTAAAGGGGAAAATTGTATAATACTAGTGTAAGAAGTGCAATTGTGTAAGGCAGTGAGAATGGGTTTTGAACACAGGTGATGTGCAAAGACAGGAAAGAAATGAAATGAGTATGCTCTACTGAATGTGTAATGTTAGAATACATGAACAATGAAGCACAAATGAATCTAAGAGAACAACTGAATCTAAGAGGAATGAGATATAGTGTGAAGGAAAACTACACTGGTACACACATATTATGCATGTGGAGGATACCAGTTGTTTAAATATGTGTCAAGTATAGAAGAGAGAGGCCAAGAAATATGCAAGTGTGTTGTCAGGCACATATACATTTATACAGACTGGTATGTACATTTACATGTATGTAAAAATATATGTGTGCACATCACTGCATGTGCCTGTAATACAGACATGTATAGGGAGTTAAACCTAGTGTGTATATATGTGAGCATGTTTTGGAGAGATTGTTAGAGTGAGTAATAATAATTTGACCATTCTAACTGATAGTATACTAGATAGTGCATTAGATCACAAGTTGATCAAGACAAGACCCCACTTCCATGTCATATATTACACTCTTACACCCCTTTTTCCATCCACTATTTAATATTGTGCACATCTTCAGCCACTATGTCCCTTCCAGGGAAAAGATAGATATTCACATTCACATCAAAACTAAATGTAGTAACTAACAGAACATATTAACCAAGGATAAAGATAAGATAATTATCATTATATATATAATTTTCTCATCACAGTAAGGATGGTAGTCTATGCTTTTCTAAGGATGTCTAATAAGGCTGAAACATGGTCAGAGTTATTTCTTATACTTAGCCCAAATTATTAAAATAATACTTATCATCAAGTAAATGTTATCTTTTCTTCACTGCATTCTTTTACTTGTTTCAGTCATTTGACTGTGGCTATACTGGAGCACCACCTTAAAGAGTCTTTGTAAGCCTAGTACTTATTTTATTGCTCTCTTTTGCCGAACCACTAAGTTACAGGGATAAACAACCAACATAGGTTGTCAAGCAATGGCAAAGGAACAAACACACACAAACATCATCATCATCATCATCATCATCGTTTAACGTCCGCTTTCCATGCTAGCATGGGTTGGACGATTTGACTGAGGACTGGTGAAACCGGATGGCAACACCAGGCTCCAGTCTGATTTGGCAGAGTTTCTACAGCTGGATGCCCTTCCTAACGCCAACCACTCAGAGAGTGTAGTGGGTGCTTTTACGTGTCACCCGCACGAAAACGGCCACGCT
>NC_068981.1:3246862-3250071 GCF_001194135.2 Octopus bimaculoides | reverse complement strand
ATAACCTGATCTAACAGCTTGATGCCTCTGTAATTATTTGTATCTAAAGCGTCCCCTTTACCTTTGTAGCAGTTGACTATGATGCTGCTACACCAGTCATTGGGTATGACTCCTTTGTGTATCACCTGGTTCGTAATACGGGTGACTAGGCTATAGCCAACACTGCCAGATATTTTGAGCATCTCTGCAGTGATTCCTGATGGGCCGGGGGCTTTCCCGGTCTTCATACTCTTAATTGCTTTATCTACCCTGGTACTATCAACTCGGATAGCTGGTCCCTCTATTGGGTCGACATACGGCAGGCTCTCTTTCTCCCATTCATTCTCTTTATTAAGCAATCTATCGTAGTGGCATAGCATACATTATATATACATTATATATATATATATATATATATATATATAATGTGTCCACATGGATGATGGTGCACTTGCTTTTAATGATTCAGAAAAGAAAGAGGCTTGGAGGAGCCATTATGAAAGACTGTTGAACGTGGAGAATGAGTGGGAGGAGGAAAGCCTGCCAAATGTTGATCTAGTAGAGGGACCAGCTATCCGAATAGACAGCACCCTGGTAGATAAAGCAATTAAGGATATGAAGCCAGGAAAAGCCCCCGGCCCATCAGGAATCACTACTGAGATGCTTAAAACATCTGGTGGTGTGGGCTATGGCCTAGTCACCCGTATTGTAAACTAGGTAGTTCATGATGGAGTCATACCCACTGCCTGGCATGGCAGCACCATAGTCAACTGCTACAAAGGTAAAGGTGATGCTTTAGATAGAACAACAGGGGTATCAAACTGCTGGATCAGTTGATGAAGGTCACGGAGAGGGTTGTAGCCCAACTAATTAGGGAGAGAGTCCACTTACATGAGATGCAGTTCGGTTTTGTGCCAGGTAGAAGCACCACTGATGCTATATTCCTGGTACAGCAACTGCAGGAGAAATACCTATCCAAAGATAAACCCCCTATATTTGGCTTTTGTGGACTTGGAGAAAGCCTTTGACAGGGTCCCTCGATCCCTTATCTGGTGGGCAATGTGGAAACTGGGGATTGACGAATGGTTAATGAGGGCTGTACAGGCCCTATACAGAGATGCAGTCAGTAGGGCTAGGACTGGCAATGAGTATAGTGAAGAATTCCGGGTAGAAGTAGGGGTTCACAAAGTATCAGCCCTCAGCCCCCTCTTATTCATCATAGTCCTCCAGGCAATAATAGAGGAATTCAAGACAAGTTGCCCCTGGGAACTCCTCTATGCTGATGATCTGGCCCTCATAGCAGAATCACTACCAGAACTAGAGAAGAAATTTCAGGTGTGGAAGCAAGGTTTAGAATGCAAAGACCAAAGTTCTAGTAAGTAGGAAGGCGAACACATCACACACCTGCTCAGGTAGATGGCCCTGCTTGATGTGTAGAAAAGGTGTAGGTAGAAATTCCATAAGATGTACCCAGTGTAAGCTATGGACACATAAGAGGTGCAGCAACATCAAAGGAAGATTAACCGGGAAGATAGCTTTCATGTGAGGCAGATGCACATGGGCAATAAACACCACAGATGCTCAGAAAACAGAGTCCATCACATGCCAGGGAGAGAAACTAGAAGTAGTTGATAGCTTCCGCAACTTAGGTGACCAAGTTAGTAGTGGGGGTGGATGCTCAGAGAGTGTTACCACTAGAATAAGAATAACCTGAGCAAAGTTTAGAAAGCTTCTACCCCTACTGGTGACAAAGGGCCTCCCGCTCAGAGTGAAAGGTAGATTGTATGATGCGTGTGTGCGAACTGCCATGCTTCATGGCAGTGAAACATGGGCCATAACTGCTGAAGATATGCATAGGCTCAAAAGAAATGAAGCTAACATGATCTGCTGGATGTGTAATGTCAGTGTGCACACACAACAGAGTGTGAGCACCCTGAGAGAAATGTTGGACATAAGAAGCATCAGATGTGGCATGCAAGAGAGACGTTTGTGTTGGTATGGTCATGTACTATGGATGGATGAGGAGAGCTGTGTGAAGAAGTGCCACTGCCAGAGATCTGGAGTAGAGGGATACCCAGGAAGACATGGAGTGAGGTGGTGAAACATGACCATCGAACGTTGGGCCTCACGGGGGCAATGACAAAAGACCGAGGACTCTTGGAGGTATGCAGTGACTGAGAAGACTCGGCAAATAAAGTGAGTTCACAGTTGTAACCCACACCAGTGTCGCATAACCAGCCCACTCAAAAGTACCTTGGATTGTAGGGTGACATGCCGTACTTGAGGAGACCTATTGAGTCAAGTACATCAACATCAAAATCAAATCAAAACGTGGCCATTGCCAAGTCAAGTACATCAACATCAACAATACCAAAATCAATACCAAAATCAATACCAAAATCAAATCAAATGGAAATTGTAGCTGTGAGCCCCGTGCCGGTAGCACGTAAAAAGCACCATCCAAACATGGCCGATGCCAGTGCCACCTTGACTAGCTTCCGTGCCGGTGGCACGTAAAATGCACCCACTACGCTCTCGGAGTGGTTGGCGTTAGGAAGGGCATCCAGCTGTAGAAACACTGCCAAATCAGATTGGGGCCTAGTGCAGCCTCCTGGATTCCCAGATTCCAGTCGAACGGATGTTAAACGATGATGATGATATATATATATATCATCATCATTTAACATCCCTTTTTCATGCTGGCATGGGTTGGATGGTTTGACTGAGGCCTGGAGAGCCAGCAGCTGCACCAAGGTCCAATCTGATCTGGCAATGTTTCTACAGCTGGATGCCCTTCCTAACGCCAACCACTCTGAAAGTGTAGAGGGTGCTTTTTATGTGCACCAGTATGGGAGCCAGTCAGGTGGCTCTGTCATCGATCACATTCGGATAGTGCTCTTTATGTGCCACCAGCATGGGAGCCAGTCAAGGGTCATGGGCATCGACCACATTTGGATGATGCATTTTATGTGCCACTGAAACAGGAGCCATTTAGGGGGCACTGGCCACAGCTACAATTTTGGTTTTACTTGACTCAAAAGGTCTTCTCAAGCATATATCACCTGATGCAACAAGGGTACTCTTAAATGTGCTGGACCTGCAACACTGGCATTGGCTATGGCTGCGATCTCACTTTAGTTGCTGGGTCTTCTCAATTACAGCATATTTCCAAAGGTCTCCGTCTCCTGTCATTGCCTCTGTGAGGCTCAACGTTTGAAGGTCATGCTTCA
>NC_068981.1:3243914-3246852 GCF_001194135.2 Octopus bimaculoides | reverse complement strand
GATGATGCATTTTATGTGCCACTGAAACAGGAGCCATTTAGGGGGCACTGGCCACAGCTACAATTTTGGTTTTACTTGACTCAAAAGGTCTTCTCAAGCATATATCACCTGATGCAACAAGGGTACTCTTAAATGTGCTGGACCTGCAACACTGGCATTGGCTATGGCTGCGATCTCACTTTAGTTGCTGGGTCTTCTCAATCACAGGATATCTCCAAAGGTCTCGGTCTCCTGTCATTGCCTCTGTGAGGCTCAACGTTTGAAGGTCATGCTTCACCACCTCATCCCATGTTTCCTGGGTCTACCTCTTCCACAGGTTCCTTCCACAGTTAGGGTGTGGCACTTCCTCACGCAGCTGTCCTCATCCATACGTAACACGTGACCATACCAGCGCAGTCGTCTCTCTTGCAAACCACATTTGATGCTTCTTGTGTCCAACTTTTCTCTCACGGTGTTCACACTGTCATGTATGCACACTGACATTACACATCCAGCAGATCATACAAGTTTCATTTCTTTCAAACCTATACATGTCCTCAGCAGTCATGGCCTATGTTTCACTGCCATGTAGCATGGCAGTTCACACACATGCCTTTTACAGTCTACCTTCCATCTTGAGCGATTAGTCCTTAGTTGCCAGCAGAAGTAGGAGCTCCCTGAACTTTGCCCAGGTTATTCTTATTCTAGCCACTACACTCTCAGAGCAACCACCCCCACTACAGACTTGGTCACCTAGGTAGTGGAAGCTATCGACTACTTCTAGTTTCTTCCCCTGGCATGTGATGGAATCTGTTTTCTGTACATCTTCAGTGTTTACTGCCCCTGTGCATCTGCCCCACACAAAAACTATTTTTCCAGTTAACCTTCCTTTGATATTGCTGCACCTTTTATGTGTCCATAGCTTACACCAGGTACATCGTATGGAGTTTCTACCCATGCCTTTTCTACAGATCGAGCAGGGCCATCTACCTGAAGGGGTTTGTGATTTGTCAGCCTTGGTACTTACTAAGATTTCGATTTTTGCTAGGTTAACCCTAAGGCCCTTCAATTTTAGACCTATAGTAGAAGACACTTGCCCAAGGTGCCACATAGTGGAACTGAACCTAGAACCATGCAGTTGAGAAGCAAGCTTCTTACCACTTTGTTATTGTTCACTGCACAATTATTCAATTGTCTTTTTTTATATGTTCACTGTATAATTGTTTAATTACCTTTTCTTATATGTTCACTGCATTAAATATGTTAACACTGCCAAAAACATTCCCTATCTAGTAGTTTCCTCACCAAAGACAGTTATCCCAAAAAAGCCATTAAAGAATTACTTTATACACCAAACTGACATGTAAAAATCAATAATCACTTGCGAAGTTAAAAAGAAATATAATTAACAAATTTGTAAAGTATTTTTTAAAAAAACTAATGTAAACCAACAAATCTCCCTTAAGGTCTGTAAGAACTAGTTGATAGCTGACTTTCAATAGCATTGTATCACTCAACAGTTCATGGATGAACAATGAAACTGACTCTATATACTATATAATACTATCAAGAAATAAAACACAATCTAACAGTATATGTGTATTCTAAACAACTTGCACGATTTAATCCACGATGTAATTGTTTCAGTTTACACCACTTACCAAGCAAGTACAATACTCAAATGTGTGTGTGTGTGTGTGTGTGTGTGTGTGTGTGTGTAGACAATTTCAGGTATATCAAGTATCATACGATATATATTCTTGATTTATAAAAATTAACTCCACCACTGGAGGATGCAGCATGAAACGGTAATTGAGAACAGCACCTTATGAGAAGGAGGGATAATCTTAAGACACAAGAATTCTATAAAATTAGCATATCTTTAACCTATTGATGGCAGGAAAGGGGCGCATGAATCATCATTATCATCATTTAACATCCGCTGTCCATGCTAGCATGGGTTGGACGATTTGACTGGAGACTGGCGAACCAGATGGCTACACCTGACTCCAATCTGATCTGACAGAGTTTCTACAGCTGGATGCCCTTCCTAACGCCAACCACTCCGAGAGTGTAGTGGGTGCTTTTTATGTGCCACCAGCACAAGGGCCAGTCTGGCAGTACTGGCAACGGCCATGCTCAAATGGTGTTTTTTACGTGCCACCTGCACAGGAGTCAGTTCAATGTTTTGTTCACATGCCACCGGCACAAGTGCCAGTAAGGTGAAGCTGGAAACGATCACACTCATATAGTGCTTTTTACGTGCCACCAGCATGGAAGCGAGACCATTGCTCTGGCAGTGATCCCACTCGGATGATGCTGTTAGCGCTCCACTGGCACGGGTGCCAGTCATCGAATTTGGTTCAGTTTTGATGTGTATGCCAAATAAGTAAAAACAAAAAAAAATATCACTTTTTCTTAACAGAAATTTTTATACTTATTTTCACTTTAAACAAGAACAATAACTATAATAATTGTTGGTCATTTGCACAATAAAATTTTTGAAAACATCAATTGATGGTGTCAGCTGTTCTCTAATGAAACATCAGTTGATGATGTTAAGGGTTAAAGGAAAGAACAAGCTTAGTGTCTAGAGATGAAAGCACAGTAGTAGACATGTTTCTACCTCATTAGGTGTCATCAGCATGACAATTGTCCTACCTTATCTTCAGCAGCCAAAGGACATAGACATATACAGAAAGAGTAGAACACATTTATGGTTTAGACAATTTTCAGAAATTAAACAAAAATTGGCAGAGAAATAACTCAGAGTGGACAGCGGCATGTATATAAACAATACAGACAAATATAAGAATATCAAAAACCATACGACATAAATTCTTCATTTATTAAAATTATCTCCATTGAAATATCACATATGCACACAGTCTTCATATGTGTATGTTTGTTAATTGGTTTAAAGATAATCAAAAATGACTTTGAAAAGTTATTTTTTGTT
>NC_068981.1:3239652-3243835 GCF_001194135.2 Octopus bimaculoides | reverse complement strand
GTGAAAAGCAATAAAAATAACTAAAATTTACCTAAAAATGTCTGAAGTGTTCCTTGCTTTTTAATGATATTCTGAGAAGTTGACTGAGCAGTTCTCTTCTGTCTAAAAGCATTTTCCATTTCTCTTTGTGAACGAATAATAAATTTGCTGAAAATTTGAACAGAGAAAGAAACAAAATTTTAATACAATTTTATCAAACCAGACTGCAATTAAATTTTGAATATCCAGCATATATAAGGCAACAAGCTGGCAGAATTGTTAGCACACTGGACAAAATGCCTAGCAGCATTTCATCTGTCTTTACATTCTGAGTTCAAATTCTGCTGGAGTTGACTTTGCCATTCATCCTTTCGGAATCAATAAAATAAATACCATTTGAACACTGGAGTCAATGTAATTGACTTATCCCTGCCCACAAAATTGCTGGCCTTGTATCAAAATTTGAAACCAATATATATTATGGGTAAATTAGGCATTAGGCAATCTGTTCTTGTGCTTTAAATTCAAATCTGGTGCATATTTTGTTGTTTCTAAACCTCAAAATGTTAGGAATAGTGGCCCTTTGATACCAGTGCCCCTTGACTGGCTCCAATTCTGGTGGCATGTTAAAAAGCACCATCCAAACGTGGTCAATGTCAGTACCCCAACTGGTTCCCATGCCAGTGGCACGTAAAAAGAACCACCCAAACATGGTCAATGCTAAGTCTGCCTGACTGGCTCCCGTTCCAGTGGCACATAAAAAGCAACATTCAAACATGGTTGATGTCAGTGTCCCCTGATTGGTTCCCGTGCTGTTGGCAAATAAAAAACAACATCCAAACGTGGTCAATGCCAGGTCCGCCTGACTGGCTCCCGTACCGGTGGCACATAAAAAGCAGCATCTGAACATAGTCAATGCCAATGCCCCCCGACTTGTTCCCGTGCCCTTGGCACATAAAAAGCACTATCCAAACGTGATTGTTGCCAGGGCCCCCTGACTGGCTCCCATGCTAATGGCACATAAAGTGGTTGGCATTAGGAAGGGCATCCAACTGTAGAAATATTGCCAGATCAGATTGGAGCCTGGTGCAGCCACTGGCTTCCCAGACCTCAGTCAAATTGTCCAACCCATGCCAGCATGGAAAACGGAGATTAAACAATGATGATGAGGAACCTGATTATAAATGTTATCCTATCCAAACATTGATTACTTTCTCATCTACTTCAAATTATGAAAGAGATCAAACCAACCCCACACTTCTCACCACACCCAGTTCTTGCTTCCCTGAACACCCCCACCCACCTTCTAGGATTCCCTACTTATTCTTGTCTTATCAGAAAATGTTGACAAATGTTTAAGTCAAATGTTAATGGCATTAATTTCGCCATTCTATTACAGTCTGCAAGAGCAATAACTACTGCCTCTTCCTCCAAACCAAGCAATTAAAAAAAGAAAAAAGTAACAATCTTAAAAATTACCTGAAGGTTTAAAAGTCATAAATTGAGTATTGAATGACATATTACGAACACAAATAAATTGTTAATTGAAGCAGTTTATATTAATTATACAAACTGATATTGTTGTTGTTTAGCCCCAGGCCTGTCCTGACTGAGTAGACTTATAATCAAAGGCATTCTTCTTGTGACTATTCTCTTTGTTTTAGATGTAGTGTATCTAACACTGCATTATGCAATGTGTCCTTTCCTATTTTAAAGACAGTTGTGTGAATATGAGGGATATTTGGGAACTATTTCTAGTAGGTTGAATGACCATTTAAAGACTTCACTGAATCAACTATAAAAACTACTGATATATAATGTAACCATTGAAAAACTAAGTAAAAAAAAAAAAAAGAAAGAAAGAAAGAAAGAAGCAAGTGATTGGTGCATACAAGAGTGTGTTAGTATCATCATGTATTGAGAGAAATTGTATAGGAGCAGATTAGATATGCATAAGTTTAAGAAAACTATATTAGTAAATGACAGCTTGGAAAATTAAACTGTGTGAATGAAGTGTTGTTGATTTGAGACAGATATGGAAACTATTCAGATCATATTATAACTGCTTCTTCTGTCAACTACAAAGTATACATGTGTCAAACATGATGGACCACATATTCTGTGACTCATAGAATTTATGTAGCATTGTTCTATCATTAGGTCTTTCAAAGTTTATAATAACTGGGATCACACCGGCTTCTGGGGCTTACACCCTCATCTGTTCTTAAAGCACAAGCAGTACTAAGAAGATTTGTTCAGATTTCTTGACTACACTGTCTCACTTGAAGAGACCTGGTAGACATTGACACATCAATTAATAGAATTGAATCCAATACTTTACTGGTATTTAATTTTATCAAATCTCAGAGGGATTTAAACATTAAGGCACAGCTAAATCTTGCAAGGTATTTTGTCCACGGTTCTGACAATTCCACTAATTTACTATCTTATACCATGCATAAAAATTATGGATATCAAATTAGTCATAAAATCTAGAAGATATTTACAGGTGATTAGTGAGAAAGCTATATTCATAGTTGAATTTTTTTAACCAGAAAGATGGAATTTCATCTTAACATCTTTGACACCTTCAAAATCATTCTGAATTCCATTTTTTATATTGATTCCATACACAACTTTAATGTAACAGATTTATAAAGGTAAAAGAAATTCAGTAATGTAAGTGCCTTTATCAAAAGTGTTAGGAATGTTAGTGCAGTCTTAATTTAAAGCCACGAAAGAAGACAAAACAACTGAATTAAGACTAATTATACTCAGATAAAATTCATAATATAGCTAAGCTCTCCCTTTCATCAAACATACAACTGACCCTTAATTATAAAGTAAACAGTGGGGTCTGAGTAAATTAGTGGACTGTGTCAGCATATTATGAAAACAAGAAATTAAAAAATGGAATAAATTGGTTTGTCCAGAAGAAAGGGTAAAGTCTAACAATTTCAGATAGTATCCTTCATCACAGAGAGATTATAAAAGATTTTCTGATGGTACTGAATAAAAAGAACTCCTGTTTAACAAACAGTGTGTCATCAACGAAGATTTCAAGAACAAAACAAAAATGTAACTACTTCCATGTAAGGTAATAGTTTCACATCACTGGACATGTTTTTGCAGATTACTGCAAATGAATGACATTCATTTACAACAATCGCACAATGTCAAGACAAGAAGATACAAACACACACACACAACAGGTTCCTATAAGTTTCCATCTGCCAAATCTGCTCACAAGGTTTTGGTTGACCTAAAGGTTATAGCAGCATTCCAGGCTGCCATGCAGTAAGACTGAACCCAAAACTATGTGGTTGGGAAGCAAATTTCTTAACCACACAATCACACCTGCACCTTTTATAAGTATACAAGTAATGAAGTTGAATGGAGACAATATTACAAGCTTATCATCTCAGTCTCATCTTTCTTTCTTTCATTTCTTTATTTTACCTCTGTCTTCCTCAAACCAAGAAACAGCAGTCATCCCCCACCTCTTATCCATCATTCCCTACATCTATCCCTCAACCCTACCCAATCTTTACAATTGTTGCCTACCTTCCATTTCTTCATTCTTTGCCCCTCTATGCACTCTTTGCAAACCCTCACTCCAATACTCTTAATAATTCTGTCAACTCACTTCTACTCACCTCATACATTGAGGAGTCACCTGGATATCTCATCACCATTATTTTTATCTATCTCTTTGCAGTTCCTACTGGGTAATTTCAACCTCTCTTCTAAATTTGAGTAGCCATGCAGTTCCTCTACACCAAGAACCTGCTCTCATATTTTAACCCTCACTCACTCACACAGACATACACCCCTAACATAAAACTGCTCCACCACCACCTCCTCCTCCTCCTCAGCTTTCATAGTTTTGTGAGCTGCATGGCAACCTCACTAATACTGGTGGTACAAAACAAAAAAGGAAAAAACGCAGTCAGTACATGCAGTAAAGTGGGTTGGCATTAGGAAGGACATTCAGCCATAGAAATCATGCTAAAGCAGAGAGTGCAATATGATGCAGCCCTTGGACCCATTGCATTCTATCCAATGGACACATTGGATTCTAACCCATGCCAGCATGGAGCATGATGTATGCATATCTACTTCGTTTTTTTCACTTTTTTCTTTGCTATTGAAATCTACTTTTATCTAACCTATTTTGATATATATATATATATGTATATATATG
>NC_068981.1:3237724-3239071 GCF_001194135.2 Octopus bimaculoides | reverse complement strand
TATATAATATACATACACACACATTAATCTGAACAAAATTTTAGACTGTATTTTTTTTCCCCAGTAAGAACATCTGAACTTGTGTGACCCCATTAGTTAAAAAAAAAAAGAAATTAAAATTCCTGTTAACAATCCAAATTACAAATCATTTCAGTGGAATATACTTCATAACTTTCAATGAATTTTATCAAATATCTTGACTTGCAGTCATCATCATCATCGTTTAACGTCTGCTTTCCATGCTAGCATGGGTTGGATGATTTGACTGAGGACTGGTGAACCAGAAGACTACACCAGGTTCCAACCTGATTTGGCAGAGTTTCTACAGCTGGATGCCATTCCTAACGCAGAGAGTGAAGTGGGTGCTTTTATGTACAGTATTTCCAAAAATATGCAAATTTAAAAGTATGACCTATAATTAATTAAATTTACAAAAAAAATAATCTATTCTCACTCAAAACTGCAGATTTTAATTTGTTTTGCATTATCAAAGATAATATTTACATTATCATTATACTTTAATATAAATCTGATGATCATCATAAAACATATGACTGTCGTGTCACAAAACCTCTAAGACATTTCATATTTGACAACTCAGCATTTCTGTGTCGAATAGTTCTATGTGGAAAGGTGCATTATATAAATGTGAGTCAGTTATGAGATTAAGATGTTAGACAAAATAAAAAAAAACATAAGGCTGGAATTTCAAACCTCTCTACAGCTGGTGTATTGGGTCCCTAGAAATGATACATAATTATACTTATGTCTGTGTGCAAGGCAGCTGACTGCAGGTTTCACTCATGTTTCAGAAATGAATGGTAAGTAGTGGAAAAGAAAAAAAAGTACTCGTATATTAGCAATACGTAAATCTATATTCTCAAAAATCACTTCATCCCTTCTAACAAAGAAATAGGAGCATGCTTGTGTGTGCATGTATGTGTGTGTGTGTGTTTATGTATATATGAATTATTTCTGTTTGCATAATAAAAAATGCATATAAAAAAAATCATTTTTAAATAATAAAATCTCTCTCAGTGATTCTCTTCCCTTGATGGAAGTTTCTCCCTGCTCTTCAATTTCTTATCAAACCCTATTTCTCTGCCTCTGAGGCTGTCGCCTGACTGGCCTTCGTGCGGGTGACACGTAAAAGCACCCACTACACTCTCTGAGTGGTTGGCGTTAGGAAGGGCATCCAGCTGTAGAAACTCTGCCAAATCAGGTTGGGGGCTGGTGTTGCCATCCGGTTTCACCAGTCTTCAGTCAAATCGTCCAACCCATGCTAGCATGGAAAGCGGACGTTAAACGATGATGATGATGATATATATATATATATATATATATATA
>NC_068981.1:3235734-3236330 GCF_001194135.2 Octopus bimaculoides | reverse complement strand
ATGTGCTGGCCCCCTGATAATTAATCGATATTAATTAATATATTAATATATGACTAATTACCAGATCTTATAATAATATTTACCCATTACTCATGTTCTCATTCTGAATATATTCGACGCAGTAAATAGTTTCTGCGGATATATTCCTGGAATTAGCGCGCCAAAACGAAGACTTTTGAACTTTACCATTAAGCTGTAATTAGCAGAACCATATGCATGCGCACACATGGCGGTGGGCAACTATGTATACGATTCTGAAAATTACTGCTACATTACAAATCAGGCTGATGAGGAATAGACAAATGGTAAGAATTTGTTAAATCCGAAACCTGGTTCTTGTTTAATAATGATTTTTTTAGGTGATGTTAAATATCTTGCCCGCTCAAGTTTTTGGTATGCTGCTATATTTCATGAGAACTTTTTAGGTCTTAATAGACACAAAATGTGATCTATTTCTAGCGCATTAATTGTCCACGTTAGTGGTCGACGTGATATATATGACACGCTTCTTTCAGTTTCCATCTACCAAATCCACTCACAAGGCTTTGGTTGGCCCAAGGCTATAGAAGAAGACATTTGCCCAAGGTGCCACACAG
>NC_068981.1:3232845-3235724 GCF_001194135.2 Octopus bimaculoides | reverse complement strand
ATAGAAGAAGACATTTGCCCAAGGTGCCACACAGTGGCACTGAACCCGGAACCATGTGGTTGGTAAGCAAGCTACTTACCACACAGCCACACCTGTACCTATACACACAGCCATATATATTATGTGATGACCTGTCAAACCGAGTAATATCATAGTCGTGGTCGATACCAGTGTCATCTGACTGGCACATGTGCTGGTGGCACATAAAAAGCACCATCTAAGCATTGGGCCTCATGGAGGCAGTGACATCAAGCCAAGTGAGACCGTAGTTATAGCCAATGCCAGTGTCGTGTAACTGGCCTGTTAAAAGCATCTTTCAATCATTGGGTAATATGCTGTGCTTGTGAAGACCTGTTGAACCAAGTGAAATCATAATCGTGGCCAATGCCAGTGCCATCTGACTGACACCCATGTAATGTTCAAGTATTGGGCCTCAGTGACAGGTGACCAAGACCTTTGGCGATATACTATGCTTGTGTAGACCTGTCAAGCCAAGTGAGACCATAGTCGTGGCCAATGCTGGTGTGGGGTCAATGATACCTGTGCTGTGCTGTCGGACGTAAAAAAAACCCATTACACTCTCAGAGTGGTTGGCATTAGGATAAGCATCCAGCCAAATCAAATTGGAACCTGGTGCAGCCCCCCCCCCCCCAGCTTATCAGTTTTTAAACTGTCCAACCCATGCCAGCATGTAAAGCAGACGTTAAATGATGATGATGATGATGATGTGTGTGTGTGTGTGTGTGTGTATACACACACACACACACACACACACACACACAGTGTACTGGGTGCATTTTTCATGGCACCAGCACTAGTGAGGTCACCAAGACAAAGAAGTTTCTCAACCAAGTGAGGTTGTAGAAATGGGGATGGCATGCAGAAGTTGAGAGGCTAAAATATGAGAGAGATAGGCACAGGTATCTTGCAGGGCTATATTGCAGGACGTGAGAGTGGGTGGGAGTAGCTGGAAGGAAGATAAAGGTATTGATGACAAAGTGTCTGCGCATGCTCTAGAGGCACAAGAAGGGGGGAATAAGAGAGCATACAAATTGAGGATAGGGAGGTTGGATGGATAAGTTCATAGGAATGCAAGGGGACAGTGACAGGTGGCTAGAAATAGGGTAGAGGTTAACACAGTAAATGATGTACAAGGGAAATGTATGGTTGCTGGTAAATTTCAGTATGGAGGAGCAGGTAAGAGAAATAGCTCAGGAAGGAGGTGATAAGTAACAATACAGGCAGCTGTAGATAGATAAGAAAATAAGGAGCGAGAGTGGGTGAGATACAGAGATATATGAGGACAAAGATGAAGGTCAGAGGTACATAATGGTGGCTTCTAGTGAGTTAATGGGGGGGGGGCAAAAGTATGAGGCATTAACAGTTAATAAGAGAAGGTGTTGAGAATGATAGCAGGTATACAAGAATGTTAAAGATGACAAGTGATTCCAAGGAAAGGGGGGAGGGTAACTAGCAGCATAAAGGAGAAAAAATATGTACATCTTCTGCTGTCATTTGATTACAACAGCTGAATAGTATCACTGTTAGAAGAGTGACAGAGGGATGGGTGTTAGGAAGATGAAAGTCAAGGAAAGCTTGATGGGGATAAGAAAAAAAACAGGCATAAAAATGAATATGTACAAATATGTAGATACATATAACAAATATAACGTAAGCATTCAAAACAGATATATCACTGTCCTGCAATCTACACATTTTGATCTTTCACCCAAACATATTGTAGTTAATATATTATAGAATATTAATGGTGTTAGTGATGATGTCCAACATGAAATACTGAATATTTTAATATAAAGTAGATAGTTTGGCATGGCATACACGCAAAAACAATGTATAGATGCAGATAAAATTTCTAAAATCAATAGTGATGACGTATTTTGAATTTCTGCAGAAATCAATAACAGTGAATAATGTTGTCATGCTAATTGGATCATTATATAAGATAAATTACATCATTATCAAGATAACAACTAGCAATATCACTTTATGTTATTCATAAAACAAACAAACAAAAAAACACATTCACCTGTGATATTTCCTTTAAGAAATAAAAATGAATATTTCATTGATTCTTTACCTCATTTATATTTATGAAATAATATATTTGGCATCAGTTGTTGATTGATATAAAAGAGATCAATGATGTCCAAAACAAACAATGGTCACTACAGGATTCCATAAAAACCAAACAGGTCAAGTATTGAAACAAACTGATCACTACAAGATACTAAAGAACAATGAGAGCCATTATCGAAATAAGTAGTGATCACTACAGGACACTAATGAGCAAAGTGCTCAAGTATGAAAAGAAACAGTGGCGGCTACAAAACATTGTTGTCAAATAACACCTAAAGAACATCCTATTAGACTCAACATAGTTTGGACCACCAAAGATGTCACCACTAAAAGACTTGGCTTGTCACTTAACATTACCTCAAGAGGATGACTAAAGAATGTAGTAACAGCTTCCAGCTCTTTGGAGATCAATGTGATGGTGGAAAGAAGCTGACTCATTTAATAACATTGAAATGTAAGATAGAAACAAATGAACAATAAAATAGCATAAATATCATCTTGTAGTTTAATGACATTAATACACAGCAAATACATCTTGTAACTTCTTTGTATTTATAGAGAGAACATATGCAATCTTTCATCCAGACATTATCAATGTAGTGTAAACAAACAATTTATATATGGGAATGTGATTCCTGGACTGGGTGGCACATTGTATCTTGAGCAAGTGAGTTCATTTCATGTGGCTCCAGTCTGCCAAACCAAAATTGAACACCAGCTAGTGCAGCCCCCCCCCCAATCTCTCTCTCTCTCTCTCTCTCTCTCTCCCTCCCTCTCCCTCC
>NC_068981.1:3230204-3232826 GCF_001194135.2 Octopus bimaculoides | reverse complement strand
CTCTCTCTCTCTCTCTCCAGTAATCACAGCTGAATGTTTCATAGGATTAAATGCCTAGATCTGTCTGCAACAATGTAGGTACCAAAAACGATTCAGTCATGCTCACTTGTGCGTAATGATTTGGTTTTGAAATGAAATCAATAGTTTATTTTTATTTATCAAGAGAAAACAAAAACATACTAAACTCATATGTTCTTTATATTTATGTTTGATTCCAAAATATTGGTTAGGGTTGTCCAGATCAACAAATTCAAACATTTATATCGGTGCTTGTTAGGTCAATAGAATTAGTCTCAGTCAAATAGATCAGTGATATTTAATGAGATTGAATAAAACAAGAAAAATCATAAAATCGATATTTATAAAATTCCACACCCATCACCACTAGAGTAAAGTGGTGCAGATATTGGAACCAAATTTGTTGACTGGCACCCATGCCAACCTTCCTTCATTGGACACTAAACTCAGCTTGCGAAGACCTGTTGGGGCAAGTGAGATCGAAACTGAACCAAATTCGATGACTGGCACCCATGCCAGTGGAGCGCTAACAGCACCATCCAAGCGGGATCACTGCCAGAGCAGCAGTCTTGCTTCAATGCCGGTGGCCCATAAACAGCACCATTTGAGCACAATCGTTTCCAGCTTCGCCTTACTGGCACTTGTGCCGGTGGCATGTGAACAAAACATTGGTCTGACTCCTATGTAGATGGCACGTAAAAAAACACCATTTGAGCGTGGCCGTTGCCAGTACCGCCGGCCTGCCCTCGTGCCAGTAGCACATAAAAAGCACCCACTACACTCTCGGAGTGGTTGGCATTAGGAAGGGCATCCAGTTGTAGAAACTCTGGCAGATCAGATTGGAGTCTGGTGTAGCCATCTGGTTCGCCAGTCTTCAGTCAAATCATCCAACCCATGCCAGCATAGAAAACGGACGTTAAATGATGATGATCATCATCATGATCATGACCAGTCACTCCACACTTTCAAAGATCTGGAGAATAAAGGTATCCCTTAACTATAAAAAGAAGAGAAGGCTGGTGACAGGAAGTACATCCTGTCATAAATCCTTCCTTAAATTTCCAGTGTGCATATAACCTGTTGTGTGAGCATGCTGACATTGCACATCCAGCAGAGGACACTAGTTTCATTCCTTTCTAGTCTTTACACATCCACTGCATTCAAGGCTCACATTACTGTTTGTACAGAAGTCTCATACAATTTGTTTTTCACTCTGAGAAAGAGAGAGAGAGAGAGAGAGACCTTTCATTGTTCTACTGAGTATCAAATATGATTTCCTAGAAACTACTGATTACAAAGAAGTAGAGACTATTTTAAAATAAGGGTGAGCATGTGAAAATGAAGCCAGTAATGGATTTACTCTTTCATCAATTGATGACACAACTAGTGAAAAAAACTGTCAGTCGGTCAATATGGTAATTGCTGGGAAGAAAGAGGAAGGATATGAACTAATGTAATAAGATGCGACTGGAATGTTATGATTTACATAAATTAATAAAATTATAGATAACTGATATGAGTCAGTTATCTATAGTTTTAATAAATGTTAAAATGTTATTACAAAAACAAAAAAAAATGTCAATGCAGTGCCATGTAAAAGCACCAGCTCACTCTGTGAAGCGGTAGGCATTAGGAAGAGCCATAAAAACCGTGCCAAATCAGACTGGAACCTGGTGCAGCTACCCAGCACCAGTCAAACCGTCCAACCTATGCCAGCATGGTCAATGGATGTTGAATGATAATGAAAAAGTGTTACTGACATCATCATCATCAAACTTCAACATGAACTTGTCCATGTTTCCATGGGTCAGATGGAATTTGTTGAGGCAGATTTTCTACAGCCAGATGCCCTTTTTCTAGCCAAGCAAGGTAATATTTTCCTCAAGGGAGATACATTTTTCATGGAAGAATGGAAACGAACATTACTTATATGACAGTGATGCTTGCTTACAACTATCATGTGATGTATAGACAAGAGCATACACAAAAGCACACAATATATTTATATATATATATATATATATACGTAAAAGCACCCACTACACTCTCTGAGTGGTTGGCGTTAGGAAGGGCATCCAGCTGTAGAAACTCTGCCAATTGGAAATATGCCGTGCGTGAGAAGACCCGGCAAGCCAAGTGAGACCTAAATCTAAGGCCTCAGCCAGTCCACTTATGCATACCTTCCTTCCTTCATTGGACACTAAACTCCACTTGCGAAGACCTGTTGAGGCAAGTGAAATCGAAATCGAGTTAAATTTGACGACTGGCAACCATGCCAACGTCGTCTCCCTCATTGGACATGAAACTCAGCTTGTGAAGACTTATTGGGGCAAGCAAAAGCGAAATTGTGATGGCACCTGTGCCCAGCGACACCTTTCTGGCACTTGTGCCCGCGGCATGTGTAGGGACTTTCGAGCGAGATCTTTACCAGTGGACTGACTCTTGTGCGGGTGGCACATAAAATACACCATTTTGAGCGTGGCCGTTGCCAGTACCGTCTGACTGGCCTTCGTGCCGGTGGCACGTAAAAGCACCTACTACACTCTCGGAGTGGTTGGCGTTAGGAAGGACATCCAGCTGTAGAAACTCTGCCAAATCAGATTG
>NC_068981.1:3222893-3229725 GCF_001194135.2 Octopus bimaculoides | reverse complement strand
GTGTGTGTGTGTGTGTGTGTGTGTGTGTGTGTGTGTGTGTGACAAGCTTCTTCTTTCAGTTTCCATCTAACATATCCATTCACGGGGCATGGGACGGAATCCCAGATCACATGGTTGGGAAGTAAGCTTCTTAACCACTCGGCCACAGCTGCATCTGTTACATATCATGCAAAACTAGACTAGCACCAATTTTATATAAATTTCCTTCATAGTATAATATATGTATAAATTGTGTTATAAAATGTATGATGTGAAGGTGTATAATTAATTTGCAACGTTAATGCACTGCCCGCTAATTTTATGGTAGAGAGTTTAAGTTTTACTAATAGATATATTGAGTTGTAAAAAGTGCATAATTATGTTTGCTCCAGTGATTGGCTAATGGTTGTCATGTTGGTGAGTGATGGTTTGGCAATCAGACAGGAGTCAAGAAGAATATCCAACATAAGCCACCCTTTCCTTGAAAGCATAGGAAAATGCATGTAAAATAAATTACTTCAACTTGTCTACATAATAATTTTAAATAGGCTGTGCACACCTGAATGTACAATAGTAGGCCTGAGTTGATTCTAAAGAGAACTGAACTCACAACACTCCAGTTACTGATCATGTCTTAACTTTGGTTTTAATATAAAACATTTCAGTGCCACATTTCATAATATACAATGTATAATTAATTTAAACACACTGATTAACTTTAATTACAGGAAAACTTACTTCAACTGAACAAGTTCTTTAATTAAATCTTTTACTATTTTGGTTCCATCATTTTCAATCTGTGGTTGCAGGAATAGGTTTCTGTGAAATAAAAATAATTTGTTTCTTATTTCAAAATGAAAATATTGTAATCATTAATTTAGAAGAAAATTATAAATAATAAGTTTAACATCAGTAAAGCCGATATTTGTAGGTAAAATGTGAGCAGAGAAGTTTCCAGAGGATTGAGGTTCTAGAAAGCAAGTAGTATAAATTTCTAATTTCTTTATTGCCCACAAGGGGCTAAACATAGAGGGGGAAAACAAGGACAGACAAAGGGATTAAGTCAATTACATTGATCCCAGTGCGTAACTGGTACTTAATTTATCGACCCCAAAAAGATGAAAGGAAAAGTCGACCTCGGCGGAATTTGAACTCAGAACGTAACGGCAGACGAAATACCACTGAGCATTTCACCCGGCATGTTAACGTTTCTGCCAGCTCGCCGTAGCATAAATTTCTGCATGTCAGATACAATAAGGATAAAGAAAAATGGAAAGGCAGGTACATCAGGTGGCCTTGTGTGAGGGTTCCACACAGAGGAGTAGAAATGGAAACTGTATAAATCCAAAGACTACAACCCCCCCAGATTTGGTGGGAGGCCTTTATGCTAGGAGATGAGGGATTAAAGTATGGGGGGAAAAAACCAGAGTAGAAGACATTTATTGCTGTAGGTAAGTGAGCAACTTGGTTACTTAGATATTAGAAGAAATGTGAATAATAGTGATGAGGTGTCTGCATGAACCCTGAAATTGTGAGGTGAATAGCAATGAGTGAGGACAGAGAAACCAAAAGCGTGGGTGGGTAGAGGTTGCAAGAGAGAGAGAGTGAGAGATGGGGAATAGGCAAGAGATGTGTGAACCTAATGAATGAAGAATATATGTTGAGGGATGGATGTAATGAATGGTAGATGGGGTGGGGTTTGTCCAATGATCCATGGGAGTGAAGAGTAGCAGAATAGTAATGTTGGTATAGTAAACAGAAGAAAGATGAGAGAGGGAGATGACGTGGTTAGATAGGTTGCCAAAATGTTGGTCGTGGGGAAGAAAAGCAGGCATAGTGTAACAGATATAGAGATTGAGAGGCATATAGTGGTGGAGAAGGAGAGATAATTTGGTAGTTCAGTGGAATGATCAATGTAAAATGTGGTTGGAGAGAACAGTATAAAGTTGTAAACAGTGGTGTTTAACTGGATGACAGTTTAAATCTATTATTGAATAAGTTTTTGATAACTACAGTGTAGACTGGGGTTGTTTCATATGAAGTTATATAAAGCAATTAAATCAAATTGAATTTATTGATGGTTAAATTAGAATTTAATGGTGAATACATCTTTACAATTAAATAAAGTATTAGCTTAAATATTAAAAAGGTATATGAAAGAGTACACGGGAAAGGTTATAAATGTAGCACACATCTCAATATAATCCTCTTTCACAGATCTTTAATATTCACAAATATTCATAAATGTTAATAAAATTCCATTACCCTTTATCAGAGAATTGTTCATTATCTGACAGCTCAGAAACACAGATCTGGGAATCTGTTAAATCCATATCATCAAACATATTATCTGTAATAACAACAGTAATAAAAACAACACGTGACATATCAATACGGTACAGAAATTAGTAGGGTAGGGGTCAGTTATATGACTGATATCTCTTTTATTCACCCTGGAGAAATTGAAGAAGGTCAGAGTGAAATGCTGGCAGCATTTGAACTTAAGAACATGAAGGGGGTGTATTGTTGGAACCACAAATCACTACATCTTGTACTCTACCATTTCTAATATTCTAACAGCCTGAGGATGAACATGATATTAATGGCAATTCAATAATGTATAGCAAAACCAAAATTAGCAATAAATGAAAACTTGGTGATAATATATGTATGAGAGAAATAGAACATTCAATCTCAGTGAGAAGAATATAACGGTCAATCTCAGTCCTTAATTTCAATTAAGTAAGTGGGTGCCTTTAGATATTTAATGCATGGTGCATTAGAAATCTAATGTTGAATGAAATAGGCAGTGTGGAAACAAAATTAAAAAAATTTTAATTTATGACAACTGTTTATACATAAGATTGAAATTTACAGCTGAAGTATTCAGAAAATTAAATTTTCTCAAATATTTTTGTTGTAAACAGGAGGTAATAAAAAATTCTAAAAATTGGATACATTTTTATTAAACATTTTTGTAGTTAAAAAAATGTAAATAGAATATTTGGTAAAATATTTGCAATTTTCAATGACAACTAAAATATTATCAAAGATTGAAGTTGAATATTTTATGTAAGTGAAGGTATGTAGCCTTATGGTTAGGGCGTTGCATTCACAACATCAGATCATGGTTTTAACTCCCAGACCGGGTGTGTTGTGTTCTTGAGCAAAACACTTAATTTCAGTTGCTCCAATTCACTCAGCTGTAAATGAGTTCCAGCAATAGCTGTGTCTTATATGCCATGAAAACTGGGTTAAGCTCCAGCATTTTGAGTTCTAAGGCTTATGTCAGACCTAAGCTTAAACCAAGCCAATGTGTGATGGAGAAATTGCTTAACAAAGGAATACTTCTCCACGTGCCAAATATTTTATAGGGAAAAAATATTGTATCTTCAAATTAGTTAGATTGAAACAATATAATCTGAGATATATTAGGTGCTTAAACCTAATAGTTTTTTTTATATATTTCTGGGTTTGTAATTAAATTTAAATAGTTAAAGGTATATAGAAATGTTTCGATACATTTGACTAAATCCATTTCTCACATCATAGTGTACTTCTCCCAACACTACCTTCTCACAACAAATTCTTTCTGCTCAGCACACTACAACTTCTCTCAGTACTTCACCTAAAGTCATCATTCACTCCCCTATTTTCTCTTTCAGTGGTGGAGGCTCTTTCACCCTCTAAGTCACACAATGACTTCACTAGTACTGGCGGTAAAAAAAAAAGCACCTAGCACACGCAGTAAAGTAGTTGGAAAATTGAACCGAGACAAAACAAAATTTGAGAAAACTCTTTAACCTTGTCAATGGCAAGACAACCTCTATAGTGCTGGTTCCATAAAAATATGCACACAGTACACTCTGTAAATTGGTTTCTATGGATGGACACCCCTCCTAACACCAACCAAGTCAGACTGAGACATGTGGAACAAGACATGGTACTCTAACTTGTCAGATCCTGTCCAGCATGGAAAGCAGACTAAAGTGCTGATGATTATTTCACAATTGTTTGTGGAGAGAGATAAGATTTTGACTAATTTATCATTAAGTCAAGAAAACATGACAGCTGTTTCAAGCTCTCATTGGTTGACAGATAAAGGCACATGCATAAGGCTAATAGCATTAATATTAGCCTCATGTATCAACCCCAGTACTTAATTGGGGTTGACGACTTATTTTATCAACTCCAAACCTTATTAAAAGCAAAATTAATCTCAATGAATTTAAACTCAGAATGTAAAAAGTCAAATAAAACATCACAAAGCACCCCCCCCCCCACCTGACTTCCTAATGATCCTGTCAATCCACCACCCTGAATTAAGAGTTATAAAAATAATGAAAGTGGTGTTAGCTAAATGGGATATAAAAAGAAAACAAAATTACAGTAACATTACAGAAGACATAGGTGTGGTACAATTTGATGATGGACAAATGGTTGAAGAGTGTTTGATAAGAAAGGTTTGCCTTTTGATAAACCAGATCTTATTTCTGGATACAGTCCAAAACTGAAGAGGGCATTATCTTAGATATATGGGCAGCACTTAAGTGCAGAGATCTCCTACCTAGTATATGTGTATCACAGAAAAAAGCATAGATTGACTGCAGTCAATATTGGCTGGTATGTAACCAATGAAGTAGTATACTTGAAAGAAAATTGTGTAAAATTTCTTGCCAAAGTTTTGCCAAATATTCTAAAATGTAACTAAATCAGTAAATCACTAAGAGCACCGTCTGAGCATGATCGTTGCCAGAGCACCAGCTGTCTGGCTTTCGTGCTGGTGGCACGTAAATAGCACCATTTGAGCGTGACCGTTACCAACGTCGCCTTCCTGGCACGAGAAAAGACATTCAAGCAAGTTCATTGCCAGTACCGCTGGACTGGCTCCCGTGCAGGTGGCACATAAAATACACCATTTTGAGTGTGGCCATTGCCAGTACCGCCTGACTGGCCTTCGTGCCGGTAGCACGTAAAAGCACCCACTACACTCTCTGAGTGGTTGGCGTTAGGAAGGGCATCCAGCTGTAGAAACTCTGCCAAATCATATTGGAGCCCGGTGTAGCGATCTGGTTCACCAGTCCTCAGTCAAATCGTCCAACCCATGCTAGCATGGAAAGCGGACGTTAAACGATGATGATGATGATGATGATGATGATGTAACTAAAAGTTATAAGAAGCTGAGATATCAAACTCTAAGACAGAACAACCTCAGGTTTTGCACACAATTCTGTCAGTCAACTCTGGTAAGACATTTTCATTTTTACTACTTATTCTGTCTTTAATAACCATGAACGATTTCCATATAAATAACTAAAATATTTTATGCAATGAGGACTTAACTATTGCATTTACTATCTCATGTATCGTGTTTCATTCAATCAATTGTTGTACATAGATAAATACAAATGTACTGAGTAATAAAATATATGTAAACTCTTATGTGTGGTCATTCTAATCTTCACACAGCCTGTCTGATATTATGTACTACCAACAACAAACTAATGACCAAACCTACTAAAAGTTCTAGTGTGAAAATTACAGGAAAATATAACACAAACTGATAAGCAATACTCAAAGTTACAAATAATATTTCATAATAAAAACTCAACCATTTACCTTTCGTATGAAAAGCAGAATTGTTTGATGATGAAGATGACTGTGGAAGTTTCAACGGGGAGGTAGTTGTCATTGTGATTTCACTGCTGCTATGACTTTTCTCAAGAGGTTTTACAATTGATGTAAGACTGGATACAGAATTAGTTTCCTTTACCAAATGGTGTAACACATTCTTAGGCTGGCTGTTAATGTTTTCACTATCAATTACAGGTTTTAATCTAATTCTGTCTTTAGAAATTTGTCTGAAAGAATCAGCTATTTCACTTGTGTCATCAACAAGCTTAGAAAAAGAACTCAATGTTTCTAACTCAAACAATTTTTGACTTGTTTGTTCCTTTGTCTGCTGCTCAGCTAATTGTTCTTTTGCTTTCATCTCAGGTTGATTTTCCTTCACTTTTACCCCAAAGAATTTTTCAGATGTCTTTTGCACATCCAATTGTTTCATTGTCTCTAGCTCAGAGAAATGTTTTTCTGTTTGAATATTTGGCAATTGTTTCTTTACCTCTACTGCAAACAACTTGTTTCTTAATGATGAATCTGATGTAGGCACTCTTTGTTGATTTGGTAAATATGCTATTTCTGGATCTGGTTTCTTTCCTTGCTGTAAATCTGTCAGGTGTTCCACTTGTTGACTACACATATGATTAGTGTTCTGTAGATGTAGCAAATATTTTGTTCTCTTTAAATCAGATAGGTGTTCTGTCCTCTTCAGATCAAGTAGGTGGCTTGTTTCTTGTGGTTGTGGCAGACAGTCTGTGGTCTGTAGATCAAGCATGGAGTCCACACCCTTGAGACCAGATGGATGATCTACTTTCTGTAAATCAGGCAGGTGATCTACTCTCGGTAGATCAAGAAAGAGGTCCTTTGTCTTTAGATCTGGGCGGCACTCATCTGTTGGTGCCTCTGAACGGGGCTTGGTTGTTGGTGCCTCTGGATGCTGCTCTGCTGTCAATGGATCTGGGTGGTACTCAGCTTCTGGGTGGCATTCAGCTGTCAATGCCTCTGCTTGACACCTGGTTGTCGGTGCCTCTGCTTGACACCTGGTTGTCGGTGCCTCTGCCTGACACCTGGCTGTCGGTGCCTCTGCCTGGCACCTGGCTGTCGGTGCCTCTGCCTGGCACCTGGTTGCCGGTGCCTCTGCCTGGCACCTGGTTGCCGGTGCCTCTGCCTGGCACCTGGTTGCCGGTGCCTCTGCCTGGCACCTGGTTGCCGGTGCCTCTGCCTGGCACCTGGT
>NC_068981.1:3198852-3222654 GCF_001194135.2 Octopus bimaculoides | reverse complement strand
GGTGCCTCTGCCTGGCACCTGGTTGCCGGTGCCTCTGCCTGGCACCTGGTTGCCGGTGCCTCTGCCTGGCACCTGGTTGCCGGTGCCTCTGCCTGGCACCTGGTTGCCGGTGCCTCTGCCTGACACCTGGTTGACGGTGCCTCTGCCTGGCACCTGGTTGCCGGTGCCTCTGCCTGGCACTTGGTTGCCGGTGCCTCTGCCCAGCACTCAGCTGGTGGTGCTTCAGCCTGGTGCTCAGCTGTTGGTGCCTCTGTCTGGTGCTTGGCTGTTGATGGTTCTGCCTGGTGCTCAGATTTCAGTGGATCAGGCCAGCAATCAGCAGCCGGTGGATTTGGAACATGTTCAGCTGATGGTGGACCTGGAAGGTGCTTTATTACCTGAAGACCTGGCATTTTCTCTCTTGTCTGAAGACCTAATAATTGACCTTTTGCCTGTAGATCTGAAAGTGCATCCTTCGCTTGTAAACCTGGGAAATTTTCTTTTGTCTGTGAATTTAATTGTTGTGTTTCAGTAGGCAAAGGTAATAGCTGTTTTCCTGACTGAATTTCTGACATTTGCCCAACTGTCTTAATATCAGGTAAATGCTCATTATACAGATTACAGTTTAATCCTTTAGATAAATTCAGAGTAACTTCCTTATTTACATTAATATTAGTTTGAAAGCTTTCTTTTGCAGATAAAACAATTTGATTATCATTGCTATTAGGAAAATTACTTTCCACTTTCTCACTTCGAAGTGGTAACTTACTTTCACCTTTTATTTCTGATATGGAAGAACTAGGAATATTAGAAATGTCAACGTTGGGATTATTCTCGCTACAAACTGATATAGCACACTTATCTTTTGGAATAGTTTCTAGAAAGCTGATAACTCCATCTCTGTTTTTAATATCTTCATTTAGAAGGTCTGATTTCAGAGCACACATTTCTAAACCTGAAGACATGGCCAAATAAGACTCAGATTGTTTCACACTTACATCTTCCATAGAAGAAATCAATTTTTCACAATTAGGTGATTTGTATTCTGTTTCTATCGTTCTTACACAATCAACAGTGTTAGAATTCTCAGACAATTCCAAATGGCTTCCATCTTTGCAGCTTAGTCTGTCTTCATTAAGAATCTCCGTTGAAGTTTGATTATCAGATTTAGAATCAGAATTCTTTTTAACTTCAGTCATTTCAAGCTTCTGTAGTTTACTTTCCTTCAAATCAGCAGCTTGTGATTCCACACAGATCTTTTCTATGTCAGCATTATTTGTACTTATTTGCTCAGACATATCACAAGAAGCTTTATTATTTCTATTTTCTGGTGCCATATTTATTTGTGTTATTTGTTTTACAGCAGGAGTATCAGGAGTTGCTTTATCCTTGATTTTACTAGGCTTTGGCTCATCTTGTTGCTCATGAAATATGCTTTCAGGATTTCTGGACAGAATTTGAAACAGAAAATATAAATCAGTTAATTTTTTTTTTATCTTTCAAAATATAATAAAACAAAGAAAATTTTAGGACTAAAAGGAGCTAAGCATTTTGTTTTATAAATTTAACATTTTTCATAAATATATCGATAAGAAATCGAGATGACAAGGAAATAAACAATTAACTTATGAACTTCATTAGCTTACAGCTGTTTCTGCTGTAAGATGCAGTAGACCCATAGATGAGTGCCTTACTATCAAATTACAACTTCACTGGAAGCTCAAACATGAAGTGCAATTTATTTTGGAAAACAATAACGTGTGTGTGTGTGTGTGTGTGTGTGTGTGTGTGTGTGTGTGTGTGTGCGTGTGTGTGTGTGTCTATAACCCCGCTGGTGCTGGTGCCACATAAAAAGCATCAGTACTGGTGCAGCATAAAAAGCACCCTGTACTCACTGTTAAAGTGATCAGTATTACGAAGAGTATCCAGCCATCGAAACCATGTCAAAACAGTGGAGCCTAGCATATTTCCCAGTCCAACTGGCTCCTGCCAGGCTGCCCAACCCATGACAGCATGGAAAACAGGTGTTAAATGAAGAGGTTGATGATGAATATATACATATATATATATATGTATGCCAGGTTGTTTATGTTACTGGTACTATGTAACCCAGTACTACTTGTCACATGGTAAGGTAATGAGTGACTAAACCGCCCCCCCCTCCACCAATTGTACTTGATGAGGAAGGTGTGTATGGGATACCCTGCAGAGCTAAAAACAAGACCTGTAAAAGGGCAGAAGAACTCTTAAGAGTCAACAGCCATCCAATGTACATATGTACAACTATATGCATATGTATATAGTTGGCTGAATTGTGGATGTGTGTGCCAGGTGCATGTTTGGTGTGGTGAACTGTGGGTAAGTGTTGGGCATGTGTGTGTGTGTGTATATATATATATTTACATTTTTAATTCTTGAATATATGCATGTATATTGCGTGTACATGTCTTTTTTATTTTATATATATATATTTGTATTTTTACTTCTTTTATTTGATTTGTGTGTATTTGTGGATGTAGTTAAAGGGATAGATGGAGCTCCTAGGTTTAATAAAGCCATGGGGAAGGCAATCTGTCTAGAAGGTAACTCCAAATTCAAATCCTTCACGCTGTCTTGCAGTTAGCCTTTAGTTGCGCAAAGGCTGGGAGGAGGACATTCTAATATAAAACCACTGGAGAGGTTAAACTCTGGGATAATAAAACATGCGACCTCCATAATCCCCCAGTCATCTTGCCTTGGTTTGTCACTGGATATCAGATTTTGGGGGAGGAGTGGGTGCTATATGTGTCATACAAGTATGTGGCATTGATATTTAAATATATAAATATCTCTTCAAGTCCCATGGCCATGGAATAGTAGCGACATGTGCAGGCTTAACAGGCTGGGAGCACATAGTCACGAATCTGCGCATGGGTGGCTCAGGGCCTATCTAACATCACTGCATTGTTGAAAGAACAGCAGCATGCTTCGGCAAGGTCAAGAGCATCTGAGCAGCCCTCTCTAGGGTATCACTGCTCACCCAGAAATCTGGGAAAGGTCTAGAAAAGGTGACCGAAACAAATGCCTGTTCTACCATCAAGCTGGCCAGCAACCTGCAGCTGACGGCTGTTCACTAGAGCAGGAGGAATACAAAGAGAAAACATGCAAGCAAGAAATATGGATCATGGGTAGGTGTATGGAATGTCAGGACACTTCTTGATCATGAAGCGTCAAGTAACCCAGAACAGCAAACTGGCATGATAGCCAAGGAGTTGGCTTGGTAGAACATTGACATTGCTGCACTCTCAGAAATTCGGTTGAGTGATGAAGATGAATTGACAGAAACAGGTGCTGGATACATTTTCTTTTGGAAGGGTAAACCAAAGGTTCAAAAAACGAGTAGGGGATGTTGGCTTTGCCATTCATACTGAGTTAACCCATAAAATAGAACCTAATGGTTTCAGTGATAGGATTATGTATCTTCAAGCTTCTCTACCATGCAATCGTTTTATGACTTATTTCTGTTTATGCCCCTACTCTTGATAGCAGCAGTGAATCTATTATGGCTTTCTATGAGGATCTCAGATTGGTTAGATTTCAATTCTAAATGCAGGTAAGATCCTCCTTCTTGGTAATTTCAATGCCCATGTTGGATGCAATTATGAGGCATGGTTTGGGTAAAATGAACGCTAATGGTCTCCATCTTCTTCAGGTCTGCACTGAACTTGATCTCATCATCTGCAACACTGTTTTTCATCAGAAGGATATCCATAAAGCTACCTGGACACACCCAAGATCCAAACATGAGCATATTCTTGATTACCTCATCACCAGGAAACAAGCCCTTCCAGATGTTTGCACTGTCTGAGTCATGTGGTGCAGAATGTGAGACTGACCATATGCTCATATACGGTAAATTGAAACTCCATATCATGCATAGAATAAGATTTGGAGGAATAAAAATCCCTAAACGTATTGATGTGTTGAAATTAAGGGACTCTAAGGTGCAGGTGAATCTTAGAAATGCTATTGGAGAGGCGGAATTTGATGGAACTTTGGCTCAGTTTAAGACCACTATTTACCATGTTGGAGTTGAGGCTCTTGGTCTCAGAAACAGAAAACATCGGGATTGATTTGATGAAAACAATCTACAGATCAATAAATTTCTTAGAGTTAAAGATAAGTTGCATCAAAAATACCTCGGTGCCCCAGATGAGGATAAAAAGCCCTTACTGCAGTCTCTCAAAAGGAAAAAATCATCACTCTAAAGAAAGATATGACAAATGTAAAACAAATGGTGGTCGGATATTTCTGAAAAAATCCAGAAAGCGTATAACAGT
This sequence comes from Octopus bimaculoides, assembly GCF_001194135.2. Taxonomy (NCBI): domain Eukaryota; kingdom Metazoa; phylum Mollusca; class Cephalopoda; order Octopoda; family Octopodidae; genus Octopus; species Octopus bimaculoides. The sequence goes on along the minus strand of NC_068981.1, from coordinate 3,218,356 downwards.
AAAGACCTGAAAACAGTATATCACTTGATCGGACAAGTGTTGGGTCCTCAGTCTTCATTTGTGGTACCCACAAGCCTAAAGACAGCGGCTTTCTCTTCAAGGATCATGAGGGTATCATGAAACGTTGGACTGAGCACTTCACTGATCTCTTTTATAATCCTTCAATTATTGATGAAGATGTCATCAGTAATCTGCTCCAAAAGGTTATCATCCATGAAATGATGGAACATCCAACTATAGATTAGAGCAAAAAGACAAACAAAGAATTAAATACTGGGAAGGCACCAGGTCTTGAGGGTATTCTTGTTGAAACTCTCCTCCACGGGGGTAATAGGCTTGCTATAGAGATCCACCATCTAATATCAGACATCTGGTTGGGTGCTCCTGTCCCCCAGGACTAAGTTGATGCCATTTTAATTTCATTGTTCAAAGGAAAAGGATCCAAATCTGAGTGTGGAAATTACAGAGGTATAAGCCTGCTTGAAATAGTAAGGTTTTTGCAAAACTTTTACTTAATCGGCTAATAATGTGGATATGCCCCTCTGTCATCCCAGAGAGTCAGAGTTGTTTTAAATCAAGTCATGGCACAATGGACATGATTTTTCCTACTCATCAACTTCAGGAGAAATGCATCAAACATCGCATGGCTCTTTATCAGGTATTTGTCAATTTAACAGAAGCCTTCGACACTGTTAATAGGACCGTTCTCTGGACCAGTCTTGGTAAACTTGGATGTCCACCTCAATTTGTTAACTTGTTTAAGCAACTTTATAGTGATACAAAAGCTTGCCTTAACTTCAATGGGTTAACTCGGAAACAATTTCCATTGAGTTGAGAGAGAATGGTGGATAGTAATGGAAATGGACAATGATAAGAGATAGTGACTGATGTTACCGATGGATGGCCTGAAGAATAAGTGACGACTAGCAGTGAAGAAAGGCCAATGTTAGAGGGTGACAAAATATTTCAAGTATAAAACTCATTTAGTGTTACATATAACTGTCATGAATTGTATGTAACCATATATTTTTAGTCCCATTTAAGTATTCATTAAAATATTCAACAGCAATCAGTTAGTTATGAAAAATTTATATTCAAAATGTGGAATAAACTACATTCAATTTATCTACTCATGCAAGTGTATCATTATTGTTTTCAGTTTCAAAAGACTAGATAAACACACACACAATGCGTACACACACTAAACACACATACACCAAATACACATGCACAAAACAAAATGCACACATACACACCACCACACCATGTACACATATACTGCACACACACTAGATGCACACGCACCCACACACCATACACCCAATTTGTAATATGGACCATTAATGAGCTAAGAGTGTTTACTCACAATCAGACTGACAATATAATTGATTCTTTAATGTAACTCTCTTTCTACAGAAAGTCATAGCTCTTCATATACAATATACAATAGTTATGTAAAAATCCACAAGTCAGAAAAAACAGGCACTCATATATCGGTTAATAGAGTGAGTATATTATTGTTAATTAAATACAATATTATAGACTAATAATGGCCAATTTACCAACTGATTTTGTACCAGGAATTGAGAAAACTCTATCATCAGAAAAAGCTAAAAGGAATGATATTATGTGGGCTGTTTGTTTCACTGATTGGTGAATTAGTTGTTATAAGATGATATTGTATTTTATTAATAATATGGGATATATGTTCTTTCTTATTCACTCATCCATGTTTGTCATCAGAACAAAATTAGTATAGTTCCTTGCTTTATGAGAATATTACCAATGATGTGATGCAATGTTATCAATAAATTTATTTTCTAATAATTTGTGCACAAAAAAGCACCTAATACACACTGTAAAATGGCTGGCAGTAGGAAGGGCATCCATTCATAGAAACTATGTCAAAGATTACACTGGAGCTTGATACAGCCCCGCAGCTGACCAGTTCCCTGTCAAACCATCCTACCCATACCAGCTTGGAAACAGACAAATAATGATATGTATGTATATATATATATCATCAATTCTCTACATGGTAGTGAGACATGGGCCCTAAATGCAGAGGACATGCAAAGGCTGGAGAGGAATGAGAATGGTATGCTCTGCTGGATGTTTAATGTAAGTGTACCTGTTCAACAGAATGCTGATGTATTCTGAGAGGGAAATTAAGCATAAGTAAAATTAGTGTGCAAGAGAGAAAATTGCGTTGGTTTAGTCATATGATGCAGATGGATGCCAATAGCTCCATAAAGAAGTGCCAATCTCTCAAAGTGAATGGAACACTCAGAAGAGGGAGTCACAGGAAGACATGGGACAAAGTCCTGAAGGATAACCTTTCAGACAAGATAACAAAGGACCAAGAGACCTGGCACCTTGCTGTACTCAAGAAGACCCATCCTCTACAGCAGACATGTTAAGGCCACATCCCTTGGGGAAGAGAATTGGCCTGCAAGAGCTGTGTGCCTGTTCCACATGGAAAGCACTTGTGCCAGTTCCACATAAAAGTGTTTGTGTGGTGCCATGTTAAAAGTCCCTAATACACACTGTAATGTGGTTGGCATTAAGAAGGGCATCCAGCCATAGAAACCAAGCCAAATCAGACTGGAATTTGGTGCAGCTCTCCAGCTGGCCAGCTCTGATCAAACTGTCCAACCCATGCCAGCATGGAAAACATGCATTAAAGGATGATGATGATATATATCTTATATCTTTTACTTGTTTCAGTCATTTGACTTCAGTCATCATACAAGCGTCACCATCATCCAAGCAATATTGTTAGTTTCCAGTCTTTCATGAAATATGTCTAGCTATGAGGAAATAATACCTTGCTTGGTAACAGATAATGGTTAGTGACAGGAAAGGCATCTGACCATAGAAAATCTGCCTCACCAAATTCCGTTTGACCCATGCAGGAATAGCATTATATTGTACTATAGAACAGACCAAGATTTTAGCCAACACTATATAATACAGAGATGTAAACACCTTGTCTTTGGACAGGAAAGGAAGGATCAACCAGACTAGTTTCAACCCAGGATTTCATCAAAGATTGAATACTCTCCTTAACAATCCACACAATTCACCATTTCTAAATACAATATGACTGAGGGCTTAAGTAAATTGAACAGATCATTTTGCATATTTAATGCATTCTTGACAATTTGATTATCTGGTACATGAATAATGTTTGGTTTCAAAACTATACTATAGAATACGTCCATCTATAGATATTTAGCTAACACAATGTGACAAATGTAAACACTTTATTTCTGCATACAATATATTCATGGACAGAGAAAGAGGAATCAGCTAGACTAGTTTCAATCCTGTGTTAGGATTTCATCAGTGACTGAATGCCCTCCTCCTTAACTCTCCAACAAAACACTGCTTATAAACATAGTATTTCTGAGGGTTTAAAGCATGTCAGAGAGCAATTTGCAAATTCAACACATTCTTGACAGCTAGTCCAATAAATATATTATTACTACATTAAGTGTAACAAATCCATCTTTCTGAATAAATGAAATATGCAAATTGGTCTGATAAATCCCCAGTGATGTCTGGACAGTTAAAGAAGGTATTCAGTTACTGATGAAATCCCAACACAAGACTGAAACTAGTTCAGCTGATCCCTCTTTTGATATTTATGAAGTTTCTGTATATAAAGACAAAGTATTTATTACTGTATTCTATAGTACAGCATAGCATAATACTTATATTTACTTAAAATTAAATATAATTCATAACTGGATTAACATTTCTTCATCCAAATAAACTTTTTCTTGTTTTAAATATTCTTCAATATTTAATTGCTCTAATAAAACACTAACAATTATACTGTTCCAAAATTAGATTGCATTTTTACAATTTAAAAGACCAAAAATTAAACAAAATATTTTAGTTGACAATAAAATACTCACAGTAATTGAAAATAAATCAAGGAAAGAAAAAGATTGCAAAATATAAAACCGATGCTGACAAAGTTTTACTCACTTTCTTATTTTTTTACTGTTACCATCTTTAACACTTTTGTTTCGAGAAGAAAATGCAGGAATAATCTTTTGACTACAATAAATGAATATAAAACTAGTTAATATTTATGCTCAAAAAAAATATACAATAAAGTCTTTACAAAATATTTTAGTACATTATACTATGTGTGATCATAGAGAGTTATAAATATAATTATCAAAAATAAACCAATAAAAAGTATCTGAAATAGTTGATATGGGTAACTGCTTTTACAATAATTATTTAAGTAAATTAAATTGAAACCTGAACTACAAATAGCATAATACAAGGTGTTTAGTTTTACGACCTTCACCATAATTTCATATGATTTGTTAACTAAAATATTACTACACTTTTATGGCATTTGTACTAATGTGTACTAGTTTTATAGGATTTGTTGATAAACTTCAGAGTTGGCCAGAGGAAGATACAAAAATAGATAATGGAGAAGGAAGATATGGAAACTAAAAGACTCATAATTGGGAATAGCTTTTGACAAATTCTAATTCAGGGGTTCTCAACCACTTTTTACCCTTTGATTCCTATTTTTACTTGGATAGGCCCTCATAGCCATTTGATGTTTGAAAAATCTTATTAAATTTCTATAATCAAATATTAAGAATTCTATAAAAGAAATTGTTAAAATATTTTGTGTATTGTAGAAGTATGCCCAACTTAATGCACATGAATCTTAATAAAATCTTATATGCACTCCCAAGAGTCATGTGGACCCCAGTTGAAAACCATTGTTTTAAGTGATGCATATGACTGTAAAGAGAAGGATTTAGGTGCTTGTAGCATAAATGATAACTGGGAATCTACGAAACAAACTGCAAATGATAAGACATGTAACTTAGACAAAGTCCCAGCCAAGCCAAAAATGACATGGAATGATACAGTTGATACAGCAACTGATACTGTAGCTCTTCTTTGATATTTCTCTTTCTCACGACCTGCAATTTTTCCACTTGTTATCCATCTTTTATGTATGAATACTGTTCTCTCTATCCACACACTGCATTGACCTCACTACCACCAAGCCACCAAATTTTCTCTCCTCTCCTCATACAACTACACCACGTCATCTCTCACATCCTTTTCCTATCTACTGCATCATAATTACTATTCTGCTGTTCTCCTACCCACCCCCACTTTTTCTGTACTGTCAGTTATCTTCCAGTTATCCCCCAATTCACTCCTTATCCACCATTCACTACATCTGCTCTTCAACCCGACTCAATCTTTACTGCATTTGCATACCACCACCCTCATCAATTTTCCACTCTCACCCTGGTGTAGTTCTTTGGTTTGCCAACTCCTGTCAAACCAACCAACTCATGCCAGCATGAAAGATGGATGTTAAATGATGAGAATGATGATGATGATCCTTCCATGCACTCTTGCATCCTCCACCCTCACTCAGTTCCTCTATCCCTACTCAGTTCCATTCACCTTGTACCTTGAAGGTCCACCCAAACCCCTCATTAAAACTATTTCTATCCCTTTCCAGCTCCCCTTGATCATTCCCACCCTCACTTCTAGAATGTAAGTAACTCATCTACAGCAACAAACATTTCCATGCTCTGGCTTCTCTCATACTTTAACCCCTCCTCTCCCAGCATAAAGCACCCCTACACCCCTGAGGTTTGTAGTCATGCAAGCTGCATGGTGACCTCGGTTCTAGTGTGACAAAAAAAAAAAAAAGCACCCAGTATACACTGTAGAGTATTTGGCATGAGGAAGGGCATCCAGCCATAGGAGCAATAGGGGCTAAAGTAAACACTGGAGCATAATGAAGTCTTTGGATCCATCAGATCCTGGCAAACCATCCAACACAAACCAACATGGAACATGGGCATTAAATGATGATGATGATGTACAAATCTGACCAAAATCTAAGTACAGAAAACAGATCTAAGTATATAGAAAACAGATATTAAAGAATATGATGTGGTTATCTGAACATTACGAAAATAGCTAGGATAATTATTTATTTTCAAACCTGCTAAGAAATTGTTAAAATATGGTGTGTAAACACATTATTTCTTAAAATAATTTCAACTATGTAAATACTACTATAACAAACAAGAATGTTTGAGGAAAGGAAATGCGACAAAATCCAATTAAAAAGAAACTGTAGTCTCAAAATGTTGATCAAAGATTTCTGATATTGATAACAATTTACCAAGCATAGACATGGTATAAGCATTGAAGAAATAACAAATCCTTCTAGTTTATGATATATGTAGCATGGTCAGGGCAACATGCCAAACAGGACATAAATTAGACTGTGTGCCAATAATTCTTGAGGATAGTGAGTGTAGTTTTCTGGAAACAAATAAGTTATTGATGATTTTCATGTGTTTGTGATCATTGAACTGGTTATAAATATACTTACAGAGATAAATAGATACATAGTTGTTGCTTGATAGAAATAAGACCAAATGTTATATAACAAGTTAAAATGATACAGTAGACCAATACCATATGCATCATTAACAGAAGTAAACATTAAAATTGAAATAAATTAAACTATTTTTATGATCTAAGTACAGAATATTGGAACCGAAAATTTGCTAATTCTGTGAAATGGATGTTTGGTGAAATATTTATCAAAAGGAACTTGTTTTCATCTCAAAACTTTTGCTTGTATCAATCTGGATTTTTAATAAATTCTTTCAAAATAAATTTTCAAATGCTCACAAGGATCCCTAAAAGTAGTTGACAGATTCCATTATCTAGCGATTTAATTAACAATGGAGACAGGTATTCCAAAAGTATAGTAGCCATAGTAATAATGGGGTGGAAAAGATTAGGGAGCTCTTATCTCTTCTGACAATAAAGAAACTCTCCCTTGCATACAAAGGGCAATGACACATATTAGCATATTATGGATATTGAATGAGAAGGATGATTGAGGGCTGGAAAGAAATAAACCCCTTCTGGATGTATAATGTTACTGTGTGCATGAATGAGAGGACAAATGAAATGAAAAAATAAATAATAGGTATAAGAGGTCTGATCAAAAAGTATTGGGACTGCTGCTATAAAATGAAAACTACAACACAGATCATCAATTCAGCATTTAATCTCCTTCAAAGTAGTCCCCTTCAGAAGCCACACACTTAATCCAGTGTTGTTTCCATTGATGAAAGCATTCCCGGAATTCCATTTTTGCAACATTCTCTTAGATTTCCTTAATGTCTTGAAATCTTGCTGAGGTCTTCCACTTTGGTTTCAGGGTCACAGCCATAGACCCATGATTTGTCATATGTTATAACTGTTTTCAAAAAGTTTTCATCTTCCTTGATGCAATCAAAGAGACCCTGCACAGCTGACACCCAATCTTTTTGAGATGACCACACTCTAAACACCAAACTTCCAAGCACTGCTATAAACAACAGAAGTGAGCAAGAATATTATAACTTAGCATGCATGTACAATAGAGTCTAAGGTTGGTCTGTGCCAAGCAACTTCATTCTGCATACTTTAGCTCCAGTACCATAGCAACAGTTCGAATACTTTCTGGCCAGACCTTGTTTGTGTAGCGTGCAAGAAAAAAGACTGATGGTCTGGATAGAAGATGAAAAAGACATGGGAGAAGTAGTGAAAGCTAATCTCAAGAGACTTAATTTCTGTAAGAAGACAAAGGCCCACAACAAATAGCAATATGCTTTGCTAGAGAAAACCTAACATACACAAGCATGAAGCAGACTTGAAATGATAATAATGATAACAATGATGAACGTTCTACACTTTTCTGTAATTCTCCTCTCTCTTTTCATGTGCCATGCCTACAGGTATAAGTGATCATGGACCTACATGCCAAAGTCATAATATTTCTTGTGAAAGATACAATGGTTTCCAGTCACTTTCATCACATCTTTGGGGCTGTGTGACAGACACCTAGGGACTAGCCCTTCTCCAAGCCTGTATGACTTTGCCACAAGACTGTCTTCTGTCATTTTAGCCATAACCGAGAACCACGTCACATACTACCACCACAAGCAAGAGAGAATTTGGGAGGAGTGGTGACTAAGAGAATGTCATACTCCTTAAAACTATTGAACCCCCAGGCTTCATCACCAGATGCAGTTTAATGTCTTGCCAGGGCATTCTGTCATTCACTTCACAGAGAGACGCTTGCTTCCCAACCACATGGTTCTGGATTCAGTCCCACTGCATCGCACTTTGATAAGTGTCTTCCACTATAACCCCTGGCCAAGCAAAGCCTTGAGTGAATTTGGTAGACAGAAACTGAAAGAACCCTACCGTGTGTGTGTGTGTGTTCAGCCCCTACCACCACTTGACAACCAGTGTTGGTTTGCTTACATCCCTGTATTTTAGGGGTTCAGCATAAGAGATTGATGGAATAAGTACCAGGCTTAAAAAATACTGAGATCAATTCGTTTGACTAAAACCCTTTAAGGCAGTGCCCAGGCTTGCCATAGTCCGATGACTGAAACAAGTAAAAGACAAGACAAAAAATAAAGAAATAAAAGAAAATGAAAATACAAGAATTATACTCTCTATATTTAATATATATAATTAATAGTGTTGCTCTTTGAATCCATCTGGCATTTTAATATGGATAAAGAAAAGAAAAAGTAAAAATAACAAACAAGGAATTATATCAAAATCATTTTTAAAACTATGCAAAAGCTACCTTTTTGGAATCATTTCATCTTCACTGCTCTCAGCAACAGTTTCTGTAACTTATGAAAATAAAACAAGAATTGACAATGTCAGTATCAAGAAGCTGAAGATACTATTGTAGTTGTAAAAAAAAAAAAGGGCAAGGATAGAGAGGTACCAAAGAACCTATAGGCCACAAATTGGAGTGTGTTGGGGAGTGACTTTATGTCAATTTGGCAGATGGCCTTTTTGGGGGAATATAATCTACAATGAACTAGAACATTACTGCCTTACAAGTCTTACTTGAGCTTTATAGAAGGCTAGTAGTTTGGGATTGAGGTTTATTTTCTGGACCCTAAGCAGAAGACCAGTCTTTTGTGATGCAATCCTCACAACGTTAAGAGTGCACACTTGCCAGAAGAGATATATCAGAAAGTAATCTAAATATGGCATATGTTAGATTAAAATCTATTGTAGAAAATGCTAACATAGGGAATTAGGTCGATGGTAGACTATAGAGTAGCTTCCAAGTTTACCAAGCCAACTTTACTCAATATTTACATAAAACTGTCTATTCAATGAAGTTTTCTATGGAGAGGGTCTCAGTCTCTCCCCATGGTTGATCTTTGGCAAGAATGAAGGTTCTAGCCATTGTAGGAGACCACTATACTCTCTTTTACTTACTTCAGTCATTTGACTGTGGCCATGCTGGAGCACCGCCTTTAGTCGAGCAAATTGACCCCAGGACTTATTCTTTATAAGCCTAGTACTTATTCTATCGGTCTCTTTTGCTGGACAGCTAAGTTACGGAGACATAAACACACCAGCATCGGTTGTCAGGTGATGTTGGGGGGACAAACACATACATATATATGACAGGATTCTTTCAGTTTCAGTTTCCGTCTACCAAATCCACTCATAAGGGCCATGAAGTGGGACTGAACCCAGAACCATGTGGTTGGTAAGCAAGCTACTTACCACACAGCCACGAATCTTGAATATAGGCACAGGCATAACTGTGTGGTTAAAAAGCTTGCTTTGCGACCGTGTGGCTTCATGTTTAGCTCTACTGTGCAACACTTTGGGCAAGTGTCTTATACTATAGCCCTGAGTTAACCAAAGCCTTGTGAGTGAATTTGATAGATGGAAACTGTGTGGAAGCCTGTCATGTGTGTGTGTGTGTGTGTGTGTGTGCGTGCGTGTATCCTTGTGCCCATATTTGTCTCCCCCAGCCAACACCTTAATGACTAATGTTGGTTTGTGCCCCTGTAACTTAGTGGTTCAGCATACGAGACAAATAGCATAAGTCTTAGACTTAAAAAATCAGTTCTGGGGTTGATTTGTTTAACTAAAACCCTTGAAGGTGGTGCCCTAGAATGGTCACATTTCAATGACAGAAACAAACAAAAGATAAAAGATATTTTAAACAAGTTTAACTGATTGGTGACTGGAGTTAAAATCCATATATAGTATATAATATATTTTAATAACTTTGAGATAAATGTTTTTGAAAGAGAGTATAGGAACAGTAGCAGAGAAGGATAATCAAGAGTGCTGTTGGGACATAATCATGGTCTGAAGTTTAATTAGAGACATAGATAGATCAAGATAATTTATTAAAGGGGAACAGAACTGGAAAAGATTTGTTAAAGTTTTTATGCGTAAAAAGGATAAACTAGAGCAAAATGTTTATTTTTACTATCTGCAAAGCCCTGATAAAGCAGAACTATGGTCAATGGTGTTCTAGCTATTACCATCAGATCATTTAATATTAACTTATATATTTTTTGTTCCATGCTACATTTTGTCTTTAGGTGCCATATATTGACATGCATACAATGTCTAAAACAGAAGTTACCTCAAATAAGATAAAGCAATATGTATTGTTTCATTTTCAGATAATGTAGTACAGGTCAAAGATTAAAGATTAATATGGCTTTAAATCACTAAGAGAAATTGGTTATAGATAACAATGCTTCCTTGTTCATCATCATCATTTAACATCCGTTTTCCAATATTGGCTTGGGTTGGACAGTTTGACCAGAGCTGGCAAGCCTGAGAGCTGCACCAGGTTCCAGTCTGATTTGGCTTGGTTTCTATGGCTGGATGTCCTTCTTAACACCAACCACTTTACAGTGTGTGCTGGGTGCTCTTAATGTGGAACTGGCAAGAGCACTTATACATGGCATCAGCACAAGTGCTTTTTACATGGCACAGACACTCTACTCTTGTAGACCAATCCTCTTCTCCAGGGGGAGCAGCATTAACAATTATGCTGTGGAGTACAGGTCTTCTTGGGTACAGCAAGGCACCAAGTATCTCAGTCCTTTGTCATCTTGTCTGAAAAAAAATTGTGTGTGTGTGTGTGTGTATTCTGTACGAAATGCAGAAGCAGTCCATGATCTTCTGACACCTCTACAAGGACAGCAACTCCAGACGAAAATTAACCTCAACAACGCCAACCTATCCAACCCAAGCTAAAGACCGGTAATATATTGAACTGGCAGAATGCCACAACTTTGCAAAGGATTACAATAAATCGATCACTATAGGTTATTACTTGTACATATTTTATCAATCCCTTACAGGATTGATATCTTAAGGCATTTTCTTCACACAACAGTGAATCTAACTGGAATTTATTACGGCAATAACAAACATATAACAGTTTAACAGATGCATGTACACCCACCCCAACCCCCGTAAACAAGATACAGAAAGACAAGAAAGGGGACTGGTTGAACTACGTTAAAGAATGGATATGGAAGAAGATATTAGAAAACATGAAATTAGCTGATAACAGCGAAAGGTTGAGAGAAAACATTGCGTCTGTTGCTATGCAACTACTGCCAGCTTAGCTATGGATTTTGATTGACAGCAGGGGAGACTACTTAATGACAAAAAGTACAAAGTGATCTTTCTTGTATTTTTTTTAGCTGTGAGCCTTGTCATAATCAGAAGTTAATTTCTAACTATAATCCAAAATGTTTGATCGGGATAACAAAAAAGTATTAAAAAAAAATCAATTTAATAAGTTATTTAACTCATTATTTTCTCGGTTGTTTATTCTGATGTAGGGCGCAAGTAAAAAGGCCATAATTCTGTTTCAGTTTCTAATTACAAACAATTCTGTTCGTTTATGCTATTAATGTTGTCATGAACAAAATGAATATTTCCCATTATTTTTACCGACTTTAAATCTAGTAATATATATATATATATATATAACAGTTTCATTTTTAAGTCTAGTAATATATAAATATAAGATTAAGTCTCTGTCTTTCTCCTGAATTTATATTAAAATTCTACAAGCACAAATGCTACAGCTTCTTTAATTTTCCTGTTACTTGTTTTCTTCTTTATGATTTCATTTGTGCATTTTTTTTTAGCATTTAGCATTTTCATACATTTGACATAAACAATCCAACACAGTCCCATACACTTTAGACACTGGCCACTAATTCGTGTTTAGATTATTATTATTATTATTAGATTATATTAATGTTTAGATAATAGGTATTTTCAATATTGCTTTCAGATTTTAGCATAAAGCCAGCAATTTTGGGGGAGAGGGTAAGTCGATTACATCGACCCCAGTGATCAAATGGTATTTATTTTATCAACCCTGAAAGGAATGGACAGGCAAAGTCGACCTTCACAGAATTTGAACTCAGAAAATAAAGGCAAACAAAATGCTGCCAAGCATTTTGCTGTGCATACTAACAATTCTGTTAGCTCACCACCTTTGTGGTATTTTCAGGATTAAAGGACTCACCTACCCACCCACTCCACACATACAAACACGAACATGGCTGTATGGTTAAGAATTTTGCTTCCCAGCCATGAGTAACATGTTAGGCAAGTGTCACCTACTGTTGCTTTGGGCTGACCAAAAACTTATGAGTGGATATATTTCCCTATAGCCATTATATATCTATACTATCTCATACATACACACACACACATATATATACATATATATATATATATATATATATATATATATATATATATATATATGGATACACATGTCTATGTACCTATAAATGCGTCTGGTTACCTGTGTGGGACTTGTCATCACATTGGATGGTAAGTGTAAACAAGCAACACAGTCATACAGGTAGTGTTTGCAATAGTGAAATTTTACCTTGCTCGGAAACAAGTGAAGGCTGGTGACAAGAAGGGCATCTGGACATGTAAAATCTACCTCTACGATTTCCATCTGACCCACAATGATATTATATATGTGTATACATATATACACACACACAGTAATCCCTCAACTATCGTGGGTGTTACATTCCAAAACGCCCCGTGATAGGTGAAAATCTGAAGAAGAAATAGTGCTGCACTGTATATTTGTATATATTTTATTATAAATGCAAAACAGCATGCAGGAATTGACATAAACTTAAATAATAAGCCGCGGTAGATGAATCGCAATACGGCAAGGGATTAATGTATATATACACACACACATACATACATTCATACACACCCACACACACCATTTGTACTTTTAACAAGCTTTGCCATGCTAGCATGTCTTGGTGGGGGTGGTAGTTGCAGGACAGTTTTTAAAGCCAGATGCTTTTCCGAGTGCCAAGCCTTGCCTGTTTTTTAAATAGGGAATTTTTATTATTTTAGATGAATTTGAAAGTGCAGAAAATGTCAAAAGGTAACCAGTTGTAGCCCAGCTATAAATGAGGATGCCACTGTTTGTAGCAGCAACTCAGTACAGATTGTAAGCATTCACACATACACACAGACATATACACAGATATATTCAATGGGCTTCTTTCAGTTTTCATCTACCAAATTCCCTGGTAAGTCATTAGTCACCCCAGGGCTATAGAAGAAGACACTTGCAATGGGGCAAAACTTGAAGCTATGTAGCTGAGAAGCGAACTAGTCAATCACAAGGCTTCAGCAAACTATTACCCCTAACTTTGCATGTAACATTGCTATTTCTAACTTGACTAAATTTTACCCAATAACATTACCAGCTACAGCTAGAATTGTAATACTTCCAGATAATGCCCATTTAATTTTATTCTTTTAACTAATAATATCATTTATAAGTGTACCATTACACCTCCTGTGGAGGTGCAATGGCCCAGTAGTTAGGGCAGCGGACTCGAGGTCATAAGATCAGTTTCGATTGCGTTGTTAGTGTTTATTGAATGAAAACACCTAAAGCTCCACAAGGCTCCAGCAGGAGATGGTGGCAAACCCCGCTGTACTCTTTCACCACAACTTTCTTTCACTCTTTCTTCCTGTTTCTGTTGTGTCTGTATTTCAAAGGGCCAGCCTTATCACACTGTGTTACACTGAATCTCTGAGAACTACATTAAGAGTACACATGTCTGTGGAGTGCTCAGCCACTTGCACGTTAATTTCATGCGCAGGTTGTTCCGTTGATCGGATCAACTGGAACCCTCGTTATCGTAACCAATGGAGTACCACTAAAGATTACACCTAGCATCACTAAATTTCATATCGAATTCATTTAAAACGATATTTTATTTACAGATGTAGTTGTGTGGTAAGAAGTTTGCTTTCCAACCACATAGTTCTGGGTTCAGTTCCACTACATGCTACCTTGGGCAAGTGTCTTCTGGGCCAAACACAGAAAGAAGCCCGTTGTATATCTGTGTGTGTTGTCGTTTGATCCCCACCCACATAACCAGTGCTGGTTTGTTTATGTCCTCATAACTTAGTGGTTCAGCAAAAAAGGCCATGAGAATAAGTACCAGGCTTAAAAAAGGAAAAAAATGTACAGGGTTAATTCAGTTTGCTCCACTAAACCCTTCAAGGCAGTGCCCCAGCATGGCTGCAGTCTTATGACAAACAAAATAGAAGATTCTTTTAGGAATCCAAATAGAATGTTCTTAACTTATAGAAATAGAGCCTATATCTGGAAATGAAAAGAATGATATTCCTTTTAACATTAGAAGGGAAAAGACAAACAAATATTTTATAAAGACGTTTTATTAAATAAACATGTTGCTGCACAACCACATGGTTCAGAGTTCAGCCCCACTGTGTGGCACCTCGGGCAAATGTCTTCCTCTACAGCCCTGTGTCAACCAAAGCCTTGTGAGTTGATCTGGTAAAGGAAAATTGGAAGAAACCAGTCATGTGTGTGCATGTGAGAGAGAGGAAGAGAATGTGTTCCTGTCTTCTGGCCACAAAGCCTTGTGAGTGAATTTGATAGATGAAAATTGTGTGTATGTGATAGTTGTAAATGAGTATCACCATCATGCAAGCAATATCCTTTGTTTTCAACTTTCTGTGAAAACATGTCTGGCTATGGGAAAATATTACCTTTTTTGAAAACAGGTGACCATACAAAATCTGCCTCAACAAATTCTGTCCAACCCATGCAAGCATGGAAAACTAGACATTAAAAGTAATGATGATGTGCCCATCTTAAAGACTAATAATCTTCAATAAGAACCGATAGCATGAAGATTTTTTCTTTCTTTTTTTTTTTTTAAAGTAAAAGCCATGTACAACACAGCAACTCCTCAAACTTGGTATATAATATGTCATTATTAGTCAAGGAAACTCCATCAAATGAAAGTGCTAAATTTAAATGGATCAGATAATTATTATTTCTGCTATCTTTACTATTATTGAGAGAATTACTATCTAGTAGAAACTGTATATGTACTTTCTGATCACATACGGTTTTGCTCTCTCTCTCTCAGTTAAAGTTGTAAGTATTTAAAATGTTGATTCAGTTCCACATTATTTAAATTTCTGTAGGAATTGTTTCAAAAATAATCGAGAACATATTTTAAATATATATCCCATATATATAGGTTAAATCTGTAGCAATAAGCCTGGTTATCATTTTACTTACATGCATCATTCTTTCTTTTCCTTATATCCATTTTCTTTTTTCTAAAATTCAGTACAAAAGTTCACTGAAATGGAAACATTTAACTTATTGATATCCATTTGTAACAAAAACAGGTAAATAATTACATTTTATTTACTAAAACTCTGAATATAGTCAAATAACTACAAAGAAATATCAAATATGTTAGAACAAAAGTAAAATCTTGAAAGATATAGTTTAGTTTATATGGTTTCACTTTAGCAGTGTTGGGACAGTGTTTCTTTTTTGTTTTTTGAGGTTTTTCTATGTACACAATCACAATCGTCTCCATTTTCCTTCTATTTTTTTTTTCATGTCACTTCTTTCATAGTGAGGTAGACCACACTCTAAACAAACACTTTAGTTAGAATTATTCTTATGTACAGTTTTTAAGAAAAGACTGTAGATTGGTTATCCTTCAACTTCAAGACACAAGGGTACTAGTTATCAGCTGCTATACTTCAATTTAGAGCAGCAATATTTCTCAACAAGATTTCCTCTTACACCATGGAAAGAAATATTTAATTATTTAGAAAACAGAAATGAGCGATTTTAATTAGAAAAAGTGCCGCGAAAAATATTGCTATGATAGAGAGAGGGAAAGCGAGAGAATATTATTGTTCCAGTCTACTTTCTTCAATTAAAAATATTCTTTCCTACATTTCAAACAATTGAAATTTTAAAAAAACTTCCAAAATTCCAATTTTATTTCTCATACATCTACTTGTGTAAGTCTATTATTTTTAGCAGCTCCAGCAGCCATGAGCAGTTTAATAAAGTCATTTAATAAGGAGATAGAGAAAGGGTTGAGAAATATGAAAAGAAAAATGAATTATTTTAACATGGATAAAAAGAAAACTTAAAAAAAAAAAAATTAAAATCAAGGAAACTATTTTGAAGGCCGAATGGTGGGGGAGGGGCAGGAAGTTTGAAAATTTGCATTTAAATTTTTTTTTTTTAATGCTTACAACAGAATTCAAAAGGTTAGATATTATAGAAATACCAAAGCAATTCATTTTATTCATGATAACTGATAGCTATTCTGAAAGTCAGCCTTTTATTTAAATTCTTTCAGAAAGATGGAAAGTAAACTCATCCAACGAGCAAAGATCTCAATTATGGCTCAGTAGTTAGAGCGTTGGGCTCACAACAATGAGATATTGAGGTCAATTCCCAGACCATGCTGTGTATCGTGTTCTTGAGCCAGACACTTTATTTTACATTGTTCCAATTCATTCAGCTGTAGAAATGACTTATGACGTCACTGGTGCCAAACAGTATCGGGGCCCCTTTGCCTTTCCCTTGGAAAACATTGGTGACGTGAAGAGGGGAGGCTGGTACGCATGGATGACTACTGGTCTTCCATAAAACAACCTTGCCTGGACTTGTGCCTTGGCGGGTAACTTTCTAGGTGCAATCCCATGGTCATTCATGATCAAAGGGGATCTTTATCACAATCTTTCATCCAAAATATTATCATTGATATTATTATTTCAAACTAAAAATGTTACAGTAAATGTCTAATGCTATCCTTTTGATAGATATCAACCAAATATGAATAATTATAAAACAAAATGCAATTATTCGTACATTTTTCTTCAAAGTTCAATGAAATTATTAAATAATTATTGAAGAACAATCACTTTTAAGTCTGTTTACTTTCAAAATAACGACTACACGGAGTCTCTATACAGTAAGTTGAGCTACTAAAAATAACGCCTAGATCTCCCTTAAATTATTTCTTGCTATTTTAGTAAAGATATTGTGTAATGTCCTAAATAAACTATTTGCCAAAAAATAATTTTTTTTAAATAAAATAGAGAGAATTAGGGAGATGATCACCGATGGAGCGTCTTCGCTCATAGGTCTGCTGGAAAGTGGAGCTAAACTACTTTGCAAAGAAAAATTAATGAGCTTACTGCATGCAGTGCTCAGGTGCACTTTAACTCGTCAGGAAAGGTTAAAAGAGGAGACAAATAGATCAACAAAAACTAAGAAATACATACGCAATACACAGGAAAAAAAAAGACGAAAAGTGAACATGAAAAGAATCTTATGAGAAGACGGTTGAGCAAGCAGGTCAGGAACAATGTTAATGAATATTGGGAAACATGAGATTTTTGAAGGATGCAACATCCTAACAGATTAAGAACTGATGTGGGTTATTTGTTCCAGGATCTGACAATTCTGAACGTTAAAACAGGTTTCCTATGGTCAAGGATACTACATTGTTTTTATTTTACTTTACAAGCATGTCCACGAGTGGTAGAGATACACAATTAAAAAGATAATCTATAGTAGATAATCTTGGGGGCACCAAGTCAGTTCCTTAACGTCCAAACTTAGAAAATATTCAATAAAGAAATCAAATAAAATATATTTTTTGACACCAACTGAATCCAAGTACGATGTCATTAATTTTAATGAGACGTTTTTAAACTAAAAACGAAGATAATTAAGATTTAAGCAGTAAAGCTGTTGTTTCAACTTACGCACAGATGAACCTGTCGTCTGATAATGAATGGAAACCAAAGTATTGATTGAAATAGTCAAAATATTAATTATTATATCTAACAAATAAACTGTTAAGTGAAGATTATCTGTAATTGGTTTTAAAAAGTAAAATAATTTGATGTTAAGACTGATTTTAGTTAAATAGTAAGAAGTCGAAAAAGAAAATATATTTCGTGAAACGTACTTCGATAATAATCGTAAAAATAGATAATTTCGGTAAATAAATCGTAAAAATAATTAATCTTCATTAAATAAGATGAAGTGAATAAATAGAATCTTTCTAAAATTCTTCCAACCACCTAAATTATTTCAATTGTTCACCATATTCTTTGGCGTAGTTGGAAGAATTTTAAAAAGATCTCAATCATTATTTGGTTCGATCTCATTAAGTCGGGGTTAATATCCATCCAGACAAGATCAACTTTGCCTGTCCAGGCTGTATTGCTCAAAGAATTTGGGGTTACATAAATGTTATTCTCTATCTCTCCCAAATTTCCTTTCTGTTCAGGCTTGCTCCTCTTCTTTGCCGAGCACGAACTCACATTTTCAATATAGATTAGCTCCAAATGGATGTCTAATTCTGTGAAGGTGCTTGATTTTTTTTTTTTTTTTTTTTTTTTTTTTTTTTTTTTAGTTCTAGAGAAAGGGTAGATTGATTCCAAGAGTTTGGAACTATTTACTGTTGAAACATCGATCTGATCAATAATTCAAAGTCACACTTTTCTTTATGAGTGCTATATCTTCTGGAGATAAGGTTTCCAGCAGTCCCTATTGTAATAATACAAATAAGGAAGTGTACTTTTGTAATATATAGTCTTCATAAAATACGGATCTTTTCTATTGCTATCAAAGTTTTCCCTTTTTTTTAATTTCTAAAACTGTGACAGCAACAGAAAGATCCAAATATATCTCAAATAATTAAACATAGTATCACAGTTTAATTTTCGGAATTTTTTCAATTCGGTTGTAATAAATATATTTTATTTCATTATGTTTTATTCTACAGGGTGTCCGCAAAATCTGGGTACATGGGGATTGCCACATACTTTAAGAAATTATTATTTCTGATATTTAATTGTTTATGTTATGATTTTATTTACTCCATGTAGCCAGACTTTGTGGACACCTTGTATACCATATTTTTCATAGATACAAGACCATACCATAATCTTCTGGAGTCGGGGTAAAATGGAATACGCTTACCTCAGTACATAACTGGTACTTTATTTTAGCCCCACCGCTCAGAAGGAAGGAGGTAAACTTATCCAACGATTATTATCACAACTGTCTCTACTACATTTTATCAAATATTATTATAATATCTCAATTTTTAATCAAAAACATTGCCATTAATATATCATTTCCAAATAAAAATAACGTTACCGCGAATGTCCGACTCTACCCCTCGTTTTTGCTTCATATATATATATATATATATATATATATATATATATA
>NC_068981.1:3164804-3198798 GCF_001194135.2 Octopus bimaculoides | reverse complement strand
AGAGAGAGAGAGAGAGAGAGAGAGAGAGAGAGAGAGAGAGAGATATATAAACTAAATATGAATGGATATAAAATAAAATACAATTATTTGTATCTTTTCTTCAAAGTTCAATGAAATTATTAAAGAATTATCGGAGAAGAATCACTTTTAAGACTGTTTACTACAGGAGCCGCGAGAAATAACTAAATCTCCCTAAAATTATAGATTACTATTTTAGAAAATAAGATATGTATAAGGTTGTTCTAACTTAAATATTCGCAAAAAGATAGAGAGAGAGATAGATAAAGAAAAAAAGAAGGGATGACCACGGCTGGAACGTCTTTACTCATCCATAGTTCTGCTGGAGAAGGAGCTTAAAGAACACTTTCCAAAGAAGAATATAATAAGGAGCTTTTTGTAAAGTGTTCAAAAAAAGAGAGAAAGAAGACATGTAATTAGAGAAAGACATCAACGGAAGCTAAAAAGTAATATAAGCAATAGATAGAAAAAAGTGGACATTAGGGGTCATGAAGATGAAAGAAGGGTTAGGTCAGGGGTAATGTTGGGGAATTACGGGAGGCAAGGAAGCTTTTAACAGAGCAATGTCCTAACAGACTAACAACTGATATTTGTTATTTAGTCCAGGATTTCAGAATTCTGATCATGAAATAATGTTTCCTAAAGCCATGAGTGTTACACTATTTTAATTTTATTTTACAAAGCATGTCTACGATTGGAAGAGATATTGAACTGGAACGGATGGCCAAAGAGCTTCCTGTAAAGATGAAGGATAATCGTTTGGGCTTCTGTCAATTCAATATCTTGACGGCCAAACTACGATAATTATATAAATATCCAATAAAGAATGCAAATAAAATATAAATGTTCGATGTCATTAATTTAAATGTGACGGTTTTAAACAAAAAAATACGAAGATGTTTAAGAAGTAAAACCGTTGTTCAGACTTACGCAGAGATGAACCTGTCGTCTGGTTATGAATGGAAACCAAAGTAATGATTTAAATAGTTAAAAAGATTATTACATATCTATCAAATAAATTGTTAAATGAAGATTATCTGTAAATTTTTTGCGAAAATAATATAATAATTTGATGTTATGATTAATATTATTAATGAAAAAGCAAAAAATTGAAAAAAATGTATTTCGTGAAACATACTTCGGTAATAATCGTAAAAATAAATGATTTCGGTAAATAAATCGTAAAAAGAATTAATTTTCAATAAAGGGAATAAAGGAATAATAGAAAATAAATAATCAATAGAAAATAAAGCAAAACTAAATAGATTTATTACAAAACTGAATTGAGACCACCATACTCTTGTTAATATAATTTTTGTTAATATAATTTACAGATATAAATGAATAATAATAATAATAATAATAATTCTTTCTTTCTTGGCCACCAGGGCCGAACACAAAACATAGTGGACGATAGACAGACGAGGGACAGTGAAGTTAAACGTGTAGACAACCAACAAACACAACGATTATAAAAGAGATAAAATTAACAATATGCTTCCCCAATGGGTGGGGGAGTTCCACCGTTAGGTGACCAAAGAGACCTTACGCCCTTTGGACCCCAACACCAAGGGCTCCTCAGGAAGGCACCCTTTTTTCTCCTTTCTGTAAGGCATACAGGCGCGAACTTAGAGTGGGACCATTCACATGGGCCATTCTTGCCATATTCACCCACCTTTCAATGAACTTATTGGGTGACAGTACATCCCTCTCTGGCCTCACTTTCCTTTTCAGGTGTAACCTGAAAAAGTTGATTAGGCCTTGGCCAAAGAGGAAGGTACCTGTCCTTAATCCTTTCAATCACGTCTACCACACAACCTCTTTCACCATAGCCACCAGACAGAGAAAAACGGCCCTCCCTTTCCGGTCAAAGGAAGGAGGCAGGGCGATCTTCACAATAGACACAGACAATAGCTGGGTCTGTCCTACATGTGACAATAACTGATCGACAAAGCTCCACAAGTCAGCAATGCGTGCGCACTGTACAAGAGCATGCAGAACGGTTACATCACTCCACATACATCTCTGACAAGCCCGACTGACTGCACACCTGTGCCTGTACAGCTTATTTTGAACTGTCAGTGGCTCCTTCTCGTAGCACTGCCAGGCCAGGGATTTCTGGAAGTTACCCATAGTTCCTGGCCCGAAAGTCCTTTGGAAGTGACCAGCCAGTTGATTCTAATCAATGCCCAGGAGCTCTCCAAGTACACCATTGCTCTTGCCCTGCACTAATCCCATATAGAACTCCAAGGTGGAACTTCCACCAACCGCTATCCCAACTGGCTGAGGGCTGTGAGTGCTCGGAGACACTTTAAGGGCCAAGCACCCTGCCTTGGTCTAAAATTTAGACAGAAAGGTATATACACTTCCTCAATTGTACACTTCAATCGGGAATACTTAAAGCACTATCTCCATAAAATTTAGCACTCGCAAATTGATCGGATTGTTTTAACGGTAAATTATTCCAAACTATTTGAGGCAATCTACCCTTTTCCTAGAAATAACAAATCAAGCACCTCCCCAGAATTAGAGCTTCGTCCGTCTGGAGCTAATCCATATTGAAAATGTGAGTTTGTTGCTCAACAAACAAGAGGAACAAGCATGAAAAGAAAGGAAAATGGAGAGAAATAGCTCATGCCGTTTACATTTATGCAATCCCAGACACCAAATTATTGGTACAATGCAATGTGGTCCTAAAGTCCGAGATTTGGAAACAAGTGACCAAACTATTGAGTTTCTCATAAATTAAGTTGTTAAAAACTGCAGGAATGATGAGAATCTAAATAATGGAAGTAAGTTAATTAAAAGACCTAAATAGTTTTCAATTATATCCAATATTTTTAACAAAGTAGTAATAGTAGTAGTAGTAGTAGTAGTAGTAGTAGTAGTAGTAGTAGTAGTAGTAGTAGTAGTAGTAGCAGCAGCAGCAGCTGTTGTTGTTGTTTTTCTGTTTCAAATTTTGGTTTCATGGCCAGTAATTGTAGTGTGAAAGAGTACAAGTCAATTCGATCAATCCTTAATTCTTTCTTCTATAGGCACAAAGCCAGAATTTTGAGGAGAGGGAGCTATTTCATTGCATCAGTCCCAGGGCTGAACTGGTACTTACTTTATCAACACTGATAGGATGAAAGGTAAAGTATATCTTGGTAGAATTTGAGCTCAGAATATAAACCACGAAGAGTCTCTACTAAACATTTTTGTCTGGCATGCCAATGATTGTCATCCATGCAGCCATCACAAGCAGAGTGGGGCTTTAACCATGCCAACCATCCAGCAGCTATTCTGTTTTACCACTCGCTGAGAATTAGTTCTTTGCTCTAAACTTTAGTCTTTTTCTCGCATAATAAAGTATTTTATGAGTCTTTTTCCATTTCATGAATCTCTGATCCAATATTCTTTCCAAATCCAAGCCAGATACGTGGAAAACATAGTCAATCCAGCTACAAATTCATCACAGCTCATCTCTGCTGGAAGCACCAGACATTGTCATTCTTGCTATAATTAAAAATACAATTTGAAAGGCTTTTTCCATATGAAATTCTGCCAGATCAGATTGGAGCCTGGTGCAGCCATCTGGTTCACCAGCCCTCAGTCAAATCGTCCATAAATCAACATGTCTGGCACACAAGCAATTCTGCCAGCTTTAATGTATTCTCATAATGATGCATATATTGTTATAGCATCACATTCTTTGTAATTCACTTGTGATATAACACTTGCTCCTATTTCCATCAAACAACAACAATACATCTCTTTATTTTTGTAGGCATATTTATAACCAATTCAGTGATCACAAACATGAAAATTATAACTTATTTGTTTCCATAAAAATTTCGCTCACTCTCTTCAAAAAGTATTAGCACACAGTCTAGTTTTGGCATGTTGCCCAGATCATACTACATGTATCATAAATTTGAAGGATCTGCAATGCTTATATCATTTCTAAACTTGACATTTATATTCATGTGAGACTATTACTCATTATATGATGGCAATTTATTTTTGCTACTGTAAATATTATCATGTAATGCAGTGTTTCTCAACCTTTTTACCTTTGCATAACCCTTAAAATAAATTGCATGTCTCAAGGAACCCCTGTACAAAAAAATGATATACCATATATTTCTCAAATTTTTTCATTGTAGTTCATATGATAAATATCATATATATAAAGTTCAATTAAAGGTTAAAAACCTCATTAAGGCGTAATAAAATCCAATGAATATACTGGTTTATTACCAATTACAAACTGTATTGAATATTACATTTAGTATTCAACTGTAAGGTGATTGGATAAACCGGGGTTTATATATATTTTTAAGAAAATAGTGATAATTAAATTAATAATTATTTGTTAATTACAATTGCTATGGAGGAGATACAAGGCTGCCCCACACTATATAAGGATGGGTGGTAACAGCTGGAAAGAAGACAATGATGGTAATGACCAAATGCCAGAGCATCTCAAGACACCAGAAAGAAAATGGAAAAGAAGTAAAATTATAATTATGTAATATTATATCAGCGTTTCTCAACCAGGGTTCCCTGGAACCCTAGTGTTCTGCAAAGGGTTCGTAGTGGTTCTCTGAGAAAGAGTGAGATAAGCTAATGCTAATTTCATGATCGTAATATTACTATACATACACAACATATTATTGGTTATTGTAATTTTATAATATAGACATCATCCTATCTAACCTATTATGTTATCAAAAAATATAACAATCTTTGTAGTTAATAAATAATTATTAATTTAATTATCCCTATTTTCTTAAATATATATATATATATATATATATATATATATGTATGTATATCTATCTATGTATGTATATCTATGTATGTACCGCCAGACTGGACCTCGTGCCGGTGGCACATAAAAGCACCCACTACACTCTCAGAGTGGTTGGCGTTAGGAAGAGCATCCAGCTGTAGAAATTCTGCCAAATCAGATTGGAGCCTGGTGCAGCAATCTGGTTCACCAGTCCTCAGTCAAATCGTCCAACCCATGCTAGCATGGAAAGCAGACGTTAAATGATGATGATGATGATATGTATATGTATGTGGTTGTTATATTTTTTTGATAACATAATAGGTTAGACAGGATGATGTCTATATTATAATATTACAATATGTTGTGCATGTATAGTAATATTACGATCATGAAATTAGCATTTGCTTATCTCACTCTTTCTCAGAGAACCCCTAGGAACCTTTTGCGGAACATTGGGGTTCCAGGGAACCCTGGTTGAGAAACGCTGATGTAATGTTGCATAATTATAATTTTACTTTTTTTCAATTTTCTCTGTCTTGAGATGCTCTGGCATTTAGCCATCACTATCTCTATCTTCTATCCAGCTGTTACCACCCATCTTTATATAGTGTGGGGTAGCCTTATATCTCCTCCATAGCAAGCCACTTGTGTCTGTCCCTCCATCACACTTTAACCTCTCACCACCTAGCATAGAAACACTGCTTCTCCCCAATACTCTTTTATCATTGAGTTGAAGAGACTTTTTCTTTTTCCTCCTTTTCTTCCCGTTCTCTTCTTATTTTGCAAGTTACATAGTGTACCTCAGTAGTCCTAGTGACACAAGAAAGAAGAAAAAAACACCCAGTAGACATTGTAAGAGGTTGGCATTAGGAAGGGTATCCATGACAAACTTGACATTGGAGCTTGATGTAGCCCTGCAGCTTTCTGGATTCTGTCAAGCTGTCTTGCTCATACCAACCTGGAAAATGGACTAAATGATGGTGTTTATATAAATCAATGAAGTCACTACTAGTTTTCAAAATAATATAGAGGTGCAGGCACAGCTGTGTGGTTAAGAAATTTGCTTCCTAACTACATGGCTTTGGGTTCAGTCCCACTTGCACAAGTGTCTTTGACTTTAACCTCAGAGGCCAACCAATGCTTTGTGAATAAATTTGATAGACTTTCATATGTATGTGTGTGTATGCAGGTATGTATGTATTGCTCAAGAACACAATACACTAACCTCTCCAGGAAATGAAACCACCATCTTGCAATCATGTGAGCAGTACCCAAACAAACTAAGCCACGTGTCTTCATTTCCAACATGGAAAAGTTGACATAAACTGATGATGAAAATTAAATAAAACAAATTTTGCATTTAGATATATTTCAGCCTAAAATTGGCCCAGGCCATGTCTAATTTAATAGCATCATCTGACAAGACCTGCCACGTCAAGTTTTGTGGTATCATGGCCCATTCATGTAGGGAGTTGTAGTTCACTGAGATGTATCCAGGTGTAGGTGGCTTATCTGGTATCTCTTGAAGAAATTTGTCCAGGTTTATGTTGAAGGTGATGGGATCTTTTTCTTTGATTTGCTTACAATAAATATAAATTTAACAATAACAATATTGTTTAACTATCAATTAAATATGTAACATATTGATTGACCTCACTTGGTCACACCTATGGTCGTTTAAGATATTGGAGATTTTTCTATCCTGCTTTGTATTTTAAACAGTGAATTGACAGGCAAAACGTTTGTAAGAGTTTGCTCCCTTCTTTATCCATTACAGCTTGAAAAGAATCTGCATTGTTGTTTCTGATTTGTAAGATAACACATGGATTTTGGTAACCTAGTATTGAACGTTTAAGAAATAGATATAAACATTGGATAAGCATCAAAGCCAACTGTTAGCCTACTGTCACAAAATTCAGCTTGCCTCTTTTGGCTAAAATTATGTTTTGATTTAGAAGAGATTTCCTCTAGTTTTACAACACAAACTTCCTGTTTCGAAGTGATCTACATTAAAACCTTCTCTCAAAATTTCGAGTTAATGTTCCAAACTGACCCTAAGACAGTGTATTTCAAGTGAAATATGGTGACAAAAAGATTAAAATGATCTAAATTAAACTTTCCATTAAAGCATTATATTAATTTATGTTCCAAACGCCAGCTTAACCCATTAACTGCCAAATTTTTTTATTCATATTTTTTGGCCTTGCCAGGTGTCTGAGGAGTTAAAATAATATATAGTATTTAAATTTCCTTCATATGTGAATTAATTTGGAAATTATGATAAATTTTTCAAAAAGTCCCAAATGGGGATTGCTGGATAAAAGCACATTTATCCTTTTCTATTAAATTGCAA
This sequence comes from Octopus bimaculoides, assembly GCF_001194135.2. NCBI lineage: Eukaryota > Metazoa > Mollusca > Cephalopoda > Octopoda > Octopodidae > Octopus > Octopus bimaculoides. The sequence goes on along the minus strand of NC_068981.1, from coordinate 3,191,653 downwards.
TAATAAACATTTTATTTTTGAAACTATAGTCTCAAATATTAATAAATGATATAGATGGGAAATACAAAAAAAAAAAAAAAACGTTTTCAAAACCGTCAATATTTTTGTAGTTCAACAATTGCGATTTACGACATAAAATGTCCTCTAGAATTAACCAGAGCTAATAATGACAAACTTTAACTACTAAATATTGTTAAACACACCTCTGCAAATGCAATGCACATAAGCAATTTACTTTAAATACAACGAACCGGCAGGGAGACTGTTTTTAGCAGATCCCCAAATGGGGCCTATGGCAGGCAAGGGGTTAATAAGGACAAACTTATTTCACTAAATTTTTCATTGTTATAAATGCAGCAGTTTTTCAACAGCAGTATGGTAACAAAACAGTTAAAGACAGTTTTGTACACAATGAACACCCTATCCATACAGCTTGAAAGGAATCTGCAATGTTGTTTCTGATTTGTAAGATAACACATGGATTTTGGTAACCTAGTATTGAACATCAACCCAGAAAACACTTTATCTTCTTAAATATGTGGTTTTGACAGTTTTTACTTCATTTTTATCTTCTTAAATATGTGGTCTTGACAGTTTTTACTTCATTTTATTACTTGGAAACAGGTGAAGGTTGGTAACAGGAAAGGCATCCAACTATAGAAAGTCTCCTTCACTGAACTCTATCTGACTCATGCAAACATGAATTCAGATGATATGATATTCATTGCAATGATGATGATAGTTATTTACAATCCAGATAAGGCAAACTCTGAAAACAAAATATTATTCCATTTGAAAAATTGCAAACCTAAATTATAAGTCACACTGAGAAGACTAAATATGTTGTTTAACCTCCTATGTACATATTAACAAACACCATAACTGCATAGAAATAAGCGAAATATTGTCATTAATAATGAAACAATAAGGCATTGGTAAAAACAAAGGAATTTATTTGGTAAACTACAAATTTTCCTTCATCACTTTTTTGGAGTAATCATCTAAGACTTGAAGAGCTCGGCAATGGATTTTCACTCCGTATGGTGTCAAAACTGAGGACAACATAAAGGAGAGTTTATCGACGTCGCCAGGGTCTTCTACAGCCAGGAATAAGTGAAACTAAAATATAAAAAGAAAAGAAAAAATAATCAATTCAAATACATTAATAAAGTGAGTTTTCACACTAAACAACAAAAGACATTTAATTTAAGAAGGCAAAATCACAGCAAATGTCAAGAACAAATAGTTCTTTAAAACAAATTCCTGGTTTCTCTAATTATCCTTTGATTAAAATATTGCTGAAAATTTCTGTCTCTCATTCATTCTCTCCCTTGTGCCATACAAGGGTTGGCAATTAGGGACCTCTTCAACAAACTGAAAAAATTCATGATTTTCCTTGGGCAAGATACAGCAGTGGTTCCCTGTTGCCTTCTGCCAGCTTACTTAACTAGGCTCTTGAGGTATAGGGCCTATTTAGCCCTTATGCCAGAGGACCAAGTTCACACGACATTAAAGTATGTCCACAGACTAATGAGCACATGTGACATCTATAAGACCTGTATTTGTTGAGCCACAGGACCATCTTCTGCTATCTGACCCTAAATGGAGCCCTTGACAAGTCCCACCACTCCTGATCAGCTAATTTCAAATACCTCTCACAAATTAAATTTAGGATCTAGACTAATTAAATATGACTGATAAATAAAAAAAGTGACAATCTGAATGTAAACACACAAAGCTATTCCACTATCGTGAGCAACCTTTGGCTAACATGGCTTCATGTGACAATATAAATCAGGTGGCGCTACTAAAAGAATAATTTAACAAACATCATAAATGGTTATATTTTCACTGATTGATAATTCAGGAAATCAACCAGTTCCACCAAACCTTTATTGTGAAAAATCCTGAATGAATGAGAGGGAGAGAAAGAAATGAAATCATTTAAATTAACCAAACCAGACCTAGTAATTATGTTACAAAATTTTAGTAAAAAAAACTGTTATATAATGATATTAAATGTGCCATATAATGTGTTATAAGAGCTACCCAAGTGCAGGTCAAGACTAATGAAATGAACCAAATTATTTTTAAAAATAAAAGTTTCTTCACCTTTTGTTCAGCCACAACTTTGTAGATGTCCATCTCAAGATGTTGTTGAGCTCGGTAGCTCAGTACAACTGAAGCACCATCTTTCCATTTCTCAAGAGTTTCATTCACTGTGTCACCTGAAACGAAAACATATTACAATAAATCTTTTTAAAAAAAAAAATTTTTTTTCAAACTACAAATCAATATATTGTATTTTACCTAAAAATATAAAATATATTTGCACAATGGCATTTATTTTTATAACAGGGGATGCTGTTTTACATTTTCATTTATTTAATACTAGGATTTGAGGTAAATATGGACATTTACACTCCGTCAGACACTGTTCTAATGCAAGCAATAATAAAAAAGATGGGACAACTATTTTTGGTCAGACAGAAGAAAGAAGTTTAATGGATATAGTACAGCTTGGATTAAGATTAAGTGATTATTAGCTCAGACAGTTTAATTTCAAAAGCTAATATAATATCCATTCAAGAATACAGATTAAATCTACATCCCTGATTAAAAAGGAGCTTTCTCATCATTATCATTACCAATTAATGTCTGCTTTCCAGGATGGCATGGCTTGGACAGTCTGAGAGGATCTGGCAAGTCAAAGAGTTGTATTGTGCTCCAATGTTTGCTTCAGCAAGGGTTCTACAGCTGGATGCCCTCCTAACACCAACCACTTTACAGTGTGTACTGGATGCTCTTTTTGTGCTACCAGCATTAGTGAGGTTGCCAAGTAACTTGCAAAGACAGGAAAAAGATCCCTTCAGCTGGCGAGGGGGGGGGGGCAGAGTCTGGGGGAAAGGGATGTGGTTTTATGTCAAGTATCGGAAGGGGGAACATATGAAAGGGGCAAGCATAAAGTGTCTTGCTATAGTGAAGATACATAGCTATAATATTTAATCAAAATTAGATTCTTAAAAAAAAAAACAAGAGGGGTGTTTTAGAGTAATTCAGAAATTATATGTGAATAATTAATAAGATGAAATACGCTTCTCTCTGCATAATCACAAAGATAACAATATAGAGATCTATCTCCAAACAACACAACCAGATAATAGCATGTTTAAAAAAAGGGAGGAGGGGGACAGATGCATTGAAAAGCCACCAAATCTTGCAAAAGTAAATGAAAATTATCTACAATTGGAGGAAGACCATTTCCTAAAAAGTTTATATCATGACTAAATTAAAGTCGACATATGCAATTAAGACATCATCATCATCATTGTTTAACGTCTGCTTTCTATGCTGGCATGGGTTGGATGGTTTGACTGAGGGCTGGCGAGCCAGAAGGCTGCACCAGGCTCCAATTTGATCTGGCAATGTTTCTACAGCTGGATGCCCTTCCTAATGCCAACCACTCTGAGAGTGTAGTGGGTGCTTTTTATGTGCCACCAGCACAAGGTCCAGTCAGGAAGTACTGGCATCAACCATGCTCAAATGGTTCTTTTTATGTGCCACGGGAGCCAGTCAGGCAGCACTGGCAATCACCATGCTCGAATGGTGCTTTTTACATGCCACCATAAAAAGCACCATTAAATTAAAACAATCATCTAAATGTAAAAAGACCCTGTGGCCGTGTTTTTTGTCAGGGAGAAAATCTCTTCACACAGGTGATAAAAGCACAATATACATAGTAATGCAGAATGAACATCATGAGAACAACAGATGCATTTCACCTTTTTTGAGGCTTGTCAGTAACATGTACCAATTTATCACATACCTAAACAAAACTTGTAACTTTCTGGAGTGTATATACATTTAGTATGAAAAATAGGTGGCTATTTTAATTTAATGTTTCGATTGTGTTCACTGAAGTTTTCTACAGCCTGGCTAGCTCCAGCAAATACCACTGAACATGAGTCACTGGTGCAATGATGCCCATTTCATTCCAATATATATTGGTGTTTTTAACACAAGTCTATGAAAGGATTTTCTCTCAGGCAAAAACCACAGCATCATGCCTTTCAACAGAGTATATACATTTAGTATGATACACAGGTAACTATTTTAAGGTGAGCAACAGTCCCACTGATATACATTGTATTTTTAAACACAGTACATCTATTAGAGATTTTATCTTAGGCAAAAACTGCACTAACTTGCCTGTCAATGGTGTATATATGATTTTAAATATGATAAACACACAGCTATTTCAGTTTAATACTTGTATACACCAGATTATCTATTCATTGTTTTCTGTATCAGAGGTGACAAATCTCACTAGGCATGTGGCTGGCTGCAAGCAGACATCATTGACAAGGCGAAACAAAGCCAAAATGCATCTGGTGTTCTCATTAGCTGTGCCATGAAGGTTGTTTTGTCTCTTTCTGCTATATATTGCCTTTTTAAACACAGTATATCCATAAGAGATTTTATCTCAGATGACAACCCACAGCAACTTGCCCCTCAGCAGTGAATGTATATTAAGTACACAGAGGGCTGTGTTAAAATAGGTGGGGATTTTTAAAACTGTCCATGCAATATATACCAGTAGCTTCTTTTTGTCAATCTCCAGTGCAAGTCAGAAAGACTGAGCACTGCAATCTTACACAAAATAAAATGATGAAGAAAAATATCAGATTTTTTTTTATCAAACAGCAAAAGCAAAATTTGCTTAGAGAATCATCATTATTGTTTAACATCTACTTTCCATGCTGGCATGGGTTGGACAGTTTGAGTGAGGACTAGCAAGTCATGAGGCTGCACCAGGCTCCAATCTGATCTGGCAAGGTTTCTACAGTTGGATGCCCTTCCTAATGCCAACCACTCAGTGTAGTGGGTGCTTTTTACTTTCTATCAGCACGGGAGCCAGTAAGGTTGTACTGGCATCAACCACACTTGAATAGTGCTTTTACATGCCACCAACACAGATGCCAGTCAGGCAGCACCGGCAACAACCACAACAATTTCACTTAGCTCAACAGGTCTTCGAAAGCACAGCATATTGCCCAATGATTGAAGGGTACTCTTGAATGGGCCAGTTATGCGACAGTGGCCTAGACCATGGCTATGGTCTCACTTGGCTTGCTCGGTCTTCTCAAGCACAGCATATCTCCAACCAAAATAACAAAAGAGCTAGAAAGTGTTTCACTAACTTGTAGAATTATCATCCTTTTACATCCATTTACCCATGCTGGTATGAGTTAGAAGATTCAACAAATAGGAGAACAACGTCTTACTTGATTTGACATGGTTTCTACAGCTGAATGTCCTTTCCAATACCAACTACTTTACAGAGTGTGCAAGGCACTTTTTTTTTTCATGACACCAGCACTATAGAAGTTGCCTTATCCTCAGCATATCTAAAGAGCCCTCTCAAGTCCTGCAGTGTTGCTGCTCAATCAATTTGGAAACCACTTACAGTGTACAAGGTGCATTTTGTCATGGCACCAACACTTGTAGGGTTACCTTGTAGCTCACAAAGTGCAAAACAGCTCCTATGACTAAAAGAACAGCTGACAAATGAAACAAATTTTTCAGAGATTAACCGAAAAAGGGTGGCGGGGAGCAAAGTGATTGGGGTGGGTTGAGCAATGACTGCCAAAACTTACAGTTAAGACTGAGAGAGAGACTTTTAGTGATTAATGCAGAGTAGTAACAGTGAGAGATTTGCAAAGGCTGATGGGAAATAAATAAAACAATTTATGAGCAATGAGATGGAAATTAGGGGTAACAGTTGTTAATTACAAAAAAGGATATATTTATCAAAACTTAAATATTAATACAAGATTAAATCCAAGTAACAGATATAAGAAAAACTTTGAATTAGGTCTGAGAAAGATACTAGTAGTTAGAAGAGCTTGTGAGTAACAAACATTTAATTCATTCCAGCAAAGAGAAACATGGAGGTTTAATCATGTGAAAGTAATTAGAATAATGGGTAACTGATTAAAAGGAGGTGGGGGGAGATAGAATTCTAAAATTTTCCTCCAGATGTGACTTTACACATTACCTGTCTCGAGAGCCCTAACCAAGATATACAACTTCTTCATCATGGAGTAGTTAACCAGTTCCAAGAATTCATGCAAATTTTTTTTAATTCAGAAAAAAAAAAAAAGAATTAACAAATTCATACTGGCAAAAGGTAATGAATAGAAAATGTAACAATTATTTCTATATACTAATTAATAATAGCCAATCAGCAAAATAAGGAAGTGCTTAGAGCATCAAGGGGTACCACAGAAATTGTAAATGGTTTACAGCACAAAATAAATCACTGAATTTGCTAAAATAATATTCAAAGTGATTTATGTGACCAGGAATATAATTTCATAGTGTTCATGGTGATCAAAGACTTTGCAATTAAAAAAAAATAGGAAAAAACTTTTCAAATATAAATAAAGAGGGAATTTCAATGTTTTGATTCATTTTGAAGAATGAAAATTTATTTTATGGTTTATCATTGTTTATATTTTGAATGACATCTATAAGTGGGGACACCAAAATCTTTTAAGTGCTTAGGGCCTCCATGGGTCTTAATCTGGCCCAGCAGTCAATAGAAATGCAGGTTAGTGGATTTCTCCAAAGCTTTCTACATTGTAAAAAATGAGGGAAGAAGGAGAGAGAGAGAGAGTAAAAGATAGACACAGAGGGAGCTAACATAAGAGGTGTAGGATGAGTAGAGAGAAAGAACCATAAGGACAAGAGAGGAGGAGAGGGAATAAATGACAGTAGTTATGGGAGGAGCTATACAAAAGAGAGATTTGTTTTAAGACAATTCCAGACATGCTTCTGTCTTCTCATATTTCCTCAGCAGAACATAGATTTCACCATACTTGCCAACGTAGTGAATGTCAGCTTGTGTCCGAGTATGCCTTCTGAGACACAGCCATCATTTCTCAAAGTGCAACAACAATGGACAACATTATTACCTGAGTGACCCAGGATCAGTAACTTTCCCTGCCTATACTACACTTCTGGTTTATCCTCATTACTATGGAAACTGTGGAAGTGATGGCATTTCATCATTACAGAGACACATGATAGCCAAACCCCGACAAAAATAGCAACCACTTTTGAAAGGTCCATCCTCTGTTTGTTGTTATAAGAACTTCCTGTGCAGGAATTTGTCTAAAGATTTACAATATTTAAAAATGAATATTGGGCCTCCACAGAAGCAATGACAAGAGACTGAGACCTTTGGTAATATGCTGTGCTTGAGAAGACCCATCAAGCCAAAGGAAATTGTAGTCATGGCCTTTGCCAGTGTCACATCACTGGCACCTGTTCTGGTGGTACATAAAAAAGCACCAGTCGAGCATTGGGCCTCACGGAGGCCGTGACAAGTGACCGAGACCTTTGGCAATATACCTTGTTTGAGAAGATTTGTCAAGCCAAGTGAGATCATAGTTGTGACCAATGCCGGTGTTACATAACTGGCACCCATGCTGGTGGCATGTAAAAAGCACTAACTACACTCTCCTGAGTGGTTGGCATTAGGAAGGGCATCCAGCTGTGGAAACATTGCCAGATCAGATTGGAGCCTGGTGCAGCTCCCCAGCTTACCAGTTTACAGTCAAACCATCCAACCCATGCCAGCATGGAAAACGGATGTTAAATGAGGATGGTGATGATTTTTCATTCAAAACTTATTCATTTCACCATTTTATGTAAGCACCAAGAAATTTGATAAGAGTTAAACTATAATTCTTTTGTATGTATGCCATTTTCCCTGGTTGTTACCCATGGTGGCAAAAGAGTACTTCCAAAGTTCCCTATCAAATGACGGATAACACTCTGGTTAATGTAACAAAACAAAATGAAATAAGCTGTACTTACAGCCAGGATTGCCCAAACATTCTAACCAATATAGACTTTTTTCAACTGACTGCAAAGGTGCTACAGTAGGTGAGATTAAAGATCCGTCAACACCAAGAAATTGAGCCACAGCTTCATAGGTGCGCAACGGTGTACATACAACATTTACGCCACCCATTCGCCATAGCCCAGCAACAGTTCGTTCCAATCCAAGGATGTTGTTCACTTCAAAAACTGAAAAGAAAAAAAAAAAAAGATGCAATTAAAAAAATTAAAAATGAGAAACTCTTTAAATATCATCATTCAACCCTTTAGCATCCAGATTATTCTATCACAAATGTAAGGATTATTTATTCATTGTTTTGAATTAATCACGCATCATCTTGTAGCCTTGAGATTTTGATTACATGACTATATTTTTTAGACTAACATTGTAGGGTAGGTGTGAGAAGCTGGATCATGTCAGTTTGAACATAAAACAGGATGACTATTTTGGCTGGGCTGGATGGTTCAACAAGATTTGATGGGTCCAAGGATTGCATTATGCTTAGTATCTGGTTTGCATGGTTTCTATGGCTGGATGCCCTTCCTAATGCCAACCACTTTACAGAGTGTACTGGGTGCTTTTTTTGCACTGCACTTATTGAAGTTGTCATGTAGCTCACAAGACAAAGGTCCCACTTGGCTGTTTTAGGGGCTACATTAGTGAGGGAAGCAGCTTTAATGCTAGGTGATGAAAGGTAAGAGTATGAAGGAAGGGGCCAGAACAGGTTAAATTTTCTTGGAGGAGGCTAGTTGGTTACATCAATCTCAGTGCTTAAATGGTACTTATTTTATCAACCCCAAATACGATGAACGGCTAAAAGCACCCAGAGTGTTTGGCATTAGGAAGGGCATCCAGCCATAGGAAACCATGCCAAATCAGACTGGAGTCTGGGGCAGCCTTCCAGCCCTTGTCAAACCGTCCAACCCATACCAGCATGGACAACGGACGTTAAATGATGATGATGAGGAGTGTGGCATGGTCATGTGGTTATGAAAATCGTTTTGTAATCAAATGGTTTCAAGTTCGGTCCCACTGTGCTGCACTTTGAGCAATTTTCTTCTAGCATAGCGCTGGGCCAACCAATGCCTTGTGAATGAATTCAGAAAATGGAAACTGAAGGAAGCCCATTATGCACATATGAATGTGGTAAAAATGATTCTGGTTTTATTTTCTCAAATTTAAGCAGCTTATTTGCAAGAGAGCAACACAAAGTTAAACATCAAAATAAACATGGAATCTCTGCAAAAGCTGTGTCAACCCTTTTGATATGAACCAACCTGAGACTGCCTTTACTTCTAGGATACAAACTTATTTAAACCAGCTGTATTAGGACCCAAATATTGTACCGGTTTTATGTTGAAACTGGTTAGATCCAGCATCTTACATCTATCCTACAATGTCATTTCAAAAATAAACACATCGTTGTAATCTTCAAGCTATAAGCTAATGCTTGATCAATTCAAAACAATATGAATAGATAAGCATTACATTTGACAGAGCAATCTGAATGCTAAACGGTTAAAGTGATCTAAATTAAAACCACCATAAAATTTATTTCACTAAATTTATTATTTTTGAAATTAACTAAAGCAAAGACATGTGGTTAAGAAGTTTGCTCTCCATCTATGTGGTCTTGTGTTCAGTCCTGCTGTGTAGCACCTTGGGTGTCTTAAATTATAGCTCTGGGCTGACCAAAGTCTTGTGTATGGATCTGACAGACAAAAACTGAAAGAAGCCTGTTGTGTGTGTGTGTGTATGTATATATATACATACATACATAGATATAAATTTATATAAACATACACACACATTTGTCTGGCTATGGGGTAATATTACCTTCCTTGAAACAGGTGAGGGTTGGCAACAGGGTTCCAGGCCATAGAAAATCTGCCTCAACAAATTCCCTCTGCTCCAACAAGCATGGAAAACTGAATGTTAAAAGATGATGAAAGATAGTATAACTCAACAAAAATATGGTAACAAAAGGGTTAATCTAGAGATTTAAAATGCAGCCAGATAAAAACGCTTAAGATTATTCAAGGATTAGTAAGGCGGTGAGCTGGCAGAGTTGTGAGCACGCTGGATAAATTGCTTAGCAGTATCTTGCTCGTTGCTATGTTCTGAATTCAAATTCCATTGAGGTCAACTTTGCCTTGCATTCTTTCAGGGATCGATAAATTAAATACCAGTTACATACTGGGACCGATGTAATCGACTTGCCCCCTCCACCACAATTTCAGACCATGTTCCTACAGCAGAAAGGATTATTCAAGGATTAGTAATGCTTAATAATAAGAATAATAATAATAATAATAATAATAATATCGGTTTCAAGTTTAGGCACAAGGCCAGAAAATTTGGGGAAGTGGTTAAGTCAATTTTGTTGACCCCTGCAAGGATGAAAGGTGAAGTCGACTTTGGTAGAATCTGAACTTAGAACACAAAGACAGATGAAATGCCGCTAAGCATTTTGCTCCTCATGCTAACAATTCTGCTAGCTTGCCAATATTATTATTATTATAAAGGTGGTGAGCTGGCAGAATTGTTAGCACACTGTATGGAATGCTTAGCAGTATTTTGCCGTTGCTATGTTCTGCATTTAAATTCTGCCAAGGTCAGCTTTGTCTTTCATCCTTTCAGGGTCGATAAATTAAGTACCAGTTGAGTACTGGGGTCGATGTAATCGACTGGCCCCCTCCCCAAAAATTTCAGGCCTTGTGCATATAGTAGAAAGGATTATTATTATTAAACATTAGCTTAACAATATTAGCACATGCCCATAAATTGTAAAAGAGATATGTGGGAGGGGTGGAGAGCATATAATCAGTTGAACTGACCTTGAATGGTAGTTATTTTATCAACAGCAGAGGGTTAAAAAACAAAGTTGACACCACCACCCGCTGCAGACAAGTTCCTGCCATTCTACATTTAGAAGATTAATAACATGCTAGTTGTAATGTGCCATCTAAATTAATTCTTTCCTTTGCAAGTCTTATTTAACTAGGTTAAAGGGAGATGTACTGAGTGCTGCACACAAAATAATTATTGAAAGGAAAAAAAAAATCTAATGCAGAGTCTTGGAGACACTAAGTAAAGGGGAGATAATTTCACGAAATTAGAATCTCTCTTAACCCTTTCGGTACCAACCCGGCTGAAACTGGCTGTGGCTCTGAGTACAAATGTCTTGTTTTCATAAGTTTAGAATTAAAATCTTCCACCAAACCTTAGTCACAATTTATGTTCCTAACACTAGCTGAATGATGACTAAGTTATTTTACTAAATTCTTTGTTATATTTAAAATTAATTGAAAGAAACACAGAGCATCTCAACAGAAATACAGCAATGAAAGGTTTAAATCTGTGGTTCTCAATCATTTTTCACCTAGGGACCCCTCCTTAATCCCCATTTTACTCGGATGGACCCCTTTGGCCATTTGATGTTTAAAAATTCATATTTTTACAACATTATTAGGAATTATATTTAAAAAATTGTTAAAATATTGTGTACTGTAGAAGTGTAATTAGTTTATTTCAGATCAATTTTACATAGCACCAGTATGGGCATGACAACAGCTTAATGATGTAAGATATTTCACTAAATTCTTTATAATTTTCGAAATTAACTAAGACAAAAGCAGTGTATTTCAACAGGTATATGGTATCAAAAATGGTTCAACTTATCCAAATTCATGTCTTTGGTCCATTTTTCATTATTTCCCTTACATCATTATTTAAATACATTGAATTTCTCTTGTTTTATCTCGTTTAAGTCATTAGACTACAGCCATGCTGGAGCACTCCCAACTGGTGCCCCCCGTCCCAGCCGGGTGGAGGGGGAAGAGTCGTTTAGCCTTGCTAGAAGTGGCTTGGGATAATATTAATTAAAATGTAAATCAAGCTGCTGATAGTAGGGAGTCGTGTGGCTTTCAAGCTTTTGGTTAAGGGGTCAAGAGTGCAAAAACATGGGGAACCGCTGGTTTAGTGCAATGTTTCTCAACCATTTTTTTACCTATGGACCCCTTTGATTCCCATTTTACTTTACCCCATCCCCTTGCCATTTGAGGTTTAAAAAATCCTATTTTATTTTTATAATTAAGAATTCTATAAAAAAAATTCTTTTCTTAAGAATTCTTAAAATTTTGTGTATTGCAGAAGTAAAAACAGCTTATTCTCTCTCCTTCTTTTACTTGTTTCAGCCATTTGACTATGGCCATGCTGGAGCACCACCTTTAGTCGAGCAAATGAACCCCAGGACTTATTCTCTGTAAGCCTAGTACTTATTCTATCAGTCGATTTTGCCGAACCACTAAGTTATGGGGACGTAAACACACCAGTATCAGTTGTCAAGCGATGTGGGGGGGAGAGCAAACACAGACACACACACACATATATATACATATATACGACGGGCTTCTTTCAGTTTCCATCTACCAAATCCACTTACAAGGCTTTGGTCGACCCAAGGCTATAGTAGAAGACACTTGCCCAAGGTGCCACGTAGTGGAACTGAACCCGGAACCATGTGGTTTGTAAGCAAGCTACTTACCACACAACCACCCCTAAGATAAATTTTAACAACAAAATCTTGTATAGACTCCCAAGGGTCATGTGGACCCTGCTTAAGAAATACTGGTTTAGCCAAACAAATCAACTTCAGCATCATCATTTAACATTCATTGTCCATGCTGGCATGGGTTAAACGGTTTGACCAGACTGGCACACTGGAAGGCTGCACCAGACTCCAATCTGATTTGGCATGGTTTTCTACAGCTGGATGCCCTTCCTAACGCCAACCACTCCAGGAGTGTAATGGGTGCTTTTACATGCCACAGAGGTGCTTAATTTTTAAGTCTTATGCTATCAAAACTTTTCACTAAACCACTAAGTTACAGGAACATACACACCTGTTGTTAAGCAATGCGTGAGGGAGACAAACACAAAGATACACACATATATGATAGGCTTCCAAGCAGTTTCCATCTACCAAATTCACTCACAAAGCATGGTCAGATCAAGACAACATTAGAAGACACTTGTCCAAGGTGCCATGCAGTGGAATTGGACCCAGAACGAAGTGGTTGCAAAGCAAACTTAAGGCTATATGCAAAACAAAGCCAGAGTGCATTAGGTGGGTTGGTACAACTGTCAGAAAGCCAGTTATTTCAAGGATTCAGCTTTGATTTCTTATTCGTTTCAGCCATTAGACTGCGGCCAGACTGCAGCACCACCTTGAAGAATTTTTAGTTGACTGAGTCAGTGCCAGTACTTTTTTTTTAAGCCTAGTACTTGTACCATCAGTCTCTTTTGTCAAACTGCTAAGTTGCATGGATGTAAACAAACCAACACTGGTGTAAAGCAGTGGTGAGGGACAAATACAGATGTATGTAAATATATACAATGGGCTTCTTTCAGTTTCTGTCTCCCAAATCCACTCATAAGGATTTGGTCAGCCCGAGGCTCTAGTAGAAGACACTTGCCCAAGGTGCCACACAGTGGGACTGAGCCCAGAACCATGTGGTTGGGAAGCAAGCTTCTTACCACACAGCCGTGCCTGTGCCTATGATAATAACTTTCGGTATTTAGCTACAGTCTGTGGTCGAACTTCAAATACTACCAATGTCAATAGTGACTTTTATCCTTCCAGGATTATCATCATTTAGCACCCGTTTTCCAAGCTGGCATGGGTTGGACGCTTTGACTGGGCTGGCACACTGGAAGGCTGCACCAGGATCCAGTCTGAGTTGGCATGGTTTTCTACAGCTAGATGCCCTTCCTACCACCAACTACTCCGAGAGTGTAATGGGTGCTTTTACGTGACACCGGTCTCTGCCATGACTGCTATTTTGCTCGGCTTGATGGGTCTTCTTCTCAAGCACAACATAATGCCAAAGGTCTTGGTCATTGCCTCCGTGAGCCAAAACACTCAAAAGGATCTCAGCCACTTTGCCTCCATGAGGCCCAACACTCCAACACTCGAAAGGAACTCAGCCATCTCGCCTCCAAAATACCAAACAAGTACTAAGAGTCAATTAAATTGAAAACACCCTCCTGCAAAACTTGTGTACAAATGTTACAAGTCACCATTAACCCTTTAGCATTTAAACCAGCCATCTCCAGCCATAAAACATTCTGCCTGTTTTATTTTCAAATCAGTCAGATCTGGCCTCTCACACCTACTCTACAATGTCAATGAAAATACTTAATCACATCACCAAAATCTCAAAGCTATGAAATAGTGCATTATCCAATATAAAACAATGAAAATAAATAAGCATTAGATTTGAAAGAGTAAAATGAATGCTAAAGGGTTCAATTGACTGCGGTTAATAAGCTCACTTTGCAACACCAGGCAGTTTCAGGTTTAGTCCCAATGCACGGCACCTTAGGCAAGTGTCCTACCATAGCCCCAGGCCAACCAATGCATTTTAACTGAATCTGGTAGATGGAAACTGTGTAGAAGCCTAACATATATATGTATGTGTGTATGTGTCCTTGAGTATCAAACTACACACATGCACACCTACAGCTTCATAACTAGGGTTGGCTTGGTTTTACATCCCTGTAACTTAGTAGTTCAGCAAAAGACACTAACAGAATAAGTACAAGGCTTAAAAAAAAAGCATAAGTACTAGGGACAATTTGTTCAACTAAAACCCTTCGAGGCAGTGCTTCAGCATGGCCACAGTCCAATGATTGGAACCATTAAAAATATGAGAGTGCTTGTAAAATACTTCTGGTAAAATTTTTTTTCTCTTTTACTTCCTGGTTCTGGAGGAAGACTTGGCTGTGTGGTAAGAAGTTTACTTCCCAGCTATATAGTCCTGGGTTCGGTCCTACTGAGTGGCACCTTAGGCAAGTGACTTCTACTATAGCATAGGGCTGACCAAACCCTTGTGAGTGGATCTGGTAGATGGAAACTGAAAGAAGCCTGTCATATATATACATGTGTGTGTATGTATGTGAGTCATTTTTTCTGTGTTTGTACCCCACCACTGATTGACAACCAGTGTTGGTGTGTTTATGGCCCTGTAACTTAGCAGTTCGGCAAAAGAGATCAATAGAATGAGTAACAGGCTTTATAAAAATAAAAAAAAAAAAAAAAAAGAATAAGTACTGGGGGTGATTCATTCAAGTAAAATTCTCCAAGGTAGTGCCCCAGCATGGCCACAGTGTAATGACTGAAACAAGTAAAAGATAAAAGATTAGAGACTGGTAAGCTCAATGGGTGCTAATTTCTGTTCAAACTATTTCAAGCCAACACTTGCAGGAGAGACGTGAGCCAGGAAGGGATTCCAACAGTCCAATGTTCTAGGAGGGAAGGACTGGGAAGAGCAAGTTGGTGCATGGTTGGATGGAATTCATAGAGGCAGACTTTCTACAAGCAGATGCCCTTCCTGTTACAAGCCCTCATCATCACCGTCATTTAACGTCCGCTTTCCATGCTGGCATGGGTTGGACGGTTTGACTGAGGACTGGTGGACCAGAAGGCTGCACCAGGCTCATTCTCATCTGGCAAAGCTTCTACAGCTGGATGCCCTTCCTAACGCCAACCACTGAGTGCAGTGGGTGCTTTTAAGTGCCATTGGCACGAGGTCCAGTCAGGCAGTTCTGGCAACGACCACGCTTTAATAAATGAATTTATTAACATAATTCATTATTAAGCTGATATTTGGAACATAAATTAACACAAAATTTTGATCAAAGATTATTTTAACCATTGAGCATTTAAACTGGCCACATCTAATGCAAAATATTCTACCCGTTTTACATTCAAACTGACTAGATTCAGCTTCGCACACCTGTCCTACAATGTCATTTTAAAACTAAATCACATCATTGAAATTTCAAAGCTATGAGATAATGCATGATTAAATTCAAAACAATGTGAATAAATGAGGATTACATTAGGAAGGCCATCCAGCCATAGAAACCATGTCACAATGGACAAATGGAGTCTGGACAGCTCCCTGCTAACCAACTCCATGTCAAACCATCCAATCCCTGCCAGCATGGAAAGCAGATATTAAACAATGATGATGATGATGATTTGACAGAGTAATCTAAATACAAAGCATTTGTATCATAGAACCAGGGGTGGATCCACACAGATTAGTATGAAAAGGGCTAACTCGGTGAAACTTTGTTTAGTTAGTTTCCTCTCTTGCTGTGAGTATTTGATGTTGGTTTAGTCTAAAGTTTCAGTACAAGGGAAGTCAGCATTTTTTTTATTAATCTTTGTCAATATTTCTACCCATGCCCAGCCCTAGTAACTTTGCAGCCTGACAGTATTAAGCTTTCTATTTTTAACCATCAAAGAAACAAACCATTCCAATGCAGAAGGAATGGGAGGAAGCTCTTCATAGCTTACTCGACCAGTTAAAAAAAGCAGCCAATTCTGTCTCAAACAGTATACTCAATTGTCTTTAAAAAAAAAAAAAAATGAGGGGGACACTGTAATCTGGGGTACATAATCCTTGAAAATCTATGGAAAAATCATTGCTGAATGTCTTTAATCAAAAGTCAGCTCAATCAGAACTGACCTGGAGCTAAACAACTAATTTTGTATGTGAAATCATGGTTTAACCCTTTTGCATTCAGATTTTTCAGTCACGTGTAGAGCATATTTATTGTTGTGGTTTTGAATTAAATAAGCATCATCCCATAGCTTTGAGAGTTCAATAACATTACTGCTGCACTTTTAGAATAATGTTGTAGGATAGGTGTGAGAGATCAGATCTGGCTGGTTTGAACATAAAATGGATAAAATATTCATGTTACGCATGACTAGTTTAAATGTGAAGTTTAAATTCACGTTC
The DNA here is from genome assembly GCF_001194135.2 of Octopus bimaculoides. Taxonomy (NCBI): domain Eukaryota; kingdom Metazoa; phylum Mollusca; class Cephalopoda; order Octopoda; family Octopodidae; genus Octopus; species Octopus bimaculoides. The sequence goes on along the minus strand of NC_068981.1, from coordinate 3,174,928 downwards.
AGAATAAAACCTTTTATAAAAACTTGTCTCACTTTTCTAGATTTATTTTTTTACATCCATTCTAACTTTTTCCAGTTAACAATGGGTGAGACAGTGTTTGCAAATCTTAATATTTGCATAGTGTTGGTGCAGTTATTTTTTACCTTCCTGAATGCTTATTCTAATCCTAATCAGCTGCTGAGAGTGATACATATTATCTGACAAGCAGACTGAGGTGGTTCTGCCTAGAGATAACACTATGGTCATAATGTTTCAACTCAACATTATCTAATTATAAAGCACCATTCGAGCGTGGTCATTGCCAGTGCTGCCTGACTGGCATCCGTGCTGGTGGCACATAAAAAGCACCATTCAAGCATGGTTGATGCCAGTACTGCCATGTAAAAAGCACCCATTACACTCTCGGAGTGGTTGGCGTTGGAAGGGCATCCAGCTGTAGAAACCTTCCCAGATCAGATTGGAGCCTGGTACAACCTTCAGGCTTGCCAGTCCTCAGTTAAAACGTCCAACCCATGCCTGCATAGAAGGCAGACGTTAAACGATGATGATGATGTCAAACACTATAACCAGTCTCTGTCCCATTTTCAATAAGAAAATCTACATCACAAGCGTGGCTGTATAGTTAAGTAGGTCATTTTCCAACACTGGTATCAGGCTTAGTCCTACTGTATTGCAATGTACACAAGTGCCTACTATAACTTCAGGGTGATCAAAGCCCACACACACACACGAGTGTCCACCCTTATTCTAACATTACAGTTCTAAGCAAGCATCACCATCATACAAACAGTGTCATTTGTTTCCAGTCTTACATGAAAACATGCCTGGTCAAGGGGGAATATTAACTTGCTTGGAAACAGGTGAGAGTTAGAAACAGGAAAGGCATCTGGCTGTAAAAAATATGCCACAACAGATACCATCTGATCCATGCAAGCATAGAAAAGTGGATGTTAAAATGATGAATTATACAAAAGGATCACATGCATCAGCAAAATGAATGCAGGTACCTAAGAACAACATAAGTAATAAAATCACCTCTAAAATAGGTATTTAGATTACATACACATATTTTTCTTTTTACTACATCCTAAAAAGTTTTTCAAAAAGCACCTGTGCTGGTGCCACTTAATGAACACCTGTGCTGGTGCCACTTAATGAACACCTGTGCTGGCGCCACGCAAGAGGCAACCATGCCGGTGTAACATAAAAAGCACCCAATACACTCTGTAAAGTGGTTGATGTTAGGAAGAGCACCCAGCCATAGGAACCAAACTAAAACAGACAATTGGAGCATAGTGAAACAAATTGACCTCAGTACTTTTTTATCAAGCCTGGTCCTTATTCTATCGGTTACTTTGGCCAAACTGCCTAAGTTACAGAGACTGAGGCACACCAACCCCGGTTGTCAAACAGTGGTGGGGACAAACACAGATACAAGGACACATATACATACAACGAGCATCTTTGGTTGACTTGTGGCTATAGTAGATGCTATGCAGTGGGACTGAACCCACAACCATGTGATTTATAAGTGCAAACGTCTTACCACACAGCCACTCCAGCACCTATAACGAACTCCTGTATTTTTTATGCACTCATAGCCTACAATGATTATACATCGTTCCTCATTTACTTCTCCTCCTCCTCATATCGAGCATGACCTCTTCCTGAACACAAGTTGGGTTCTGTATTCTTACTTGGTTTTTAGACCTCATGATTTTAGATTCTGTTTCCACATTTAAAACAGTACAAGTAAATAATACAGAGTCACTGATGTAGTGTAAAAATGCTTGAACTTGATAAATGCAATTTTCAAAATTGAAATAAAGATATTTCTACAGAAATATGGCAACCAAAGGGTTCAATAATCAGTTGAAAAATTTTACTAAGAACACTTCAGAGTATTAACTTGTTCCAAAGAGAAAAGAGAAAGAAGCCTTTCTGAACCTTGTGATAGTCTTTCAGAATATAATCAAATTGACTTGTGTTCAAGTCAATATTTATTTACATACATATATAATACACATATGCACACACACACAATATTCATCTCTCTCTCTCTCTCTCTCTCCCTACCAGGTATTCAGTTTTACTGCATAGCACCTTAAGCAAGTGTCTTCTACTATAGCTCTGAGCTGACCAAACCCTTATAAATGGATTTGATTGAAATAAAGTGAATGAAGCCCATCATACGTATATGTGTGTTTGTCTCCCTGTGCTGACATCATATGATGGTTGTCAGCAAGTGTCACCATCATACAAGCTGTATCATTCGTTTCCAGCCTTCTGTGGAAACGTGTTCTGCCAAGAGGAAGTATAATCTCACACAGAAATAGGTGAGGCATGACTACAGGAAAGGCATCCGACCAAAGAAAATTTGCTTCAACAAATTCCTCTCACACATGCAAGCATGGAAAACAGAAACAAAATTACGATTCCATTACCATTTGGTGTACTGTGGTACACATAAAAAAAAACTGTTTGTGAGCAGTTTACACAGTACTGCTCACAAACAGTTTTTTTTTACACAGTACTATGTCCATGTATCTACCTGGAATTAATAAGGCTTTCTGGTTCAACACGTAAAAGAAATTAATAAAACTGGGTATTTTCAAACCCCTGTTTGATGTTCTCAAAATGCACTTTTGTTGTTTTTATGTAATATATATATATATATATATATAAGGATCAACACTGATTAGTTTAGACTCCATTTCACAATCTTTTTCTAAGACAATGTTTAAAAAAATGATTAAAATGAAAGAAAAAATAAAACACATACCTGCAAGTACTCGTCCTTCACCAGAGACCTACAAAAATTTTTTAAATTAATAATTTTTTTAAGAAATGTAAGTCATAGAGACAATATATAAATAACTAATAATTACATACTTGGAACAAACATGTCTTAATGACTTGAGCCTTTTTAAAAAAATTGAGATGAAAAGAAAAATCTTTAAAAATTTATATTGATAGGATTAGTGAAAATTTCTGGTTAATTTAAATGTTTCCAAACTTTTATAAAGTGTCAGGTAACAGAAAGTTATTCTATAAGTGATTAAACACTATTTTTAACTTAATAAATTAAAAAGATTAATATTTATCTTGTCTTTAGTAAAGCTAATGTATCATCTAGCTGTGGAGTGAAGAAACAGTTGGCGTAAATTATTTGAGAATCAAACATAAAAATAAACACAATACCTGTAATAATAATCTTATAACAGTGAAAGGGATCAATATTACGGATTGAAAAAGTTATTCACTACTTCCTAGTCTCTTGTGCACACAAAGCAGATACAATATATTTCAAAACAATTTATGATGAATTTTTAACTTATATTATCTATTTGCTAATTCCTAAAGCAGTTTCAGAAAATGAAACCAAAAGCAGAAATAAATCGTATAATACAAGCGAAGAATCAATGACAGTTGAGCAGTCTAGCGGCATGTCAATATTATGAATTAAATATAAAGAAATACAACTATAAAAAATATATATTCTTATCAGGTTTTAATTTTTAACATTACAAATTTGAGTGCCTTTTTCTTTTCCACGGACATTCGAGTATTTATATTTGATACAAGAAATATATAAAAGAATTTAATTAAATTATTAAATTCATACTAAATTAACGAGTAAAACAACAAGGAAGAAATGTCGTCAAATATGTAATTTAATAAGTTAATGTAAAAATGAAAAGACATTCAAATATTCGTTGCATTAGACGTGTAAAATGGCATTTTTAGAATACTGATAGCGAGAAAATTTATATTATATAAATGGTCCACAATTTATTGGGGATTTTCATTGACATAAAAATGGCTAAACATTCGAAATAAATAATAAAAGTATCTAAAATTAAAAGAGAAAGAACGTTCTCTGCCAGACGATTTTTAAAACATGATGTAGCAAACGATATATATGATTGTCACTCATGATGAGGCTACGGTTGTAAAATAGACAATGACATGATTGCTTAATGGGAGATAGAGAATTTCACTAGGTCAGACACATTTAAGTCCACCACCAAAACCCCTATTTTTTTTAAAGAGCACTTCAGTTAATGCAGCAGGGGAAAGAAGTAAAACAAGATAGGAGAAAAGGGGGTCGGAGTACAATAGAGATTTCTCAACAAAGCGCGCACACAAATTTGATTGGATTTTGACAAAACATGCATAAATGCCGGTATACGATTTACAAATATAAATAACAAGATATATTTAATAGCGTGTGTAAACATATACACTCATTTAATATATACATATCTGTCTTGATATAAATATACCGGCTGAAATAGATTCAAGTGTGACGAGGGCTTAGAGTGGTAGTAGCAGCAGCTGTCGTCCGGTATGAATGAGCCATAGAGAATAATGTAGCGAGTGTGAGCACACGCAAGTTCACGTCATTCATTCATTTAGTCGAAGCTACAGACAAAAAACCAACAAACCATAAACAATATATAGAACTAGTCATCATAAATAAGGAATTAAATAAAAGGTTAAACTACATTTAAAAAGAAAAACGAGATAAATTAGAATGAACTCTTAAAGAAACGAACCGTTAACAGTAGAGGCTATACTGAGCTAGGCATAGGCGGTTCATATTGGTGAGATACAACCTATTTTTATATACAAATAAGCAAAAATAAAACAAGGAAATTCAAAGTAACAGAAGTCAATACACAAGACGACGTTTTGACAGCCATTACATCGTGCAACACAACCTGACAGCGAAGACCATTTCTCTACATGTGGCTTGTCAACTTACTTTAAATCTGTAAATTGGCCGTGTAGCATTAGAGTACCCGGCTAGCATTATTGCTATCTTTTCCATAGATCCATGAAGATTTGTACCCTCTCTGTACATTTGTACGGAGACATCTAGAAGATAAAGGCGAGAGTTCATTGTAGCGGACGGAGGCCGATATATAAGATATATGCCACAGCTACCCGCGCTCTAAAACGGTGACAAACAACAAATGTATCTCACGCAAACAATTCCGTTGAATCGGTTTCGGTTTTCGTAAACACATCGTTCTCAACTACAAAAATTTCTTCGTAATCAGACTCTATATATATAGATATATATATCTATATATATGTGTGTAGTTTCTTTTAAATAAATATAGTATTTGAAATACAATATGAAGCTTAGTTTAAAAAGTCTCTAAGCATAACTATTAAAACAACTACAAAAAAAGGAAGGGACTCAATATACACCTAGTGTTAATTTGTTAATGTTCTCAACTTTTGTTTATTCAATTCTAATTTTTTCTTGCATTCCTTGTATCGAACAAACTGCAAGAAGCTGAGGAGTCTTTATAACTACCTTGAATATTTTTTTCCAATTAACGATTGTCTTTAGCATTTATACTACAAGAGGTTGTATGAATTCAATAATTGCCTTGAAAAACCCTCGTATAAAATATTTAAACTAATGGTTTTCCGGTCGGTCTATTTTTTTTTTTTTTTTTTTTTTTTTTTTTTTTGAGGATTGGAACGTTTAGAAAAACCCGGTAAATTTTCGTTCTGTTCCTTCCCAGTAAGATTTTATATTCTCCTAGTAAATGATCCAACAATATTAATCTGAGAAATGACCAGAGCCGTTGTTAGTGGTGATAAAAGAAATCGGCTTTAGATAGCTCTTGATTTTAACATGAACACGGAAATAACATAGTAATGTCATTACACAGGAATATTATAGTCGAGTTTAAAAGGAGAATCTCTATACACACATACCCACGCATATTTGTGCGTCTAAGTCATATACTTACGTAACCTTTCATTCGCAGATTTGGTTGTAAGAGTGACTACAATTTTTGTCGAGGTACTTATCAAACAATTTGGCAAGTATTTGAATTCTCGAACATCGAATCACTCTCATAGCAACCTCAGCCAATAAAAGATTATATAATGAATTCTCTTTATACCATTTGTTAAACCAGATACACACACGCACACATACAAGAGGGTGAGGTAGAAAGTAATGCATTTCTATTTGCATTACTGTCTAACTCACCTATGTATGTGTGTGTATGCGCATACATGAATGCATACATCTATACATATGGAATGCACATATACGCACATGTGAATTACACACACACGCACATGCATACATCAATCACTTCAAATAACCACAAGGCCCAAGAACTCTCTTTACTTAAAGAAGAGAGCCTCACCACTTTGCTTTAGTACCTAACTTAAATTCTGCAAAGTGGAGGAGGCGGGGATACTCGAATATATCCTTACATACACACACACACACACACACGCGCACGCACATACATATATATATATACATACATACACGCACGCACACACACACACACGCATACATGCATACATACATACATACATACATACATACATACATACATACATACATACATATGTGTATATGCTGAATGGGAACTTTTGAGTCAGTGTTTTACAACCAGAAACTTTTCCTGATGCCAACTCTTTTAGTTTCTTCTTACAACAAACAGTGATACGATGTATCCAGCGCTGGATAAACCATTAAGCAAAATAAGCACATGCTTAGGGCATCAAGGAAAAGGGAAAGGAACCACAGAAACGGTAAATGGTTTGCAGCACAAAAGAAATCACTTTAAACTTACAAAAATGATATTTGAAATGGTTTATATGATCAGAAATATAATTTTGAAGTGATCGTGGTGTCATAGCAAGGATCTGATCAAAGACTTTGCAATTAAAAATAGTAGAAAACTTAAATATAAATGAAGTGGAAGAATACAAAAATAAACACTATTTTCCTTCTTACTGTTAGTTTCGTTTCATTTTGAAAAATAAAAATTTATTCTATGGTTTATTATTGTCTATATTTTGAATTTATATTTTGAATGTTAAGTGCTTCAGGTTTCTATGAGTTTTAATTCAGCCTTTGGTCTATCTAATCAAAAATCTGAGATACAGAGTTACAAAGATATGCTTAATAAACATGTATTTTCCTTCTGTGCAAAGAGACTTACGGTTAAACCAGAGGAAATTTACATGAAGAAGAACCTGCTTACATAAAAAAAAATGTGTATTGGCACAGCACCAATGACTTCAGGAAACATTTTTTCAATCTCAGAATTGTCAAAGCATGGAATAAACTACTCATGTCAGTTTTTATGACACTATAATCTTCAAACATTCCATAATTCCTGAAATGCACCAACACAACTCCCAATGAGCCCATTCCTCTTGGAGACTCTTTTATTGTTCACTTTTCTGCATTTTTGTATTTCATTCTACGTACTGTGTATGTACTTCTACTTTTCACTGCTATCTTTCTTTACTTGACTTATATGTCTGCTTTCCGTCCCTTTTTAAAATGTTTTCCTGAGGAGTTGTATTGCACCTGAACATTGTATACAATAAGCTCATTATGAGACAAGACTAATCAGTCCACTTTATGGTCCCAGTAGACAAAATAGAAAAAGCAATTAATGCCTTTTCTGGATTCTCTAATTTTTTTTTTAACTGATGAGAGAATTTACAGTGGGGTATCGAAAAGTTCCTAGCTTTAAGGGTATTGTGAAAGGCCTGGTTGGAGGCCCAACCTTCTGACTTCTTTTATAGGACTTAGAAAAGTTGAAGGACTACTGCAATAAGTGTGTGAATCAGAGAGGGGAATATGTTGAATAAAATCATGATTAATTGATGCTCTTGTATTTTCTTTTACCCAAAGCCTCATAGTGATACTGTTTCTGAAAAATGTAAACAAAATCAAGGTAGACCTGATAACATATATTTCTACAAAGTTAGCCATGTACATTAATTAGATGGAGAATTAACATAGCATACACAAGATTAAATTTTTGCATAGAATTACAAATACATATAATGTGGAATATTAATGTATAACGTCATAGTGCACCTGAGCATTGTATACAATAAGCTCATTATCATTAATATCATTATTTATCTGTATCTTTATCTCTTGGTGTTAGGTAGGTATTATGCCGGTTCATTTTGCTGGAAAGCAAGTCACACCTTGCAATCTTAGGTATCAAACATCTTCAAGATTCTTGCTGTCCTTAATAAACAGATTTTCTGTATAACAGAGAAGGCTGTCTCAACCAAGATATCCCTTGGATTTTTCAACATTTCTGTTTACGGTACCCAACATGCCCATGACTAGTGATACTGCCAAGACAAGAGTTAATAAGTGCTGAAGATAGGCGGTAGGGGTGGTCCACCCCTAGCGGCACTTTTAAAGGGGTGGCACCTTTCGTCCTGTTGCTGGCTCTTGCTGTAGGCAATATGTGTTTCTTGTTGGGGTCTGGGGGCGGCACACACTCTAGTTACACTAGTGCTTGTCCTGATTTATTTATTCCTCTTTATGTATAGCTGATGAACATCTTGGGGATGCAATGCCCTATATAAGCAATTTTCTGGTCTTTCTGTTTTTAGGTCATCCTTATCCATTTGACTAGATCACTTCCATACCTTATATGCTTCTAAATGCATATAAGTTTAATTTGATCCACTTTGGAAAAGAGGAGACCTCAGAAATTACCATATGCCCTTCCCTCAGGTAATTCCCTAGTATCATCCAACAACACTAGAGACCTTGGAGTAATTGCTGATAACAATCTAAGCTGAAGTTCCCACATAAACAGCAAGGTTGACTTGGCCTGCAAGATATGCTCCTGGATTCTGAGAAATTTCTTACTCTACTTTTGCCCGACCCCACCTTGAATACTGCTGCCCACTGTGGTCTCCCCATACGAAGCAACTCATTATGAAAGTGGAAGCACTCCTGTGGTCAATAACAAGAAAGATAAACCGCATGACAGACATTGACTATTGGGGTCGACTGAAAAAACTCAATCTCTACTCTCTCCAACACTGCTGTAAATACTGCATCATTTGTGTGATGTAGAAAATATTCCATCAATATTGCACAAATGATGTTGGCATCAATTTTAAAATCCACCCAAGACTTGCCCCTGTGCTATACAAAAATTGAATTCAAGACACATAACAACATTACGACACAACTACTTTACTTCCACTGGCCCAGCTCTCTTTAATACCATATCAAAATACATCAAAACAGAAACAGATCCCATAAAATTCAAAAGTTCTCTGGACAAATTTCTTCAAAAAATCCTGGACCAACCTCCTACACTCGGATATGTCTCTAACAATAATAGCTCTTTGTTAGAGTGGGCCACGGTGTCCCATATATGACTGAGGAGTGAATTACGATCCAAAAGACTTTACCAGGTAGTATTATTAAGTTAGACATGGCCTGGGTCTATACTGGCCAAAACCTATCTAAGTTATCTAAATTATTAAGCTTATGGCCCCAGAGTTAATAGCAGAGCTAGAATTCATGCCATTCAGTTTAGATTACAAGATTTTTTTTCACCCAACCTAAATTCTTTCAATTTAACTTTTCTTTCATCTTGCTGTCTCTGATATCATTTGCTTCAAGTATACCATGATACTAGTATCCTTCACCTTTGTTGATCTCCTTAATTTCCTCGTCTGTTGGTAATTTTATTCCTTCACTATTTTCATACCTTCTTCTTTTCATTAGCAAGATACGTCATTTACTTTACGTTGATGTCAACTAAAGATGTGAACTGTATTCACTAGAGTATCAAATTCCTTGTTATCCTTGGCATATAATTTCACTTCGTCCATGAATAACAAATGGTTCATTCCTTCTCCTCCCTTTTTCTAGGTCGTATCCTGCTTTTATATCTCTAAACACTGGTGTTAACGGGACGAGTGCCAACACAAATAACAATGGGGGAAGACCGTCACCTTGAAAGTTCCCCCCACTTAATTTGGACATTACAAAGATGTTCCCTTTTTGCAGTTAAGTTTGTATTCCAATGTTTCAATGAGCTGCAGATAAAAGTTCTCATGTTTTCAGCATCTTTAAACACTTCCAAGCACTTCCTTGTGTAATTGTGTAACTGTGAGGTCCCACTATCATCATCATCATCATCATCAATATCATCATCATTATCATCATCACTATCATCATCATTGTTATCATTACTACTACTACTACTACTACTACTACTACCACCACCACCACCACCACCACTACCACCATCACCACCACCACCACCATGACTACTATTACTACTACTACT